>NC_089502.1:49980194-50307561 GCF_036850765.1 Saccopteryx bilineata
TTATATCTGTCTCTCTCTTCCTGTCTTGTAGCTAAGGCTCCATTGGAGCAAAGTTGGCCCAGGCACTGAGGATGGCTCCATGCCTCTGCCTCAGGTGTTAGAATGGCTCCAGTTGCAACAGAGCAACACCCCAGATGGGCAGAGCATCTCTAGTGGGTTTTAAGAGTAGATTTTGGTCAGGTGCTTGTGAGAGTCTGTCTCTTTGCCTCCCGCTTCTCACTTTAGAATTATACAAAAAAAAATTTATGAAATAACATTATTTTTTTTTCTGCAAACAACATTTTTTTTAAAAGCATTATTTATGGCTTATATTCATTTTCACTGAGATGTTAAATATATTGTTTTCAAGTTCTCTGGAACAATCATTTCAAGCATCAGTTTCGCAATCATGTATAAAAGTGTCCATAATGCTATTTTTTCCACTTTGTAAAAAATGTATGTTTTTCCCCATCTGTGTTAATCACAGTTTCAGAGACCACACATTATTATTTAAGTTCAATAATGGAAAAAAACTTGACAATGGCTGACAACCATAAAGGAATATGACCCTTAGGCTTTCCATTATACTAAATTTCTATTACTACCAGAACAATTTCAACTATAGTTCTGTGTAGTAAATTCATTAATGTCACACTTTTCTCCTTTTGATTCATTACCATCACAGATTCATGAAAAAAAAAGTAGCAACTAAGAGATCATATGGATAACAAACTAGATTGTAAACACAAATTTTTGTCTTTTTAATAAAGAACTTTGAAGACCACAACAGATGCAAGTCCCAGTTAATTGTAAACTCCATGTTTGTGTCTATCATGTTCACTATTACATCCCAAACCCCTGAAATACTTCTTAGAATAAATTAGATTTTATGTAAGTCAGTGATCAATGAAAGAATCCATAAGAGCCAACCCTCAATTTTACTTATCCTTTGGGAAACTCAGAAAAGATAAGCAAAAAATTTGCTAAGATTCTTTAAGTAAAGAATTGAAAGACTGAGAAAAATTCAGAGAAGGGTCACCTATCAAGGAACGTACCAGAAAAGATAAGGGAAACAAGACATTTTTAAAATTTTACAATTATTAAGACGAGGTAAAAAAGTAAGCAGCACAGTATTTACCATCATGATAAAATGAAAAATGATCATCAGAAGAAAATTATAAATTTCTTATTTGTAGTGAAGTGAGTTTAAGACTAAACTGCAGCATGAAGTCTTAACTGACTAGTAGTCTCTCTAAAATGTATCTGTTTCTAGTGCTTTTGAAAACAGATTAATGTTTTTACTTATTTGCATTTCAAGTGTAGTATTCAGGCAGGGGAAAACTTGGAGTATTCTCAAATAAATTAATTTGAGTGTGTGTGCACATGTGTGTGACCTTTGATAAACAGGAAGATTATAAACAACCTTTTGAAATATTTATATTCTATGTTGTTTGGTCAGAGCCTAAACTAGGCTATACTATTTAGCAGAATGGCTTTCACCCAAGACCTCTAATTTTCTCCAAAAAATGATCCCTTGTGACTAATTTAAGAAAATATAGTTTGACACATGTGGGGAATTGAATAATTGTGAGACTGTCCAGATTACACAACCAAAATTGATCAAAGTTGTAAATAACAGGTTTTCTGATTATGTTTTAAATCTTCTCAAGCCAGAGAAATCAACAGTGTTATGAAGGCTATTTTCTTAACAATTTGCTGAATGAATTGCTTAATAATTGTCTAACTAAATAATTTTGTCCAAATCAATAAAATGTTTTCATATTTTAGCTCAGACATAAAATATCTGAAGTAGCTCCACTTTCAGTGAAATTTGTTTCATTAATAAAACAGTACTAATATTTCTATTAATGGTTCTATTGGTTTCCTAAACTGGTTGAACTCTATGGTGAGTCACTCATTTTGAATATGTAAATGAAGGTCCTTTCACATAAATCTAATTGCATCGCTTTTGAAATACTGTGTTTCAGATGTGCTACCTGAGTAGGAAAGGGCCCTGAGAAGATAAAAACATAATTTCTCCCATCTACATACTAACGAGGCCTGTCTCTGCTTAGCTTTCAAGATCAGATGAGATAGGGTATGTTAAGGGTGGTATGGTCATAGAAAAAATATGATTTCTCTATTTGTTATTTGAATAATCACTAGTGTTCTTGTGTGTTTGAATTTGTCTTTCCTTTCATGGGAGTGCATGAAAAATGAAAATACATGGTAAATCTTAAAAAAATGGATTTCTGTTAGTGGTATTACATGGTCAAGTAAAAATAAAAACAATTGAATAATTTAAAATTGCATAAAATAAAAAATATATACTTGACACTAGATATTTAAATTACATTATCATTTTTATCCCACTGAAACTTTTAAAATAAGGAATAGAACTAGGATTGACATAAAAAAAAGGTTTCTGACAAATTCTTGCAACATTATAACAGTGGGAAATTTCTGTAATTAGCAGGTACTGTTTTTAATCTAGTCAATATTTTAGTTAGAAAAACTACAGATACTGAAGGACTTCCTCTGTAATATGAAAAAAACTATATAATGTCAAATATATTAATTATGTTTAATTTAACCTCATAATTATAGAAATTTTATTGATGACTTTTTAAAAATGCATTTGCTAATTCATCTTTTCATCCTGAACACTATACTGATCATTGTTCATAAATCTCAGCTTAAAGAATTGTAATTATAATTGGAGCTGTAGCAAAAAGAATGTCACACACTAAGTATTATAACATAACTTCCTGAGCAAGCAGGACAAGAAGATGAATTAAGAGACAGAGAAATGAAGAACTAGCACTTTCAGAATAAAAGTGTAATAAAAGTCATTTGATTAAGAGTCTAATGACTGGATTAAAAGTCAAATATTCTGACCTTGGATATAGTTCTCATAATATGTATGTACATCAACAAAATGTTCATTTACAAGTTTCCAAGTCTAGCCCATGAATGGACTTGGAATAATCATAGAAGTTCACTTATTATTAAGTACAGTCTATTCTTAGCTCTGGTAGCAGTGCAAACTTCATTCTCAACATTCTCTGATAGTTGGAGTCTAGAAAACAGTTTGTAGTGCTAAATGTATTCTTATAACTTCTTATATGTTATTAACACAAGTAATTTGTATTAAAGTGGTTATTTACCTGAAGATTTGGACTTTATTGAGGACATATTTTATGTCTTTAACAGCATAAACAGTCCACACATATGTCCACATACTATGTGTTCCTAATTGCTAAAAAATTTAATGTCACTAACGCACAGAACTAGTACAAAAAATGTCAAAGAAATCCTAGCTCTTTATTAACTATCTCCATTCTGATGCCTCTTACTGTAATGAAAGCACTGAAATATTTTCATTTTCTAGCTTAGAATTATGAACATTTTAGTCCCATTTGTAGTAATACTAGAGTCAGCTCCAGTTTCTAAGGCTTATCATAATTTTGGCCCTGTCTAAAACAAGCCAGATGTTTATATATTTTTTCACATGTTTGTTACCTAAGCCATTGGCCATGTCAATTGTAGCATAAAATTGATGCCACATTGGGATATTTGATTATAAGCTAAATAATTTTCTCAATCTTAACTTTTTTCTTGCAATATCAAAAACATGAAATTATTTATATTCCTAGAAAAAGAAATACTAAATTAAGAAATAAATGCACCATTAGATCTAAGATTCTTCCTTTCACCAATCTCAGAAAAATTGCATTTAAGTACAGAATTCATTTCAGCAACTTTCACTCTAAAAAATGTTATTACTCAGTAGGAAGAAAAAATGTTAACACTATGAAGAGAATTGCTGTGTTATATTTTCATACTTTTAACAATGATAAGAAAGAAATTCTTATTATATATATTTTTGACAGTTTGACAGTTTCACTGTTCAGGCTGACATTCGACATTTGAAAGGCAAGTAATCGAAACTGCTATTACCCTGCTAAACAGAGTTCATGAGCTACTGTTATGCATTTTCATAGATGTTGAAGATGACATTTTCATAAACTTCACTATCAGTCTGTATGAAACAGTAAGAAGAATAATGTATTTACTGTTCCTCATAGGACATGTGTTATATAATCCCTTAAAATGCTCATAGTGTGTATATATATATATATATATATATGTATATATATATATATATTAGTTTTCTACTTGCATCATATATATCTTGATCAACAATACAATGGCCTCACTAGCATTTAATATGAGAATAAATGTTTTATTTGCACTGCGATGTAACTTTAGCAACTTCTCTATGAAATATGTAGAAAATATTTCTTTATAATTTTAAAAACATTAATTTACATGAAGAATTCAATATTATGTAGGTATACTAAATAAATAATCAAGCTTTCTATTAAATTTTGTTTAGTCACAATGACAGTATGTTAAAATTGCATACCACTAAACATGATTTGCTTATATATCACCATATTATTTTATTAGTAGATAATAAACTTGTGGATACTTATGACAGAAACACTGAGAATAAGTCAGATGTAAGATTTGAGGATATGGTCTCTATATCAACCAAAATATTTGATCGTTGGTTCAGTAACAAATGTAAAATTAATTGTTAAAGAATTATTTTTAAATATCTTGAATAAATACCAGTTTTATTGTATTCTCAATAGTTTTTCTTCTAGATTAAACTTATAACAATGTAATGAATAAATGAGAATGTTATAAGAACAGAAGAGACATACTGTTATTTAGTTACTTTCTTTAATGGCATAGGGTTTGTATTTCATCTTTACCAAGTTCTTAAATATAATTTTCAATCAAATCGTGTTTTTGAAAGTAATCATAGCTGTAATTTTCTGTCATAATTATTACTAAAACTCTCCAGTTTGCATTTATTATTGCAAATGCCATTTATAACCAATCAGTACAGTAAAAAGACTTTACTTTGGTAATGTTTAGACTTATTTACATTAATTTGCTATAAACGTAGCATTCTAAAAATTTTTTAGATATAAATACATGTGTTATTTTGCAGATTATACTGCAAAGTATACCGTTTTTAAACTACATATTCATTTGTAAGTAAAATATATATTTTTGTGACAGATAAAACAGTATCCTGTAATTAAAACTCTCAATCTCTAGCAGCTTTTTCCATAAAAAAATAAACATTTGTTTGCTCCATTACTTTCTTGTTTTCATGTGGTTAATGGAAGCAATTTGGTAGAGCAGAAAATAAGACAGAAAAAGAGCAATAAACAGAAGAAAGAAAAAAAGAGAAAGAAAGAAAGAAATATTTATAAATACTATAATTTAATATTGGTAATATATAGTGTATTTAATGCCATCTGATGACAACAATAAGGATATTTTTATTTTGTGAAACAACATGTTGTACAACAACAACAAAAAACAAAGAATATAATAATTTACCACAAGAACAGACTGACCAGTGGTGGTGCAGTGGATAAAGCATTGACCTGGAATGCTGAGGTCGCCAGTTCAAAACCCTGGGCTTACCTGGTCAGGACTCATATGGGAGTTGATGCTTCCTGCCTCTCCCTCCCTTCTCTCTCTCTCTCTCTCTCTCTCTCTCTCTCTCTCCTCTATCTTTCCTCCCTCTAAAATGAATAAAGTCTTTAAATTTTTTTTTAATTTATCACAAGAACAAAAAGCAAAAACCATCAAGTGGGAATAAATCAAAGTAAAAAGTAGCTGCAAAGCAAAAGAAATGAGGAGTGATGTCAGCATCATGGTGTTATAAACAATAAAGTAAACATCCTCTTTATAAACAATAAAGTAAACATCCTTTCACAACAAAAGTAGCTTTGTGAGTGCCTGAGACCTAACACTGCATACCAAGGGACCCAGAAGTAGTCCATTCCACCTGTGCACTGGTGAGATTCAGCCAGTTCACACCAGTTGGCAAAGCCGATACCTACTTTTTTGTTGAGTTTGACAAACATGTTTTTTAAAAGGCATTTGTCATCAGAATTCTCTCTAAGGTGAGCGCCTGGACCACTGCCCAATGTAGAAATCACAAATTGACATTCTTTACTCTTTTTTAACATTCATCTGCACAACAGCTTATTCTAAGCACCTGTAGTGAAGTTCATTCTGTCCATAGGGGGAAAAATTGCAATTGAGAATGCCAATCAAGAAGCAATATGGAAATATCTTAAATAACAGTTTTATTGTTTTTGTCAGGTATTATTTAATATTTTTCATTAATATTTTAAAACTCTTATAACATAATTTTGTTTTGAGTACCTCTTTTATTGTTCTAATTTAAGTATTAAGTGCATGGAATAATAAACTACCTTTTAGTATATCAGTTTATTCTATACTTAATATGGTCATTAGGACAGAGAACCAGTTGTAAAATTATTTGAATCCCATGTGTGCACATGTGCATCCAATAATCAGTAATATGCAAATAAACATTGATTGATACAAAATGCAGAACCAACAAACACAGCAAGAGTGCCCAGACCTCTAACCTAGAGAATTGTCACCTGGGCAAACACACGTACTCAAGAAAGAATTTTCAGAAGCTCAGCATTCTTGAAGGAAAACTCCAGGATGCTTTTAATTTTTTTTTTCTTTTCTGAAGCTGGAAACAGGGAGAGACAGACAGACTCCCGCATGCGCCCGACCGGGATCCACCCGGCACGCCCACCAGGGGCAACGCTCTGCCCACCAGGGGGCGATGCTCTGCCCCTCCGGGGCGTCGCTTTGCCGCGACCAGAGCCACTCTAGCACCTGGGGCAGAGGCCAAGGAGCCATCCCCAGCACCCGGGCCATCTTTGCTCCAATGGAGCCTTGGCTGCGGGAGGGGAAGAGAGAGACAGAGAGGAAGGAGGGGATGGGGGGTGGAGAAGCAAATGGGCGCTTCTCCTATATGCCCTGGCTGGGAATCGAACCCGGGTCCCCCGCACGCCAGGCCGACGCTCTACCACTGAGCCAACCGGTCAGAGCCTCCAGGATGCTTTTAGAAAAAAAAACAAAACAATAAATAAATTAACTCAATATGAGTTTTCTAATGACCAGGTGATGGAAAGATAAACATTTCAGTGCTCCTCCTCCTCCCTTTCCCAATGCTCATTCACTGCATAAGAATGAGCTATGTGGTGATAGTGGCCTCTCCCATGAGGGGCAAAGGTAACTGTGAGTATCTGGCTAACCCGGTGGTGTGGGATGGGCTTTGAGAAATACATTTCTTTATAACAACACCCAGAATACTTAAGCAGTATCCTTATTACTTATTAAGGAGTAACAGAGAGACTGGGAAAAGTAGAAGATAAGAATATTCAAAGGACATTGGAGGATTGCAACAGGAAGTTTTCAGACAAGCTTCTGGTATTATAACATGAAAAATCCCCCTACCACGTCCACAGGTACCCCCCCAAAATCCTGAGCACTAAACTCACACCTCCTTCCATTCTGCTGCTAGCTCCTTGTAGACACTTTTGGATGCAATGTCAAAAGACCACCAGTAGACAGGGAGTACACTAAAAAAATAGTCCAAGATTATCAGGCATGGAAGAAACTAAAAAAGTAAGCTGGAGTGCCACATTCTGAAAAAGAAAAAAAAAAAAAAAGGTTTCTAGTAGCCAGTCTGGTGAATTATATGAACAAATGATAACACCACCATTGAACAAAATATTCCATCTGTAGGTGGCTAGCAAAGAAATAATATGTCTGCTAGTTCAAAACTACAAGGAATATAAAATATCAAAGAAACATTCCATCACAAAAAGAATATTATAATGCTCTAATAACTTAGATCAAAGTACTAAAATTTTGTGATCTAACTGATAAAGAATTCAAAATAATTTTTAAAAATTGAACATGTCGTAAAATAACTCAGAGGAATAATTCAATGATATATTGAAAAAATATATGGTCAAATTAGATTTTTAGCAGAGAGACAGAAATCATAAAAAACAGACATTTATAGGTAGAAGAACTCAATGAATAAGAAGAAAAATACAATAGAGAATATCTGCAGTAGAGTGGAATATATAAAAGACAGAATAAATGAGTTATATAATAAAAAATAGAGAAATAATAATGTTACAGGAGAACAAAAAATAAATAACAAACAAAGAAAGCCTGTATGATCTAAAGATTCTTTTATTTGTGACTGAGACAAAGAGAGACAGAGAGAGGGACAGAAAAGGACAGACAGACAGGAAAGGAGAGAGATAAGAAACATCAGTTCTTCATTGTGGCTTCTTAGTTGTTCATTGATTCATTGATTGCTTTCTCGTATGTGCCTTGACGGGAAAAGGGGAGCTATAGCAGAGCAAGTGACCTCTTTCCCCTTGTTCAAACCAGCAACCATGTGCTTCAGTCAAGCGACTTCTAAGCTCAAGCCAGAGACCATGGGGTTATGTCTATGATCTCACGCTCAAGTCAGTGACCCCATGCTCAAGCTGGTGAATCATGCCCTAGCTGGATAAGCCCACACTCAAGCTGGTGAACTCAGGGTTTCTAACCTAGGACCTCTGCATCCCAGTCCTATGCTCTATTCACTGCTTCACTGCCTGGTCAGGCTGATCTATAGGATTCTTTTCAGAGAACAAATAGAATAATACACTGCTTACAAAAATTAGGGGATCAGGGACTATGCAGACACTTCAGTACTTTCAGCCTTTTGTATAGTGCATTTTCACCAATGTCATAAATGTTGGTTTTGCATCTTACTTTCATAATCACACAAACTTCTCTGACTTGTCATTTGCTTTTGTGATGTTCTTGTTTAATAATAAAAAAAATCAAATGCTTTTTTATCATTTCATCTTCATTTTGAAATATCCTCTAAATTTTGTGAGCAGTATGTTAATTCATGAAGAAGAGATGGAGAAGGAAGTAGAAAATTTAGTTTAAAAATTATAGCAGAGCCTGATAAGGTGGTGGTACAATGGGTAGAGCATCGGACTGAGACGTGGAAGATCCAGGTTTGAAAGTCCGAGGTTGCCAGCTTGAGTGCAGGGTTGCTTGCTTGAGTGTGAGATCATAGACCTGAGACAATGGTCGCTGTTTTGAGCCCAGAGGTTACTTGTTTGAAGCAGAAGGTCTCTGGCTTGAGAAAAATGTCACTCATTCTGTTGTAGTCCCCAGTCAAGGCACATATGAGAAAGCAATCAATGAACAACTAAGGTAAAGCAATGAAGAGTTGATGCTTCTCATGTCTCTCCCTTCCTGTATGCGTGTACCTATCTGTACCTCTCTCCGAATCTCTTCCTGTCTCTGCCAGGGGAAAAAATATATATATATATTTGGCAGAGAACTTCCCAAAGCTAGGGAGAGAAATTTTCATCCAAGTTCACAAGCTTAACAGAAAACCCTATACATGCAACACAAAAAGACACATGTAATGAAACTCTCAAAATATCGATAAAGAATTCTATAAGTGGCTGGGGAAAAAATTATAACCTACAAAGCAATCAGAATTCTGCTATTGCCTGACCTGTGGTGGCGCAGTGGATAAAGCGTCGACCTGGAAATGCTGAGGTCGCCGGTTCAAAACCCTAGGCTTGCCTGGCCAAGGCACATATGGGAGTTGATGCTTCCAGCTCCTCCCCCTTCTCTCTCTCTGTCTCTCCTCTCTCTCTCCCTCTCTGTCTCTCCCTCTCCTCTCTAAAATGAATAAATAAAAAAATTAAAAAAAAAAAAAAAGAATTCTGCTATTAAGTGATTTCTCAGTAGAAACCATATGAACCAGGAGAGAATAGAATGCCATAATTAGTGTTAAAAAAATAAGGAAGAATCCAGTCAAGAAAACTCTACTCACAAAGTTATACTTCAGATATAAAGGAGAAATAAGGACATTCTCAGACAAACAAAAGCTGAGGGAATTTATTTGCACTACATTTGCTGAAATGTTGAAAGGAGTCCTGCAAGTTGAAAAGGAAAGACACTAATCAATAACAAAATGCCCACAAAATCATAGTAGATATTGGCAAAGAGACTAATACTCAGAAAAGTACACATATATAATAGAAAAATGTTGTATCTACTTAACTATGGCATAAAAATCAGAGAAGGGAGTATTGAAATATTTATAGTTATTATAATATGTTAATTAATACATAGTAAGAAGTAAATAATAATGTCAAAATATAAAAAGGGAGTAAAAGAGTGAATAATCAAAGTTGACTTGATATCAACTTTAAATAGACTTGTTAATCTTAATCTATGAGATCTTATGTAAGCCTCATAGCAGAAAACAAAAACATAAAGCATATGCATAAAATATAAAGATAAAGAAACAAAGCATACCACCATAAACAATCACCAATTCACAAAGTTAAGAAAAACAGACAGTAAAAGAAAGAACTGAAATATAAAAAAAAAAAAATTAATAAGAGGGCATTACATCCTAACTAGTGGTGGGAATTAAATAATTTAACAACCAGTTCTCTGCCTTAATGACCATTTTAAGTATAAAAAAATATGTACCAAAAGGTAGTTTATTATTTCATGCATTTTATACTTAAATAAGAACAATAAAAGAAGTACACAAAACTAGATTATAATAGTTTTGAAATATTAATGAAAAATATCAAATAATACCTGACAAAAACCAATAAAACTGTTACTTAAGATATTTCCATATTGCTTCATGATGGGAGTGCTTACTTGCAATTTTTTTTTACCTATGGATGGATTGAACATTATGACCACGCTTAGATTATGTTGTTGCACAGATGACATTAAAAAAGAGTAAAGAATGTAAGTGTGTAATTTCCACATTGGGAAGCTGCTCAGGTGCCCACCTTAGAAAGAACCCTGGTGATATGTACCATTTTAACAACCGGTTCACTGAACACAATACAAAATTAAGTATTGGTTCTGCTGAACCAGAGTGGACTGGCTGAATCCCACCACTGGTCCCAACACATTAATACGAATTCAATGTAAATTTATTGAACTCATTACTCAAAAAGATCAATTTGGCTGGATGAATAATAATAAAAAAAAGACCCAGCTACATGTTGCTTACAAGAAACACTTCAGCTTTAAAGACACATATTGGTTTAAAGGGAAGGAATGAACAAAGTTATCACATGCAAGTAGAAACCAAAAATAAAAGTGGGGGGTAGCTGTAGTTATATAGGAAAAACATAATATCAAGCTAAAATGGTAAAAAGAGACAAAGAACATCTCTATATAGCTATGTGAGTAAATTCATCAAAAATACATAATAATAATAAATGTACACCCAACATTGAGACACCTAAATTTATTAAACACATGCTAATAAATTTGAAAGGAAAAAGAAACAATATTACAATTATACAAGAATTCAGCAATGGATAGATTATCCATACAGAAAACCAACAAGGGAAAAATAGACTTGAATCATACATTAGACCAAATAGGCTTAACATACATGTATAGAACATTCTATCTAACAAAAACAGAATACATGTCATTCTCAAGTACACATGGAACATTATCCAGGATAGACCATATGATAAGACACAAAATTTCTAAGAAAATTTATGAAAATTAAAAACATACCAAGTACCTTTTTTGACCACTATAATATGTAACTAGAAATCAATACTAAGAGGAAAGTTAGAAAATTTAAAACATTAAATTACAGCTGAGTAGTATTCCATTGTGTAAATGTACCATAGCTTTTGTATCCACTCATCTACTGATGGACACTTGGGCTGCTTCCAAATCTTGGCTATTGTAAACAATGCCGCAATGAACATAAGGGTGCATATATTCTTTCAAATTAGTGTTTTGGGTTTCTTTGGGTATATTCCAGAAGAGGAATTGTTAAGTGAAATATGCCAATCATAGAAAGACAAGAACCATATGATTTAACTTATATGTAGAATCTAATGAACAAAATAAACTTACAAACAAAATAAAAGCAGACTCATAAATGCAGAGAACAGACTTATAGCTATCAGAAAGTAAGGGGGTTGGGCTGGGTGAAAAAGGTAAACGAATTAAGCAAAAAAAAAATCTCATAGACACAGACAATATAGTGATTATGGAAGGGAAAGGGGGTGGGGAAGTAGGATATTATAAACAGGGGTAAATGGCAATGCAAGGAGACTTGACTTGAGGTAGTGAATGCATGGTGCAGTATATAGATGGCATATTATAGAAGAGTACACCTGAAACTTATGTAATATTATCAGCCAATGGTACAATTCAATTAAAAAAAGTAACATTTCAGAAGAAAACTTGGACAACAGTCTCCTAACTCCAGATACTAGTAAAGTGAATTTGCAAAATGACTCCAAAGTAAACTTTTCCATTGATTAAATGCCAAGGTAGAAGTCAGAGTAATGTAGAATCAATGACTTCAAAGAAATAAAATTAAATTAAAACAAATAATAATAAAAAGGAAAACATTAAATTAAATAACACACCTGTGAATTACCAATAGTTAAAAAAAGAAATCAAAAGGAAAATCAAGAAATATCTTGCCACAAAAGAAGTTGTTAGCATGGCACATCAAAATCTATGAGATGCTGCAAAAGCAGCTTTAAGAAGAATATTTATAAATTCACATGATACAATAGTCTCCTTTCATTCATAGGAGATATGTTCCAAGACTCTTGTGAATTTGTTAAACTGTGAATATACTGAATCTTATATATACTGTTTTTTTCTAAACATACATACCTATGATAAACTTTGATTTATAAATTATTTAGTAAGAGATTAACAACAACTAGTACTAAAATAAAACAATGATAACAATATACTATAATATAATTATGTAAATGTGCTTTCTCTCAAAATATTTTATTTTACAGTACTTACCTTTTTACTTAAAGGAAACACTTTACAACATCTTTTTGTCATATCAAAATTGCCAGCATCACTACTTTTGTACTTAGTGAACACTATTAAGTAAAAAAAAAAGCATTATTTGAACGCAAGTAGTAGGACACCAAAGCAGTCAATCTGATAACTGAGATGTCTACTAAATAGCTAGTGAGTGGTTACTGGAATAGTGTATATAGCATGAATGTGCTGGACAAAGGGATGATTTACATCGTGGGTGAGAAGGAACAAGACAGTGTGAGATTTCATCACACTATCTAAAAGAGCATGCAATTTAAAACTTATTAATGGTAGTCTGACCAGGCGGTGGTGTGGTAGAAAGAGGGTTGTTTCAGGACTCTGAGGACCCAGGTTCAAAACCCCGAGATCACCAGTTTGATTGCGGACTCATCCAGCTTGAGTGCGGGCTCACCAACTTGAGCCTAACCGTTGCTGGCTTGAAGCCCATGACTGCTGGCATAAGCGTAAAGTCTCTGGCTCGAGCGAGGGGTCTTGCTGGAGCCCACTGATCAAGGCACATATAAGAAAGCAATCAATGAACAACTATGGTGCCACAACAATGCTTCTCATCTCTCTCCATTCCTATCTGTATCTTTCTGTCTCTTTCTCTCTCTCTCTCTTTCTCATGCACATGCATGCACAGAAAAAATAATTATCAATTGTTTACTTTTGAAATTTCCCATTTTAGAATGCAGAAAACCATGTGTAACTAACAATTGTATTGAGAAAACAAGGTCACAAATAAACAACCTAACTTTACATCTCAAAAAAATACAAAAAGAAAAGACCAACCAAATTTAACAGAAGGAAGAAAATAACAAATATCAGAGCAATATTAGATAAAAAATCCAGAAGAAAACAATGTCAACAAACGTAAGACCTGGTTTTTAAAACAGATAACAAAACTGACAAAATCTACTTATACCAACTAAAAACAAAGAAAGAAAGAGTGGGGAGCTAAAGAGAGAAAGAAGTAAAATTATAAATGAATGAGACATACAACTATACAACCGATACCATAGGAATATATAGTATCACAAGAGACTCCCATGAAAAATTATATGCCAATAAATTAGGTAACCTAGTAGAAATGTATAAATCTACATAAGCATACAGCTTACAGAGAATAAATCAAGAAAAAATAGAAAACCTGAATAATCCAATAATGAGTAAAAAAAATGAATCAGTATTCAAAAGCTTCCTCTTACAATAAAGCTCAGTACCAGATGGCTTCACTGGTGAACTATTCCAAACATTTAAATAAAATGTAATGCTAATCGACTCAAACTCTTCTAAAAATATTGAAAGCAAGGAACGCTCCTAATCTCATTTTATAAAGTCAGCATTATCCTTACTCCAAAGCCATATAAAAACACTACAAGACAAAAAAAATGTATACCAATAACTTTGATGAATATAGATACAAAAATTCTTAACAAAATATTAGGAAACCAAATTCAACAACACATTTAAAGGATAATATATCATCATGACTAAATTGGATTTATCCCTGGGATACAAGGATGATTCAACATATACAAAACAATAAATGTGATATGCCTGACCTGTGGTGGCACAGTGGATAAAGCGTAGACCTGGAATGTTGAGGTCGCTGGTTTGAAACCCGGGACTTGCCTGGTCAAGGCACATATGGGAGCTGATGCTCTCTGCTCCTCCCCCACCTTCTCTCTTGTTTGTTTGCTCTCTCTCTCTCCACTCTAAAATGAATAAATAAAAAATAAATAAATATGGTTTACCAAAATAATAAAATAAAATATAAAAATCATATGAGTATCAGAATATATGTAGAAAAAAATGTTTGAGAAAACAGCCTCCATTCATGATTAAAACCCTCAATAAATTGGTATAAAAGGCATAATTCAACATAATAAAGGCCACATATGACAAATCCACAGCTAACATTACATTCAACAGTGAAAAACTGAAAGTTTTTCTCTAAGATCAGAAAAAAGACAAGGGTAGCAACTCTCACTACTCTTACTCAACATACTACTGAACACCCTAGCTAGAGCAATTAGAAAAAACAAAGAAATAAAGGGTATCAAGATTAGAAAATAAAAAAAGGTCATTATTTACAGATATTATGATATTTTACAGAGAAAATCTTAGAGTCAACCAAAAAGATGTTTTTTGAACTAATTAACAAATTCAATACTGTTATAGGATATAAAATCAATATACAGTGATCAATTGCATTTCTATATACTAATAGCAAAACATATGAGAAAAAAATAAAAAAATCCATTTCACAAAATAGCAAAAATCAAGAAAATATTTGAGAATCAATTTAATCAAATAAGTGAAAGATCTGTAAAATAAAATAAAATTCTAAAAAATGGTATTGAATAAGATGCAAACAGATGGAAAGCTATCCCATCTTCATTGATCATTAGACTTAATATTGGCAAAATATCCATACTACCAAAAGCCATCTATAGATCCAATTTCATCCCTATCAAAGTCTAATAATCTTTTTCATAGAAATAGAAGGAAAACAATCCTGAAAATGTAATGGAGGCATCACACTTTCTATTTTCAAAGTATACTACAAAGCTGTAGTAATTAAGACAATATGCTAATGACATAAAAATACATAAACCAATATCACTGAGTAAAGACCTCAGGGGAAAAAAAAACATATATAAATGTTCGATTAATATCTTACACAGGGCCAAGGACATTTAATGCAGTAAGAACAGTCTCTTCAAAAAATGGTGCTGGGATAACTGCACCACCACATCAGAAAAAATGAAATTAGATTTGTATCATACACAACTTACAGAAATTAACTCAAAATTAATTAAAAACTTAAACATAAAACCCAATACCATAAAACTTCTAAAACAAAACATAGGGAAGAAACTTTTTGACTGTCAATTGGGCAGTGATTTATTTGTGGTATGTCAAAAACACATGCAGCAAAAATAAAAATCAACAAATGGTATTTAAAATAACTAAACATGTAGCAACAATTAATAGAACAATGGTTATCATGGGCTGGAAGGTGAAGGAATTGGAGAAATAATACTCAAAGTGAACAAACTTGTAGTTAGAAATTATATGATATGATGGAGGTGGTAATCATATTGCAATATATAAATGTGTCAAATCAATATATTCTATACCTTAAATCACACAGTATTGTATGTCAATTATATCCTAATTTTTTAAAAAACGATAATTTGTAAACCAAAATCTAGATCTAAGAAGCATAGATTTAGAGTTACATTACTCTACTCATTCTTTCAGTTTTTTGTTTAACCTGTTATGGAAGCAGTTTCTGACATCTTGAAAGTTAATAATTCCATGAAGCTACAAGATGAGGCTGAGATTATATACAACTACAAAATTGAAAGCAAAATTTCCATTAGAATAAGGCAATCTTGCTCTCTATCAAATCAGGACACCCACCCACCCTCAAATTTTACCAAAAAATTTGTCTTAAATAGAATACTTTTATTTTATTTTATTTTATTTTATTTATTAGTGACAGAGACAGAAGGAGAGACAGAGAGAGGGACAGATAAGGACAGATAGGAAGGGAGAGAGATGAGAAGTATCAATTCTTCATTGTAGCACCTTAGTTGATTATTGATTACTTTCTCATCTGTGCCTTGACGGGGGGCAGGGGATACAGCAGAGCCAGTGACCCTGTGCTCAAATCAGCGACCTTGGGTTCAAGCTGGTGAGCTCTGCTCAAACCAGATGAGCGCACCTTGAAGCCAGCGACTTTGGGGTTTCGAACCTGAATCCTGTGTTCAGTCCGATGCTTTATCCACTTTAACACTGCCTGGTCAGCCTGAAATAGAATACTTTGAAAAAATTGACAATTTCAGTGCAGTTGTTTTGTTTCTACAAACTTCTTTCTTCCCTCTATTTAAAAATTTTATTTTTTATTGTATTTATTGAGGTGACATTGGTTAATAAATTTTATAGGTTTCAGGTTTTTTCTTCTTTTAATAGAAAGTAATTAAAATTTGTTCATACTGATCCTAGATTTAAATTTTTGTTGATTTTAATTTTAATTTTTTTTTTCATTTTTCTGAAGCTGGAAACAGGGAGAGACAGTCAGACAGACTCCCGCATGCGCCCGACCCGGGATCCACCCAGCACGCCCACCAGGGGGCGATGCTCTGCCCATCCTGGGCGTCGCCATGTTGTGACCAGAGCCACTCTAGCGCCTGAGGCAGAGGCCACAGAGCCATCCCCAGCGCCCGGGCCATCTTTGCTCCAATGGAGCCTTGGCTGCGGGAGGGGAAGAGAGAGACAGAGAGGAAAGCGCGGCGGAGGGGTGGAGAAGCAAATGGGCGCTTCTCCTGTGTGCCCTGGCCGGGAATCGAACCCGGGTTCTCTGCACGCTAGGCCGACGCTCTACCGCTGAGCCAACCGGCCAGGGCTTATTTTAATTTTTACATAGATTTGGCACACTCTTTCCAGGGCAGGGAAAAATACATTTCTAAGTTTTAAAGTATTTTTGCATTTATTGTATTTTGTGTATGTCATACAGTATTAACTAAAAAGACACTATCATAAATGCTTTTTCAGTCATTCTTTAATATATTTCCCTTTTCTGGTCTATGTACTTTTCTAAATTACTTTTTCTAACTCACTCTCTGAAATGTGTTCTTGTCACTTAACTTCAGCTTTTCTGTACATACTTTTTCAGTGGGAACATTCTTTTTCGAAGTTGGCCAACCTATATATTAAAACTGTTTCTCTTAGGCTTATTACTAGTGACAAGCATCAGTTATTATCTCCTCTTAATCTTCAAATACAATATAGTTACATTTTAGAATGAAGTAAATTATAATAAGTTGTTAAAGTAAAATTTCTTTTAAGCTAAAATCTAATTCAAAAGTTACCATCATAATTTCACCCCAAAAGTTACCATCATGATTTTCTCCTTCATTAATTGCAGGACTGTATTTAGCAAACTGGTTTACTTTCTGTAATTTAGTGATTCCATTATGACAGGGGTTCTACAGTTCTACAACTATTCTTTTTTTCTTCTTCTGTGTGCCTGTGTACATGTAATATGACTTTCTGTTGAAACAATTTCAGCTTCAGCACTAATTTAGAAATATTTGTTTTTTGAACCTTTGTTTTCAGTTTGATACAGTTAAAGTGATCATACCAAAATATGAATATTGCTAAATGATATCATTATTATTAGGAAAGGGGAAGAGGAAGAGAGAGAAATTGAGAGAACAAAAGAGCACAAGATAGCACACAAGCCTTTTTCTTCTAAACAGATTTCTTGTGTACTTTGTAAACTGGAGCAGAAGTTTAACCTGCAACTTCGTGTTGGGTTTTTTTTTTTCCTTTTGTATTTTTCTGGACCTGGAAACGAGGAGAGACAGTCAGACAGACTCCCGCATGCGCCGGACCGGGATCCACCCAGCACGCCCACCAGGGAGCGACGCTCTGCCCCTCCGGGGCGTTGCTCTGCCGCGACCAGAGCCACTCCAGCGCCCAGGGCAGAGGCCAAGGAGCCATCCCCAGCGCCCGGACCATCTTTGCTCCATTGGAGCCTCGGCTGCTGGAGGGGAAGAGAGAGACAGAGAGGAAGGGGGGGGTGTAGAAGCAAATGGGCGCCTCTCCCATGTGCCCTGGCCGGGAATCGAACCCGGGTCCCCCTCACGCCAGGCCGACGCTATACCGCTGAGCCAACTGGCCAGGGATCGTGTTGGTTTTTTGCCACAAGAATCGATATGGTAAGAATTGTGTATAAAAATTAAATGTCAATTTTAAAAGTATTTATAACCTTGGCCAGACTACTTGGTTGGTTAGAATGTTATCCTAAAGTTCAGAGGTTGCTGGTCAGGACACATACAGTATAACAGATCTATGTTTCTCTCTTTCTGTCTCTTTCTCTCTCTCTTTCTTCTTTTTCTACTCTCTCAAAAGTCAACAAATAAAAATTAAAAGTATTTATACAATTGCCATCAATGATAAACATTGTGAATACTTGGTAAGAAATTTTAACCCCCCATATTTTAATTTTACTGTTCAGCTGTGTATTCATAACCTAATTAAAAGAATATTGTAGCAGAATTCTGAGTCATTAGTAGTAAACCTGCAATACTTCACATTTTAAAATATAAAATTGTATTATTCTTGTATTTCAGAAGTTTGTTCAATGACAATGAATTTTACCACTAACCAAATACTGATTTCAATACTTGGCCATTTGGGATTCAACGAATATATGTATTTAGTGAACCACTGTCATGTATTGTGAAAAATATTTCAAGAGTGGTACACCTTATTTGATCACCAACTTCTCAAAATTTTTATTCTACACACTAGGAATAAGTTTCTTGTTATAAACTTTCAAGGTAAAAATTTCTATTTTAAAAGTTATGTACAAGAACCTTGTTTCTTGGAGCTAATATTTGATTCCATCTGAGTGCCACCCTGATTTCAGGTGGCAATTACCACTCTCTCTAAATCCTGAAGCGCAAGCTCAAGGATTTTTTCCAAGCTTTCAAGGTTAAAGAATGTGAGCTAATATTGATCCCCGTGAGCCTCAGAGAAAGGCAAATGCCAGTTCAGCTCATTTTAATCCAGCCCCACTTTTATGCTTCCAGGTAGCTATGAGCATGGACTATACAGCTTTTCCTGGAACAGAGTTGGAATTTCAGCTCTGGGAGAAACCTCGGTGTGACCTTAGGCAAGTAATAATTAAAAGAAATAATATAATTTGGAAAAAAAATCTCTCAGAAAATGGCAGCTATTATCATTTCCCCATAACAAATCATCTCCAGGAGAGGATGTGGTACAGGATAAAATATCACTATTTTCAGATGAGCCTAAAATCATCTTGATTCCTTTGACAATCATTTTAAGAGCTAATATAAACTACTCAATTACTGATATTTTCAACTAAAATATTACACAAATAATTTGAGTTCCTCATTCTCTTTTTTCTATACAACATGAATAAATAATAATATAAAACATTTTAGAGATAGAATAGCCGAAACTCCAACCAGAAACATAAGGAAATCAAAGATATATTTTCATTTTAAATTCTAAATATTTACTAAAGAATAAATACACGGTGAGTGAATGAAATATACATTTTGTCAAAGTTAATATGCTAAGTGTCCCTTTATCTTTCCATCAATAGGTTTACATGCAAAAGTAACATGTATTATTTTCACTGAATTCACAATGTCTCATAAAAAATAAGATAGGTATTGTTATTTCTAGTTTACCAAAAGAGAAAATAGCCTCAGCAGTCTTAAATACTTAACCAAAGTAAAGAGAGGAACAGGACTTGACCTGAAGTCTGTTAACACCTAAATCAGGATCCTCTCCACTATACCATTTTGCGTCCTTGTCACTGCAGCATAGTGAAGGGAGGATGAGAAACATCTCCCTAGGGAGTTTCTATAAACTCATGCAGATCCTAAATATATACTTCATCATATTAAAATCAACAAACTTGGAGCACATCAGCCTGTAGGCTAAAAAAGATCTGAGCTGGAATTTCACGTTGTAAATTGTTACAATTACCATATCTCCAAGTACCACAGGTAAGTTACAGAAATGTTTTACATCTCACACCTGAACAATAGTGAGAATGTGCCCTACTGAAGACATTACTCAGGATAAAATTTCATCTTGTAGAGACTTTCAAAAATGATCACAATTTTAACTAGATGAGGGTATTTGGTCAATTTACTACAGGATTTCTTAACTGGGGCATACCTCTACCCTAGGAATCCACAGATGAGTTTTAATAGAGCCTCATGGGTAATTCAAAGTCTATGCAAAAGTATATATAGCTATAGATGGGTTGCTCAGTTGGTTAGAGGATTGTCCTGAATGCCATGGTTGCAGGATTGTCATATAAAAAGCAAATCAACAAAAGGGTTTACTACTCATTGAATATCATTCTCCACCAAATCCAGTCTAAGCAGTGCCTTTTTTTTTTTTTTTTTTGGTTTTTATATTTTTCCTTCCAGAACCCCTCATTTCTCCATTACTTACTTATAGCTACATTTCTGCTAAATCAGAAAGGTATATTTTTGGGTTAATGTAATAAATTAATCCTTGCTACTGTGTTACTAGTGTTATTTTATAGTTCTTTAAATAATTATCAGATTTGGGCTCAGGTAACTTGCACCTTAAAACAAGAAACTTAAAATTTTAGAAATTTTAAAAATTTATTTTTATAGAAATATAATTCCCGTAATGATAAATATATTTATCTTTTTTCCTGTTTTTTGTTTTTGTTTTTGCTTTTTTTTTAATAGCAAGACTGAGAAAGATAGAGGGACAGACAAGGACAGACAGACAGGAAGGGAGAGAGATGAGAAGCATCACTTCATTGTTGTGACACCTTAGTTGTTCTTGATTGCTTTTTCATATGTGCCTTGACCGTAGGGCTACAGCAGAGCAAGTGAGCCCTTGCTCAAGCCAACAATCTTGGGTTCAAGCAGTGATTTTTGGGCTCAAGGCAGCGACCATGGGATCATGTCTATCATCCCATGCTCAAGCCAGCGAACCCATGCTCACGTTGGAAAGCCCTAGCTCAAGCTGGCAACCTCGGGGTTTCAAATTTGGGTCCTCAGCACCCAAGGTAAATAATCTATCCACTGCACTACTGGCTGGTCAGGCCTCTTTTTTGTTTTTATTAAATTTGGCAGAGGTCCAGCTATCTCAGTTTGTTTAATTAGAATTTTTTAGTCAGTAGTGAAGTATGGGTGGTGAAATAACTGACAACTGAAATCAAACCATCTAATTACTCATTTTTTTCTGATTGCCTTTAAAGCTACCCTTTGAGTACTATGCTATAATAGCTTTATGAAATCTAAGATGAAAGTTATGAGCTCTATTTTAAGTATAATTTAAAAATACCAAATTATGAGAAACTTCAAGAGATATAAAAATTCTCATAAATCCATTTATGAATTGTACTTACTTTTTATTTTAAATTAGTTTTTTAATGCGTAAGATTTTTATACCCACATGATTAATAAACAGTACTGGTTTAAGGACTTTGGACAAATTCATACATGATTTATTCTTGGGAAGCACAGGATCTCATTATATTAAATGATTAAACCAAATTATACCAAGTTTTTAACTTGCAATTCCTGGAGAGAGATATAACATGGTAGGTCCTTAACGCTTTATTTAAAAAATTAGGTTTTATTAACTCAAAACAGTTTGGTGAAGAACAAAAATGAATGTAGATGCCCTCCAGTAGATGCTCTTGATTTATAAAAAAAAAATACTGTGTTGTTAATCTTTTCAAAACTACGGATATGATTTCACAGTTTGTAAAATAGTCCTTGACACAAGCAAGTCTGTTACCAAGTGCTCTATTAAAAGTTATACTATTTTGAAAAAACTTAAGCTTTTTCATATACTCTTTGACAAACAAGAGTTAACACAGTACAACTTTTTTAGGTACTAATAATACAGTTGTGTCCCCTGTCTTATTTAGGGATAATATATTCCAAAACCTCCAGTGGATGCCTGAAACCAAAGGCAGTACCTAACCCTATATGTACAACATTTTTCCTATCCTTACATACAAACGATAAAGTTTAGTTAATAAATTAAGTACAGTAAGAGATGAACAATATCTAATAATAAAATAAAACAATTTTAACAATATACCGCAATAAAAGTTATGTAACTGTGGTCTTTCTTGCTGTCCAGTATTTTTGTTTGTTTGTTTTTAGAGAAACAGAGAGAGACACATAAGGATAGACAGAGAGGAAAGGAGAGAGATGAGAAGCATCAATTCTTCATTGCAGCACCTTAGTTGTTCAATGATTGCTTTCTTATATGTGCCTGGACCAGGAGGCTATAGCCCAGCCATTGACACCTTGCTCAAGCCAGTAAAATTGAGATCAAGCCAGTGACCTTGCACTTCAAGCCAGCAACGTTTGGAATCAAGCCAGTGACCATGAGGTCATGTTTATGATCCCACACTCAAGCCAGTGACCCAGCACTCAAGATGGTGAGCCCGCACTCAGGCCAGATGAGCCCATGCTCAAATCGGTGACCTCTGGGTTTTGAACCTGGGTACAGATCAATGCTCTGTATGCTGCACTTCTGCCTGGTGAAGCTGTTTAGCAATTTTTATATTAATCAGTCTAAACCTATTCTTGAATGTGTATAGCCATCATTCAGTGGACTCCTTGCTAAAGTCTTCCTATAGTCAATGCTTTTTGGCATTTGTTTTTATTGATTGGAATATATTTTTTTGTTCCTGTCCTCCACCTACAAATTTAACAGTTTTTCAATCTTAACTAAACTTTACCATACACCGTGGCTGTAACTTGCAGTTTGAGGTAAAACATCAACAGCATGGATTGAATTTTCTTCATAGTTACTGAAAAAAAATTGTTCTTACCATATAACAATCTCAGCATACATTTTTTTCTTTCCTTATTAAGAAATAACTTTATTCTTCTCCTTGACACATCTTGAATTGGCAGGATCACTACTCTTCTACTTTAGGGAAATTATTAAATAAAATAAGGGTCACTTTTATTCAAGCACTGTCACCACTTTGAGAGTAGATCTGACAACTGGAAGTCTAATATGTGACTAATGGGCAGAGAGTGTCTATAGTGCAGAGACATTGGACAAAGGGAGAATCGTCCCAGGGAGGAGGACAGGACTGTGCAAAATTTCATCACACTAATCAAATGACAATTTAAAACTTGTAAATTTAGTTTATTTTTGAATTTTCTATTTAATATTTTTGGACACATTGATTGTGGGTAACTGAAACTTTAGAAAACTAAAATGTAAATACAAATTAAAGACTATATAAAACTTTGGGAATATTTCAAGTAAACCAACTGTGGTTTAGGTATAATGTTGAATGATTTTTTTCTTATAAATGCATTTGTGATCAATAAAAAATTTACAGAACTAAATGACAAGATAACCTGGAAATGTTTTCTTTGAATGTATGTACCCTGATTTATTGATGTCACCCCATTAAAATAAAAATTTATTTAAAAAAAATTCTCCTGGCATTGGTGCCTATCCTAGTTTTTGCTTTTCAATAACCACAGGGCATTCTCAAACTGTTATTTGTATAAATTGCCTTTAAATTTATCACATCAAATTTTGTAAAGTACCTTAAACAGAAAAATATAGGGCAATATTCGTAACAAATGGCACATGCAACACTATTTTCTCAAGGGATAAATTACACTGTTAATAACTATGGGTGGTTTGTTTTTACACTAACGTTTTTGTGTTCCTTATCTTGCCAGTTGTTTGTGATCATGTTTGTGCTTTTGTACTTTGTGTTAAACTTGCTCAAGTTCTCCCAGTATTTTCACAGTAAATCATCTAGGTCCCTGATTTCTCAGTTATATTTCTTCCACTGAACCATGCTGTTTTCCTCAATTCTTGATTCATAACTGATGTGTCAAGACAGGTTCCTTTAGCATTTGTTAACTCTCTAAATAGCTCTTAAAGAGTTGGAATTTAGGTGATTTGAGGCAGGTTATTTTGTCTCCTATATTCAATAATGAAGAAGATAAAATATGTAGTTTTGAATAAACTAAAATTAGATGTGATTTATAGATTTACATATCACAAAACATATAATCACCCTTGCCTCTATTCTACATTGTTCAGTCCTAGCCATCTCTCAATTAGACTTTTATGGGTTAGAATAATAAAACTTTAAAACACAAAATAATTTTCTGGCTCAAATCCATGTTTCAACACTGTTCTCCCTATTTGGTTTTTAAATGTCTTTTCTGCCTTCATGATCTTATTTCTAGAATCATAGCAATTTAGCTTTTTATAAAAACATTCCCTGTGTCTAGTGATAGAATTTTAATGATGAAATTGTGCAATTTCCCCCTATAATTTTTTCTGAGTTGTGGCAGAGAGGGTAGAGTAAAGAAAGAAAGGAAATTAAAATGGAAGAGAAAAATCAATCAGGATATTTCAGAGTAATCTATATGCAGTGATAATTGGGAAAGCAGAGTTAAATTTGTCAAGAGAATAAGTTACAGTATCCTTTCTTTTTTAGCTCCATCATTAGTGCTTGTTTCCAGAAAATTTAAGATAGTTAAAGGACTTTTGCCACTAACTAATACTCTACTGCTTTAGAAGTATTAATTGAGTAGAGGTTCCAGACCTTCACCCTTGGTGTTGTAATCTAATAAAAATTATAGCACTTTTCAAAACACGTATTCCTTAATTTTTAAGCATGCATGAAGAAAAAGTACTTACTTATAAGAAAGTTGTGGGGATTACATCTGATAACTAGTTTGAAAATAACTTCTGAACTATAGATGCTATTCAAATATAAGGTATCTAGTTAAGTATGTTCTGGATTACTCTCTTCATTGATAATATTTCTCTATTTATACTATCTTTTCTTCTGCTCCTTAAACATACTAAATTCATTCCTGTCCTAGGTCTTTAGCAGAAGCTGTTTCTTTTTCTTGGAATGTTTCTTCTAATCATTATGTGGTTGAATCTTTATTGGTATTATATGTTAGCTTTTTCAAAATTATAGTAAATAAAACTGTATTATAAGTTTCATTGCTGCTGAAAGACTAAATCTTACTTCTTTCCAACACTAAAATGAAAAGATAATTATATCACATGATAGCGTCATTAGTTAACGGTATGATAGTAATCATATTGCACTATATAGATATATCTAATCAACATATTGTATACCTTAAACTTACATAATGTTATAGGTGAATAATATTTCAGTGAGGGGAAAAAACAATAGAACATTGACTTTGAGGGCTGTGCCATTTGGTTTCAAAACAGCTGTGATACTCAATAACTATATGATGTTGGGAAGGTCGATTTGCTTTTATTCCTTTCAGTTTTTTTTTATCTATGAAAGTTCTGCAGTAACATGCACTACATGGTAATGTTTTAGGTGTTTATATTTGTTAAAATTAGAACACAGAGAGTTTATATAAACATGGTTGCTATTTTTAAATGTCATTTTTCAGGAGTCTTTCCTGACCACCCAAACTGGAGTAACTACTCATGCAAGGCTTTAACATGTATTTTAATTATCAATATAATAATTATTATTAAATAGAAATTTTGTAATTCTATTTATTCATTTCTCTATTGGTTTCTCTCTTTACTAGAATTTAAGCTTCATGAATTGACAGTATAGCTCTCATTCAATATTATCATCCCAGTGTTGCTAAATTGCCTGATAAATAATAGGCATTCAATAAATATTTTTGACTGAATTCATAACTTTTAAAACTTCCTTCACCCTACTCTTATGCTTGAGACTCAAAAAAATAAGTAACTGACCCAAGGATAATAGGGTTAGTTAATGTCAAAGCTGAGTTTTCCTTATTAACTGCCCAAGCCAAAAGCTAGAAATAACTCTTGTGTTCAAGTCACATTTCTTATTCTCATTCATCTTTATGATAATGTGAAAGTAATTGAAGCCTACTGAGCATAACTTTTTTCATTTATAAAACTAGAAAAAGGTATGAAATAGCCCTTCAGGCTTAAAGTCCAAGAGCCAAGATTCAAGAGATCTTTTGATTTTTAAATTTAATGCAGTTATGGGATTCCAAGATGGCAATGGAGTAGGCAGACATACAAGCTGCCACCTCACGAGACCAAAATGGATTAAAAATTAATTAAGAATAATCATCATGAATAACCAACTTTGGACTAAAAAAACAAGACTTGAAAACCATGGAGCACAGAAGAAACCACACCAATCCTGGTAGAAAGTGTGGGAATGTGGTGGGGCTCACCCACTCCCAGGAGCGAGGGGTTGCTGAAGGTCCAGAAGGTTTCTCATTGCTGAGAAAGAGACCCTGAGAGGCAAGGTTATTCATTCCTAGGACCAGAGCCCAAGCCTAGAAACCCAGAGACTGAAGGAGACAGTGTGACAATATTGAGTGGGGAGAAGAAAGGGATTTTTGTCTGTGGGAAATGGCTGGTAAAGAAGTTGCATCCTGGGAGGTCCAGCACAAAAAATATTGCTCATAGACACTTTCCTGGAGCTATGGAGGCAAGAAGGGCTGAAAGGACTGGTCTTGCACAAGTAGAGTGGGGAGATTGAGGCATGGGGACAAAAACAGTGGTGGGGAGAAGAATACCTGAGCTGAATCATTCTCCAGCGCAGAGGTGGCCATAGCTGGGGGGAAGGTTGCTCCCTCCATCCAGCACAAGTCTAACATGGAGTAAGCTGACCCACGTCCAAAAAGCTCTCCAGCTCCAATCAGCATGAAAGGCCATTTGGAAAGGAGAAAGTAAAGGGGGGCAGTGACACAGGTTTCTGGGGAGACCTGAGTTATACCTCCCCCTTCTTATACAGAAAACACACCTCATCTCCAGAGAATAACTGGGAAGACCACACCTTCTTGTTCTCAGAAGTCACACACACTGCTTTTCTGGATAAAGTTTCAACTAGGGCAAAATAAGAAGAAACGCCCAACCCCGGTCCTAAACACAGAAGCTCCCTGCTGGGCTCATCAAAAATTATAGCAGTGAAATGAAGAGTTTTAAGTGGCTCTACTGGTTAAGGAGAATTAAAATCCGAGCAAACAGCAGAGTCTGAGGGATAAAGCCCTGGAGGAGGAGCTGCATTCCATATACCAACCTTAGAACCACAACCCTAACAAGTTTGCAAACTGCACACACACATAAAATGGGAAGACAGAGGAATATAATCCATATGAATCAACATAGAAATCCCCAGAAAAGGAACTGAATGAGATATAATAAACCAAATAAATGGATGCAGAGTTTAAAATAATGATTGTTAGGATGCTTAAGGATTGTAGAGCTACAATGCATGGACTTAATGAGCACCTAAATAAAGAAAATGCAAGCATGAAAAAGGACACTGAAATCATAAAAAAAGAATCAATCAGAAATGACAACTACACTATTAGAAATGAACATTATACTAGAAAGAATCAAGAGTAGGTGGGTTGAAATCAAATCAGAGGATCAAATCAGTGGCTTATAGGACAAGATATATAAAAACACAGAAACAGAGCAGCATAAAGAAAAGAGGCTCAAAAAGTCTGAAGAAACTGTAAAAGAACTCTGACAATATGAAGAGAAATAACATCCACATCATAGGGGTTCCTGAAGGAGAGAGAAAGAACAAGAGATAGAGAAACTGTTTGAAAAAAATTATAGCTGAAAACTTTCATAAATTGATGAAGGAAAAAGTCACACAAATTCAAGAAGCACAGAGAGCCCAGGTAAATGAAACCCAATGAGTCCTACATCAAGACACATTGTAATTAAAATACCAATGTTAAGAGATAAAGAAAAATAATAAAAGCAGCAAGAGAAAAGAAGTCAATTACCTATAGAGAAGTCCCCATAAGAATGATATCCAACTTTAAAACAGAAACACTTCAGGCCAGAAGGGAATGGAAAGAAATATTTAAAGTAATGCAAAGCAAGAGCCTACAACCAAGACTTCTTTATCCAGCAAGATTATTATTTAAAATTGAAGAAGAAATAAAAAATTTCCCAGACCAAAAAAAAAAAAAAAACCATCTCAAGGAATTCATAATAACTGAATCAGTACTATAGGAAAGATGAAGGGGTTTGCTGTAAAAAGAGCAAAAAAAAAAAAAAAAGAAATAGAGAAAAACAGAATTATAGATTTAAAGAATAAAATGACATTAAACAACTACATATCAATAATAATATTAAATGTAAATGGATTAAATCCTCCAATCAAAAGGCATAGGGTAGCTCTATGAATAGAAAACAGGACCTGTACACATGCTGTCTACAAGAGACCCACCTCAGAACAAAAGATACACATAGACTGAGAGTAAAGGAATGGAAAAAAATATTTCATGCAAACAGAAAGGAACAAAAAATCTGAGGTAGCAATATCTGACAAAATAAATCCAACAAAATAAACTAAAAAACAAAAGCTATAGTAAGAGATAAAGAAGGTCACCATGTAATGATAAAAGGAGTATTACAACAGAAAGGTATAAGTATTATAAATATATATGCACCTAATATAGGAGCACCTACAACAGATTTTGATGGACAAAATGGGCAAGATCAACAGTAATATTATAATAGTAGGGAATTTTAATACCCCACTAACATCAATGGATAGAACCTCCAGACAGAAAATTAACAAAGAAACAGTGGCCTTAAATGACACACTAGATCAAGAATAGTCAACCTTTTTATACTTACCGCCCACTTTTGTATCTCTGTTAGTAGTAAAATTTTCTAACCACCCACTGGTTCCACAGTAATGGTGATTTATAAAGTAGGGAAGTAACTTTACTTTATAAAATTTATAAAGCAGAGTTACAGCAAGTTAAAGCATATAATGATAATTACTTACCAAGTACTTTATGTCATATTTTCACTAAGTTTGGCAGAATAAATCTTTAGAAAACAACTTACTATAGTTAAATCTATCTTTTTATTTATACCTTGGTTGCTATGCTACTGCACACCATGAAAGCTGGAATGCCAACTAGTGGGCAGAAAGGACCAGGTTGACTACCACTGCTCTAGGTTAACTGAATTTAATAGATATCTTCAGAATATTTTACCCCCAAAGCATCAGAATATACATTCTTTTCAAGAGGTTATGGTACATTCTCTAGGAAAAATCACCTGTTAGGACACATAACAATTCTTAATAAATTTCAGAAGATTGAAATCATAATGAGCACCTTCTCTGATCACAATGGCATGAAACTAGAAATCAACTACAATCGAAAAACTGGAAAACAATCAAATACTTTGAGACAAAATAGCATGCTGTTAAATAATGAATGAGTTAAAAATGAGATCAAGAAAGAAATAAAAAATTTCCTTGAAACAAATGAAAATGAACATACAACAACCCAAAATTTATGAAACAGAGCGAAAGCAGTCCTGAGAGGGAGGTTCATAACATTACAAGCATACCTTAAGAAGAAAGAAAGAGTTCAAAAAAAAAAAACTAACCTCACCCTGCACCTAAAAGAACTTGAAAAAGAACAGCAAGTAAAGCCCAGAGGAAGTAGAAGGAAGGAAATAATAAAGATCACAGAGGAAATAAATGACATAGAGATGAAGAGAACAATACAGAAAAATCAATGAAGCCAAGAGTTGGTTTTTTGAAAAGGTAAACAAAATTGATGAACCTTTAACCAGACACACCAAGAAAAAAAGAGAGGGCTCAAATAAATAAAATTAGAAATGAGATTGGAGAAGTAACAACTGACAAGGAGAAATTCAAAGAATTGTAAGAAAATACTATGAAGAACTGTATGCCCCAAAATGGAACAACCTATGTGAAATGGATATATTCCTTGAAAAATATCATTTAAAAATAGATCTGGAAGAATTAGAAAACCTAAACTGACTGATTACACCAAAAGAGATAAAAAAAGTTATCAAAAAACTATCAACAAACAAAAGTCATGTGCCCGATGGCTTCACAGGTACATTTTACCAAATATTGAAAGAATTTGCTCCTATCCTTCTCAAATTATTTCAAAAAATTCAAAAGGAGAAAAATCTTCTAAACTCCTTTTATAAAGTGAACATAATCCTCACTGAAAAACCAGGCAAAGACACTACAAAGAAAGAAAACTATTGGCCAATATCCCTAATGAACTTAGATGCTAAAATTCTCAACAAAATATTAGCAAACCAGATCCAGCAATAAATGAAAAAAAAATCATACATCATGATCAAGTGGGATTTATTCTGGGGAGGCAAGGCTGGTACAATATTTGCAAATCAATCAACATAATACATCGCATAAACCAAAGGAAAAATAATAACCACAATTCCATTGTACTCAAAACAGCTTGGTAATGGCATAAGAATAGGCATACAGATCAATGGAACAGAACAGAGAACCCAGAAATAAACCCACAGCTTTATGAACAACTGATATTTGAAAGGAGGTAAGAGTATACAGTGGAGTAAAGACAGTCTCTTTAATAAATGGTGCTGGGAAAGATGGACAAATACATGCAAAAATGTGAAACTAGACCACCAACTTACACCATTCACAAAAATAAACTCAAAATGGATAAAAGACTTGAATGTAAGTCGTAAAAACATGATCATATTGGAAGAAAACATAGGCAGTAAGCTCTCCAACATCTCTCACAGCAATATATTTGCTGATTTAACTCCATGGGCAAGTGAAGTAAAGGACAGGATGAACAAATGGGACTACATCAAACTAAAATGCTTTTGCACAGCAAAGGACAACATGAACAAAATAAAAAGACAACCCACACAATGGGAGAACATATTCATCAACACATCCTATAAGGTGTTAATAACCAAAATCTACAAAGAACTTTTAAAACTCAACACCAGGAAAGTAAACAATCCAATCAAAAATTTGGCAGAAGAACTGAATAAACATGTCTCCAAAGAAGACATACAGATGGCCAATAGCATATGAAAAAATATTCAACATCACTAATTGTCAGACAAACGCAAATTAAGACCACAATGCAATACTACCTCACACCTGTCAGAATGGTGTTTATTAACAAAAGAACACATAACAAGTGCTGGTGAGGGTGTAGAGAAAAGATAAAACTCCTGTATTGCTGTTGGGAATGCAGACTTTTGCAGCCATTGTGGAAAAAATATGGAGATTCCTCAAAAAATTAAAAATTGAACTGCCTTTTGACCCAGCTATCCCACTTCTAGGAATATATCCTAAGAATAACAAATCACTGATTCAAAAGAAGAAATACAACCCCATGTTTATTGCAATATTGTTTATAATAGCCAAGATATGGAAACAGTCAGTCCAAGTGTCCAAGTGTCCATCAGTAGATTGGTAGATTAAAAAGCAGTGGTACACAGTGGAATACCACACAGCCATGAAAAAGAAGGAAACTTTACCCTTTGTGACAACATGAATGGACCTGGAGTCTATTATGCTAAGCAAAATAAGCCAGGCAGAGAAAGAATAATATCATATGACCTCACTCATATGAAGAATCTAATGAAAATATGCATGAGGAACAGAAGCAAAGAAGAGGTTAAAAAGTCCAGAGGGAAAGTGGTCAGACGGAAAGAGGATGAGAGGAGGGGATCAAAGAAAGGAAAGACATTAGGGAAAGTATATACACATAACACAGAGAGATAGAGGGCAGGATATTAAATCATGAAAAGAAAGGGGAAGGCAGTGGGGGGGGGCAAATAGGGTATCCAGGAGGACACAGGGAGAAGTAGGGTTATATATTAGGGGCAACACTTGTAACTATGGAACTGCAGCAAATTAAAATAAAAAAAATTAATAAGGCAGTCAGAAGTTTTAGACCACAGACATAACTGTTAAGTCCTTTGAAATCTCCTTTGAAATATTAAGAGCCTTTGATCTTTTTACTTAGGAGAGAAGATGTAGTGTCATCACACTCTGCATCAGTGCTAAATGCCATCTCAAAGTATATTTAAACATGAGTCTTGAAAACCCTTTTCTCTCACTTTTTTTCTCATCAGAGTGTATTCCTTCCAGTAATTTTATTCTAACCTGATCAGTGACTCCTAGTCCAATCAATGAAGCTATAAAATTTTCATATAAATAAATAATATTATGAACATGATCATTTTAATTGCCAAACTATTGTACCACCTTTTTGTTATTTGAGGCAACTCTTGGTATTCTAGTTCTGACTGAATCCTTCAAAATACTATGTTTAATTCCTGGAATGTATGTATCACAACTAAATAAACAAAACATCATCAAAACATTCCTTCCTTTTAAACATTAAATTATAACAATTTTAATGCCAAGAAAGTAAGTTATTTAATTCAGAAAACAATATGCATGAATAATTTCAGGTAAGATGCCATTGTGTGGTTTTGCCTAATTAGTGTAGTAAATAGTATATAAAATAACTGGATTTACAAGAATAGTTTAAAGTGATTGTAAAGATTTCAAGGCATCATAAAAATGATGAAAGGCAGTTTGGAATTAGTATAGCTGCTAGGGATGGAGAAAGAAATGAAAAATAGACATCATAAGTGTTTTACATAACAAGTGAGAAGCATAAAATGCGTTTTGGTTGAGCTATATAGCTGTACATGCTTTTTCAAACCAAAGGTCATATGATTACAATTGGTGTCTAATACAGTAAGTATTGAAGGCTTCAACTAAAATCTTACTTTTTAAAATATGAAATAAAAAGGAACAGTGAACACAATGAATGGTTTATTCAACTCATTCATTCTAACCTCATTTTACACAGTGTACACATTGCTTTCAACATATTGTTCCTTTTCAATATTTGTTTTAATATATGTTAACATTAGAAGATACCAAGATGGCAGTGGAGTAGGCAGACACACAGACTCCTGTCTCACACCACCAAATTGGATTACAAAATAATTTAGAAAAAATCAGCCTGAAAAATCAACTTTTAACTACAAGAACAGGTCTCAAAAATCAAGGAGCAAAGAGAAGACATACCAAGCCTAGTAAGGAGTACGGGGCATGGTGGGAGCTCCCCTGCTTCCAGAAGCGAAGAGAAGGGTGAGGTTGAGACCCAGAAGGGCTCTCATTACAAGGAGCAGAGCAGAAAATATGGCTAACAGCCACTTGCCTGGGGACCTGGAAACAAGGTGTGCTGAGAGGTCTGGCTTGTCTTCCAAAAGGAAAGTGGGGGAGAGAGGCAGATGGTATCCAGCAGAGGAATGTATGGGAATGACCTGAGAATCTGACTCATTCAGTGCAGAGGCAGCCATTGCTGGTGGAGAGATTGATCCCTCCACACAGCACAAGCCTCTCGTTAACTCACTTCCAGAAAGCTCTCCAGCTCCAATCAGTGCAACAAGACACAGCTGGAAACAGGAAGTTGGGAGGAGGGGCAGTAACTCAGATCTCCATGGAGATCTGAAATACATATTCCCTTACTGAAGTGGAGAAACCACCCTGCCCCCTGAGAGAAGCTGGCAGATCAAGCCTTCATAGCCTCAGGTTACACCCACTGCATTCCTGGATATAGTTTCAAATAAGCCCCCTGCTGAGATCAGTAAATAAGATTACCACCTAGTTAAGAAAATTGAGAAGAAAACAAACAAATCAAGACTTCAAAGCGGCTTGACTAGGTAAGGAGATCACAACTGGAAGAAGCCTATAATTCATACAGAGGATAATGGGTAGGCAGAGAACCATAAGTCATATGCTTCAACAAGATAAGTGCTCAGAAAAAGTCCTGGACAAATCGGAAGTAATCAAATTATCAGATACAGAGTATAAAATAATGATTGTTAGGATGTGTAAGGATATCAAAGCTACAATGGATGGACTTAATGAACACCTCAATAAAGAAATTCTAAGCATCAAAAAGGACAAGGAAATCATAAAGAAGAACCAGACAAATGACAAACAGAACATCAGAAATGAAGACTACACTAGAAGGAATTAAAAGCAGGCTGGATGAAGCAGAGGATTGAATCAGCGACTTGAGGACAAGATAAGTGTAAACACAAAAGCAGAAAAGCAAAAAGAAAAGAGGATCAAAAAGTCCAAGGAAACCCTAAGAGAGCTCTGTGAAAACATGAAGAGATACAATATCTACATAATGGGGTTCCTGATGGAGAAGAGAAAGAACAAGGATTGAGAAATTCTTTGAAGAAATTGTAGATGAAAATTTCCCTAAATTGATGCAGGAAAGAGTCACAGAAGTTCAAGAAGCAGAGATAACCCATTGAATAAGAACCCAAAAAGACCCACAGAAAGACATATCATAATCAAAATACCAAAGCTAAGAGATAAAGAAAGAACATTAAAAGCCATGAGAGAAAAACATTCAATCACCTACAAAGAAACACCCATAAGGATGACATTCGACTTCTCAACAGAAACACTTGAGGCCAGAAGGGATTGGCAAGAAATATTCAAAGTGATACAGAACAAGAACCTACAACCAAGACTTTTTTATCCAGCAAGACTATCATTTAAAATTGAAGGAGACATAAAAAAACTTCCCAGACGAAAAAAAGAAAAACCTCAAGCAATTCATCACAACCAAAGTAATGCTGCAAGAAATGTTAAGGGGCCTGCTGTAGACAGAACAAAGTGGGAGGGGGAAAATATAGGCAAAAGAGGAATATAGATTTAAAGGAAAAAAATAGCAATAAAAATATATATCAATAATAACCTTAAATGTAAATGGATTAAATGCCCCAATCAAAAGACATAGGGTAGCTGAATAAATAAGAAAACAGGACCCATACACACACTGTCTACAGGAAACCCACCTCAAAACAAAAGATACACATAGGCTGAGAGTAAAAGAATGAAAAAAATATTTCATGAAAGTTGAAATGAAAACATAATCTGGGGTAGCTATACTTATATCTGACAAAATAGACTTTAAAACAAAGACTATAGTAAGGGATAAAGAAGGTCACTACATAATGATAAAGAAAGCAATCTAACAGGAAGAGTTAACCATTATAAATATCTATGCACCTAATATAGTAGCATATATATATATATATATATATATATATATATGGCAGAATTTGATGGACATAAAGGGAAAGATCAACAGCAATACTATAATAGTAGGGGATCAATCTATCCACTAACATCAATGGATAGATCCTCAAGAAAGAAAATTAACAGAGAAACAGTAGAATTAAGGGACACACTAGACCAAATGGCTTTAATAGATATCTTCAGAACCTTTCACGCTAAAGCAGCAGAATATACATTTTTCTCAAGTGTGCATGGTATATTGTCTAGGATAGACCACATATTAGGGCATAAAATGAGTCTGAACAAATTTAAGAAGATTGAAACCATATCAAGCATCTTCTCTGATCACAATAGCATAAAACTAGAAATCAACTACAACAAGAAAACTGAAAAAACTCAAATTCTTGGAAACTAAACAGATGTTACTAAACAAAAATGAGTCAACAATGAGATCAAGGAAGAAATAAAAAATTTCCTTGAAACAAATGAAAATGAACATACAACAACTCAAAATCTGTGGGACACAGCAAAAGCACTCCTTAGAGGAAAGTTCATAGCATTACAGGCATACCTTAAGAAGCTATAAAAAGCTCAAACAAACAACTTAATCCTGCAACGAAAAAAAAAAAAAAAACTAGAAAAAGAACAGCAAGTAAAGCATAGAGGAAGTAGAAGGAAGGAAATAATAAAGTCAGAGTGGAAATAAATTGACATAGAGACTAAAAAAACAATACAGAGGATCAATGGAACCAAGAGCTTGTTCTTTGAAAAAGTAAACAAGATCAAGTAATGAACCCTTAGCCAGACTCACAAAGAAAAAAGAGAAAGGACTCAAATAAATAAAATTAGAAATGAAGGTGGAGAAGTAACAATGGACACAGCAGAAATACAAAATATTGTAAGAAAACACTATGAAGAACTGTATGCCAAAAAATTAGACAACCTAGGTGAATGGATAAATTCCTTGAAAAATATAATCTTTCAAAAATCAATCTGAAAGAATCAGAACATTAATAGACCAATTACAACAAATGAGATTGAAACAGTTAACAAAAAAATCCCAACAAACAAAAGCCCAAGACCAGATGGTTCCACGGGAGATTTCTACCAAATGTTCAAAGAAGAACTAACTCCTATCCTTCTCAAGCTATTTCAAAAAATTCAAGAGGAGGGAAAACTTTCAAGCTCCTTTTATGAAGAAAGCATAATTCTGATTCGAAATCCAGGCAAACACAACACAAAGAAAGAAAACTATAAGCCAATATCTCTGATGAATTTAGATGCTAAAATTCTCAACAAAATATTAGCAAACCGGATCGAGCAATACATGAAAAAAAAATCATACATCATGATCAAGTGTGATTTAATTTGAGGAGGTAAGTCTGGTACAATATTTGCAAATGAATCAATGTGATTCATCACATAAACAAAAGGAAGGATAAAAACCACATGATAATATGAATAGATGCAGAAAAAGCATTTGATAAAATCCAGCACCCATTTATGATCAAAACTCTCAGCAAAGTGCAAATAGAGGGAACATGCTTCAACATGATAAAGGCCATATATGACAGGCCCACAGCCAACATCATACTCAATGGGCAAAAGTTAAAAGCAATCCCCTTAAAATCAGGAACAAGGCAGGGGTGCCCCCTTTCACCATTCTAATTCAACATAGTTCTGGAAGTCCTAACCACAACAATTAGACAAAAAGAAAACTAAAAGGCACATAAATTGGAACAGAACAAGTAAAACTATCATTATTTGCTGATGAGAAGATACTGTACATAGAAAACCTTAATGTCACAGTCAAAAAACTACTGGACCTGATAAATGAATTCAGCAAAGTAGCAGGATATAAAATTAATACTCAGAAATCAGAGCCATTTTTATACACCAACAATGATCTGTCTGAAAGAGAAATTAAGAAAATAATCCCGTTCACTATTGCAACAAAAAAATAATAAAATACCCAGGTATAAATTAACCAAGGGAGTTAAAGACTTGTACTTAGAAAATTATAAAACATTGATAAAAGAAATCAAGAAAGATACAAAAAAGTGGAAGCATATATCGTGTTCATGACTAGGAAGAATAAACATCATTAAAATGTTCATATTACAGCCCTGGCCGGTTGGCTCAGTGGTAGAGCGTCGGCCTGGCATGCAGGAATCCGGGGTTTGATTCCTGGCCAGGGCACACAGGAGAAGTGCCCATCTGCTTCTCCACCCCTCCCCCTCTCCTTCCTGTCTGTCTCTCTCTTCCCCTTCTGCAGCCAAGGCTCCATTGGAACAAAGTTGCCCAGGGCACTGAGGATGGCTCCATGGTCTCTGCCTTGGGTGTTAGAATGGCTCTGGTCACAACAGAGCAGCGCCCCAGATGGGCAGAGCATCGCCCCCTGGTGGGCATGCAGGGTGGATCCCAGTCGGGCGCTTGCAGAAGTCTGTCTGACTGCCTCCCCGTTTCAAACTTCAGAAAAATAACAATAAATAAATAAATAAATAAATAAATAAATAAAATGTCCTTATTACCCAAAGCAATTTATAAACTCAATGTAATTCCGCCTGACCAGGTGGTGGCGCAGTGGATAGAGCGTCAGACTGGATGCCAAGGACCCAGGTTCAAGACCCCGAGGTCGCCAGCTTGAGCATGGGCTCATCTGGTTTGAGCAAAAGCTCACCAGCTTGGACCCAAGGTCACTGACTCCAGCAAGGGATTACTCGGTCTGCTGAAGGCCCGTGGTCAAGGCACATATGAGAAAGCAATCAATGAACAATTAAGGTGTCGCAATATGCAACGAAAAACTGATTGATGCTTCTCCTCTCTTCGTTCCTGTCTAACTGTCCCTGTTTATCCCTCTCTCTGACTCTCTCTCTGTCTCTGTAAAATAAATAAATAAATAAATAAATAAATAAAATGTCCTTATTACCCAAAGCAATTTATAAACTCAATGTAATTCCGCCTGACTAGGTGGTGGCGCAGTGGATAGAGCGTCAGACTGGATGCCGAGGACCCAGGTTCAAGACCCCGAGGTCGCCAGTTGAGCATGGGCTCATCTGGTTTGAGTAAAAGCTCACCAGCTTGGACCCAAGGTCACTGACTCCAGCAAGGGATTACTCGGTCTGCTGAAGGCCCGTGGTCAAGGCACATATGAGAAAGCAATCAATGAACAATTAAGGTGTCGCAATATGCAACGAAAAACTGATTGATGCTTCTCCTCTCTTCGTTCCTGTCTAACTGTCCCTGTTTATCCCTCTCTCTGACTCTCTCTCTGTCTCTGTAAAATAAATAAATAAATAAATAAATAAAGTAAATGGCCATATTTTAAAAAATAAAAATAAATTCAATGCAATTCCTATTAAAATACTGAAGACATACTTCAAAGATACAGAACAAATATTCCAAAAATTCATATGGAACCTAAAAGAAACACGAATAGCCTCAGCAATCTTGAAAAAGAAGAATAAAGTTGGTGGTATCACACTTTCAGACTTCAAGTTATACTACAAGGCCATTGTACTAAAAACAGCTTGGTATTGGCATAAAAGCAGGCATATAGATCAATGGAATAGAAGAGAGAACCCAGAAATAAACCTGCACCTTTATGAACAATTGATATTTGACAAGGGTGGTAATAGCATACAATGGAGTAAAGACAGTCTCTTTAACAAATGGTGTTGGGAAAATTGGGCAGCTACCTCCTAAAAAAATGAAATGAGACCACCAACTTACACCATTCACAAAAATAAACTCAAAATGGTTAAAAGACTTAAATGAAAGTCATGAAACCATAAGCATCCTAGAGCAAAACATAGGCAATAAGCTCTCTTATATCACTCGCAGCAATATATTTGCTGATGTATTTCCACATGCAAGGGAAATAAAGGACAGAATAAACAAATGGGACTACATCAAAATAAAAAGGTTTTGCACAGCTAAAGATAATATGAACAAAATAAAAAGGCTAACCACACAATGGGAGAACATATTCGACAATACATCTGATAAGGGGTTAATAACCAAAATTTATAAATAACTTGTAAAACTCAACACCAGGAGGATAAACAATCCAATCAAAAGATTTGCAAAATAAATGAATAGAAACTTCTCCAAAGAGGACACACAGATGGCCAGTAGATAGATGAAAAAAGGTTCAACATCACTAATCATTAGAGAAATGCAAATTAAAACCACAATGAGATGTCACCTTACACCAGTCAGAATGGCGCCCATCAACAAAACAATACAGAATAAGTGCTGGTGAGGATGTGGAGATAAGAGAACCTTCCTGTACTGCTGATGGAAATGCAGACTGGTGCGGCCACTGTGGAAAACAGTATGGAGATTCCTAAAAAAAGTTAAAAATCAAACTGCCTCTTGACCCAGCCATCCCACTTTTGGGAATATACCCTAAGAACACCATATCACTGATGCAAAAGGAGAAATGCACCCTCATGTTTACTGCAGCATTGTTCACAATAACCAAGATCTGGAAACAGTCCAAGTGCCCGTCAGTGGATGAGTCGATTAAAAAGTGGTGGTACATATATACAATGGAATACTATTGGGTCATGAAAAAGAAGAAAATATTAATTTTTGCGACAACATAGATGGGCCTGGAAACTATTATATTAAGTGAAATAAGCCAGGCAGAGAAAGACAAATATCATATGACCTCACTCATCTGAGGAATCTGACAAAGAATATGAACTGAGAAGCAGAATAGAGACAGAGGCAGGATCAAAGGATCCAGAAGGAAATTGGACAGAGGGAAAGGGGATGATAGACTGATAAGATGGAATGAGAGCTGAAAAGGAAATCCTAGAGGCAAGGGGGAAGGGTGTTACAGGGAAGGGAACAGGGGGGATGTACTGGAGAACACAGGGGAGGGGAGGATGAATTTGGGGGGACACTAGAATCTATGTAAACACAATAAAATAATAAAAATAAAAAATATATGTTAATGCTAAAAAAAGGGATATATAATGTATATATTGACTTATCTTTCCAGTTTATAATTTTGTTTAGTCTTTAGGTCATTTAAATATTTGGTACAGTCACCTTTTTGTATCGTGGAATGTAATACATTTGGTTGCTTTGTGAGAGAAATGAGCCTTTTTTAATGATGATCTTTATTTCTTTCTCCGTCGAGCTTAGAACCCTTGGAAATTAGGTGTTGTGTAAATTAAAAGTCAAAAGGAGCCTGACCAGGTGGTGGCGCAGTGGATAGAGTGTCTGACTAGGATGAGGAAGGACCCAGGTTTGAGACCCCAAGGTCACCAACTTGAGTGTGGTCTCATTTGGCTTGAGCAAAAAGCTTACCAGCTTGGACCCAAGGTCGTTGGCTTGAGCAAGGGGTTACTGGATCTGCTGAAGGCCCATGGTCAAGGCACATATGAGAAAGCAATCAATGAACAGCTAAGGTGTCGAAATGAAAAACTGATGATTGATGCTTCTCATCTCTCTCCATTCCTGTCTGTCTGTCCCTATCTACCCCTTTCTCTGACTCTCTCTCTGTCCCTTAAAAAAAAAAAAGTCAAAAGGAGTGTTTGGAAAGATAATCACGCATTTTATTCATTAGTCTACATGCTGAAGGAAACAAATCTGTAAATTAAATGAAAATAAACTGCACAGAAAATTTTTTCATTCCCGTTTGAAGTATTAGAAAATTTTTTTTTTACCTATGTTCAAAGTTAAAATACATATTTCCAAGTAACTAGATAAATAAAAGTTGAGGAACTTCTTGGTTCCATAAGAAGTGTAAAGCTCATGTTCTGTTGAATATTGTTAAATCAAACTCAAGCCGTGTTTGTGTGCTTGGCAGTAGTAAGATTGTTACCATCACCTTGGGTCACACTAAATTAAATAGTAAAAGCAGAATATGGCTAAAAGACCAATTCAGAATGAGTCCTGGAACATACCTCAAAATCATTTGGCTGTAACATTAGTATTATCTTGTTCTAAACAAGAGAATACCAGGATACTAGGTGAGCATGCTGGGAACTAATCACACATATTGAGACACAGTTTTGTAAAATATTGAAAGAAATGTCTCTTGTGCTAGGAATTCTTGTTAGGAAAGGATCGGTTTCTTTACTTCCATTAGACACAGTAACCCATTTTTGAATGACAATGAATTGTGAAGACAGTGGTGTATATGGTAAGAGAAATGACTTTTGAAGTCTTGGATGATGATTATTTTGTGCTCCATTAAGGAATTTGATTCATGAACACATTGACTTATTATATTTAGTGATGATTTAACAGATTGCATAAATTAACTGGAGAATGCAGTTTAAGTGAAAATGCATTTTTCAGGTAAATAAAATAAATAAGTATTAATTTTCTTTTTTTTGCGACAGAGACAGAAAAAGGGACAGAGACAGGAAGGGAGAGAGATGAGAAGCATCACCTCTCTTCACTGTGCATCTTAGTTGTTTGTCGATTGCTTGTTCATCGATTGCTTTCTCATATATGCCTTGACCAGGGGGCTACAGCAGACTGAGTGACCCCTTATTCAGGCAAGCAACCTTGGGTTCAAGCTGGTGAGCTTTACTCAAACCAGATGACCCCGTGCTCAAGCTGGCGACCTCGGGGTCTTGAACCTGGGTCCTCTGCATACCCGTCCAATGCTCTATTCACTGTGCCTTCACCTGCTCAGGCATAAGCATTAATTTTTAGTTTTTAGTTGTAACCATGAGAAGATAAAGATAGGTAGTAGGATAATTATAATAAAAAATGTGGCAAATTTCTGAATTCTTTAGCACTATTGAAGAAACACATGAAAAAATAATATCATTTGTAATATTACAAAAGAAAGCTGATATTTATAACAGTGAGATAAAAGTCAGCATTATAGCCCTGGTTGGATAGCCCAGTCGGTTAGAACATCATCCTGTAGCACCAAGGTTGTCTGTAAGATCCCTGGTCAGGGCATATACAGGAACGTTATCAATGTTCCTGTCTCTTTCTCTTTCTCTCCCTCTCTCACTAAAATCAATCAATATTTTTTAATTAGACATTAAATGAGAGTATATAAAATATATATAAATATACCCATATATAAAGCATACACAATGTTTTAAAATCAGTAGCTCATAAATAATTTTTAACTAACTAGCTGATCAATGCTGGAGAATCATTCACAAACATTATGTAAGTAAATTCTTGATCCTATCCACTCTGCAGTGAGTGAGCTACATGAAGGAAGCAGCAGGCATTAGCAAACATTTCAGATTGATTTAGACTGTAACTGTGTCTTGTTTCGAAATCTACCATCATGGGTCCCAAAATAATTAAAAATGTACTTGGGAAGACTTTGTGAAATTGTACAGTTTTTTTTAATAATGCAGCACAGTAGAAGTTTGCAGTATAAATAGAAGTTTATTTTTAAATTAAATAATAAGGTTTAATTTCTACTGTTCTGGAACTTCTTGTGGGATTTTAACTTTGGGGAGGGCATTCTGAAAATCTGATGAAAACAATGGTTCACATCTCTAGAAAAACAAATACATAGATGTATGTTTTTTGTTTGTTTTTTCAAAAATGCAGCAAGGTGTAAAAGAATGAAATCCTCTAAGCTATATTATAGCCTCCTAATTCTATACCCAACAGGTATCTGTCATCTTTTGTAGTTTGGAGTGTGTATTTCATCTGGTTGACTTTTAAATTTATTTAAAAACACAAAGTTTTATTATGAAAAGACTCCTGGTTTTATACAACTGCTTACATTCTACCCCAAAAATTTAATATTATGAATAATTTGAATCCTTTTATTACATCTAAGAAATCCAAACCATGAAAGTCAGTAAGAAGTTAAAATTTAGTATTTTTCATATTCTTTTACATAAGAAGAATATAAAGAGAAACTAGCTACTTCATTGGCAAACTAAACAGATTGTAACTAAAGTGTGTGGGTGCTCAATTAAACAAAGGCATAAACATGACTTGGTATTTAAACTGTTTAAAAAATATCTTATGATTAATCATTTGACTTTGATTTAATAAAACTACCAGGGCAAGTATTGTAGTAAAATAACTAAGAAGATGACTTCAGCAATAGCTTTTTAAGGCACCTGGGAGATCACATTAAAATGGAGCAAATGCTCTGTGAGTCAATGGAAAATAACGATATAAAAGAGAAAAAAAATACTAGTTAGCTACACATAATTATAATTTACATTGCTTGTAGAACAGTTCTCAACATATGCAGCATTCATATGTAATCCAATTGAATTTTGTATTGTATGCCTCCTTTAATCTTGATAGGATAATTAACTGATTGCATGTATTGCAGCACCCAAAAAAACATGTGTTCTAAATTAAAATATTGCAAAAATTCCATAAGCTTCTGACAAACTAAGAGTGTACAAAAATAAAAATTGCCAGTTTAGGGAAGGTAGAATTAATTATGTTATTATAATTTATAAGGCACAAAATAACTTCATTTGATTGAATTGCACTGGAATCAGTGTGTCTTCTATCCTTGATACCTAATAGATTACGCACTTAGTCTTAATGTTATGTTGTGTGAAATATTCACTTACAAAAACAAACATTTTAAAATTTACAAACAATAGCCCTGGCCAGTTGAGTCAGTGGTAGACTGTCGGCCTGTTGTATGGATGTCCTGTGTTCAATTTCTGGTCAGGGCACATAGAAGAAGAAAACATCTGCTTTCCCACCCTTCTCCCTCCCCCTTCTCTCTCTCCTTCTCTCTTCCCTTCCTACAGCCATGGCTCAATTGGTTTGAGTGCATTGGCCCAGGCACTAAAAATGGCTATGTGGAGCCTCTGCCTCAGACATTAAAAATAGCTCGGTTGCAAGCATGGTCCCAGATGGGCAAACCATCAGCTAAAGTCAGGGGTTGCCAAGTGGATTCTGCTTGGGGTGCATATAGGAATCTGTCTTTCTATCTCCCCTCCTCTTACTTTGAAATAGAACCCAAAAAATCACACACAATATACATGTCATAAGACAAACTTATATATAGGCTTAAATATGTATAGTCCCTAAATAACCTCCCCAAAATGTGTGTGTATGTGTGTATGGGGAGAGGGCTTGCTGTGTCTCTCTTGGTTTCCTCAGAGGCCTCAGTGTAAACTGGCACTCATTTACTATAATTTTAAATATAATGGCGACACTTGATCATGTTTAAATAAAATAATCATCTTTAAACAATTAAAAAATAAAAACTTGACACAACTATCCAGTAACTTAAAAATATATAAAAATCAGCCTGACCTGTGGTGGCGCAGTGGATAAAGCGTCGACCTGGAATGCTGAGGTCGCCGGTTCAAAACCCTGGGCTTGCCTGGTCAAGGCACATATGTGAGTTGATGCTTCCTGCTCCTTCTCCCTTCTCTCTCTCCTCTTTCTCTAAAAATGAATAAATAAAAAATAAAAATAAATATATAAATCTAATTATCACTAAAATATAACATATTTCTTCTGTATAAATCTGAAGTCAGGAAATCTACTCAGTGATTCACAAATCGGTCAAAAATCACATTTTACCTCTGGGAGAAGAAAAACATAGACCAACACAAAGACAACTTAAGCAAAGAGAATCCCAAACTTAATACCCAAAAGGAAGTGTAACAATTTTTAGCAACTCATGTATTTTTTCTTAAAAACAGTGTAAAGCTTGTATTTTATCTCTTTTCACAATAGTACTAGGGATTTGACTTCTATGTCTGGTTTTATAAGTCATTGAGACAATAGTAAAAGGTGAGCTGCAATTTAACAGTGGCAACAGTTATTTCAAATGAAAAGATGAGAAAGAAGAAACACAGGGTTTTTGTTTATTTGTTTGTTTTCACAGAGAGAGAGTCAGAGAGCGAGAAAAACAGACAGGAAGGGAGAGAAATGAAAAGCATCAACTCTAGTTACGGCACTTTAGTTGCGCATTGATTGTTTATGGTATATACCTTAATGAGGGGAGGGAGCTCCAGCTGAGCCAGTGACCTTGGGCTCAAACCAGAAACTATGGGGTCATGTTTACAATCCCATGCTCAAGTCAGTAACCTCACGCTCAAGCTAGTGAGCCCAGACTTAAGCCAGTGACCTCAGGGTTTCGAACTTGGGTCCTTAGCATCCCTGGTCTACGCTCTATTCACTGTACCACCCCCTGGTCAGGGAGAAACACATTTTTTAAAATTTATTAATTTTAGAGAGAGAACAGGAGAGACAGGAACATTGGTCTATTCCTGTATGTGACTTGTAGGGGAATCAAACGAGCAACCTGTGTGCTTCAGAACAGTACTCTAACCAACCGAGCTATCCAGCTAGGCAAGAAACAAGTTTTTAAATTAAACTGTGTGCTACCTATTACAAATGTTTCTTTTCCCTTTCTCCCTTCCCTTCCCTTCTTTACCCTTCTCTTCCCTTCTGTTCCATTCAATTCCCTTCCCTTCCTTTCCCTTTTCTTAAGCTGTGGTACATCACCTAATGGAATACTATTTGGTTGTAAAGAAAAACAAGGAAGGAAGGAAGGGAGGGAGGGAAAGAGGGAGGGGAGAAAAGGAGGGAGAGAGAAAGAAGAAAGAAAAATCTTACAGAAAAGAAAAAAAAGAGAAATCTTACCTTTTGCAATAGCATGGATGGAATTGAAGATTATTATGTTAAATGAAATAAGCCAGTCAGAGAAAAACAAATGACACATGATCTCATTTATGTGTGAATTCTAATCGACAATACAGTTTGACAAACAAAATAGAAACAGATGCATAAGTACATAGACCATACTGACAGCTGTCAAAAGGGAGGGGAATTGGGAAACTGGATAAAAGAAGGTGAAGGTATAATCCAAAAGAACATATATACACAACCCCTAGACACAGACAACAGTGTGGTGATAGCCAGAGAGAAAGAGAAGGTAGGAGGCAGGTGGAGGTGTGCTAAGCGGAATGGAGGAGATGGGGACAGAAGTAGATTTTCTTTGGAGTAGTGTGTAGATGATGTTTTATTGAGTTGTACACTTGAAACCTGCACCCAAATAAATAAATTAATAAATATATATATATTTTTCAAATGCATTTTATTTATTTTTATATTTTATTTTTGCAAGAGAAAGAGAGAGGGATAACCAAGAAAGAAAAGAGATGAGAAGTAGCATCAATTCATACTTGTGTTACTTCAGTTATTCATTGATTGCTTCTCATACGTGACTTGAGGGACGTAGGAGAGGTGGTGGCTCAAACAGACCCATTGACCCCTTGCTCAAGCCAGCTACCTTGAGCTCAAGCAAGTGACCTTCCACTTTAAGTCAGCGGCCACTGGGCTCAAGCCAACAACCATGGAGTCATGTTGATGATCCCACCCCCTAGCCAGCGATTCCTCACACAAGCAGGTCGGATGAGCCTGTGCCCAAGCTGGTGACTTCAGGGTTTAATCCTGGGACCTCAGCGTCCATGTCTATAGACACTGTATCCACTGTGCCACCACCAGTCAGGCTAAAATTCATTTTAAATGAAGCAATTTGCACACAAAGTTGCCCTAAAGAAAGGTAAAATGTCAGCTATGTCGCAAACTACTTTTCTCTACTACTTCTTAAATTTATACATTTTAATTTAGAAATCTTGTATTTTTTCAATATTTTGGGTGTTTTCTTTTAAAGCAAAGACTGAGCTCTCTCTCTCTTTTCAGTTATTTTTAATCAACTTTTTGATTGGTACCTACAAATATGGTCATTTGTTTCTAGATCTAACATATCTTCACTGAAATTCGAATTATTACCAACATAAATAATGCATGTCAGTTTTATTTTTATTCTGTGTTCATTGCTTTGACCCATTATATACAAATATGACTTCTAACCTCAAGGATGATAAAGGTAACAAATATACGGAGTACACAGATTCTTAACTACATTTATGAAGTTTTATTTATTTTATTCTCATCTGCTGCTTTGTTTTTTTGTTTGTTTTTTAGCCTTTGGTTCTGTATTAGCCTAACTCTACAGGTTGTCATTTCAACCTATCAATGGCTAAGATATGAAATAGCTTAATATTTAATGAAAAAAGAAAAAACGAGCCATTTTAAACTCAAAAGCTAAATTAAAGCAACATTACTATTTTAAAAAAAAATATCATATTAACATATTTTATTGAATCCTTTGAAAAAAATCAACTTATTTAAAATGGAAATTTCACCTATTGAGCCATTCCTTACCTAGGATGTAAAGTCTTGTTTTAAATAATATACATATATATATTATTTAGTATTTCTTAATGTTTCATATCTGTGTCTTCAAATCAATATCTTTATGATTCAAAAAATTTTCAGTGCTCCTGTTATTGCTTTAACCCATGATCTGACATGACCAAAAATTTTATTGTTAATTAAATGATGTGAATTATTTTCAAGTATAATCTTAATTGCCTCTGCTAGCCCAAAGGAGGCAGGTGAAAATTAAACATGACCTAAACCTTCTGTGACATCTATAGAGCTCCTCTATTACTTACATAAGAAAAAAGGTCATATAAAATTGAAATATATTTGAAAACACTGAATTTTATCTCTTATCTCACAGATGTTCTAATGAAATGACCAGAAGTAGAATTAAAATTAACATAATTATATCAATCTGTAGACTAGATAAATCACCACTACATTAAATCTAAATTCATGTCATGATTCATTTTACATGTCTCATGCATATTTCACCACCTAAGCAATATATTGTGACTCTTGAGAAAGAATTCTCAGAACACACTGAAAGAGGAGAATAATAATCAAACCTGGAAATATTTAGTATTTAAAAAAATGAATAAATAAAATCATATTTCATATAATTCTATTTGGTTAGAAACAGTGGAATGTTGTTAGGAAGTTCTGCAAATTAATGTATGTAAACATTTTGGAGTAAATATTTCTGGCATATAGGCCATGAGTTAAATACATTTATATTATATAGAATGGCTTTTAGTGATAATAGTGAGAAAGCCAGAGTCTTCTTCCACAAAGATGGTAATTTAAAAAAAAATTTTCATAAAATGTAACTTCAATTTTAAAAGGTCAGTAAATTGTTTTCTATTCTGAAATGTTTAAAGAAATGGAAGAGTCAAGCCACGTTTAGAGGTAAAGAAAGTTAATTTTTTCAAATAGTGTTCCCAACAGTGTTTTAAGTGGAAAATTCTATTTTTTCGATGTGTGTGTGTGTGTGTGTGTGTGTGTGTGTGTGTGTGTGTGTGACAGAGAGAGACAGACAGGGACAGACAGACATGAAGGGAGAGAGAGAAGAAGCATCAATTTTTCATTGCTGCTCCGTAGTTGTTCATTTATTGCTTTCTCATAAGCGCCTTGACCAGGGGGCTACAGCAGAGCGAGTGACCCTTTGTTAGAGTCAATGACCTTAGGTTCAAGCTAGCAACCTTGGGCTTATAGCCAGTGACCTTTTGGCTCAAACCAGTGACCATGGGGTCATGTCCATGATTCCACACTGAAGCTGGTGAGCCCACATTAAACCAGATGCACACATGCTCAAGCTGGCAACCTCGCTGTTTTGAACCTGAGTCTTCTGTATTGCAGCCTGATGCTCTAAATATTGTGCCACCGCCTGGTCAGTCTCAAGTGGAAAGTTTTATTTTAAGGGGGAGGGAGGACATGGGAGGGAGGGAGGGAGAGAGTTAGGGGGAGGGGGAGGGGCACAGAGAACTAGATAGAGGGTGACGGAGGACAATCTGACTTTGGGCGAGGGGTTTGCAACATAATTTGATGACAAAATAACCTAGACATGTTTTCTTTGAATATATGTACCCTGATTTATTAATGTCATCCCATTACCATTAATAAAAATTTATTAAAAAAAAAATTGTAAATATGCCTTGGCTAATATAACAATGAGTTTGTTTTTCCAGTGAAAATAAAGATATACAAACACACATGCAAACATACACACAAAAACACACAGAAAAAAAACACACACTGCATGTTCTTTATAAATATGTTTTAGGAATAAAATATTTGATCTCAATTCAACTTAAAAAATAAGGATCCTTTCTCTTAGTATGTTAAAATTATGTTAGAAAAATGGATCATTTCTATATTTACATAGAGTTTGAAGTATTTTTCATGGTAAAAATCCACAAGAAATAATTTTATTTATCTATTTTGAAGAAGCTCTCAGTTTTTCCAATTACATAAATATATTTATAACTGCACTTCTCACAATTTTCTGTTAACTGGTCAAATTCTGTGCTCTATTTTAAGTCTAATTTTATTTTTTCAAAGACAATTTCTTTCTATACATGTTCTGACATGGGATGAATTAACATATGTCACTGGACTCCAACTCTGGTCTACTTTGAATCCTCCATTTTTTTATTATAGCTTAAAGAAACTTTTCATATGCAGCATTAGAGTATATTTAATAACCAGAAATATAAAGGTGTGGGTGGACTGCAGAGTGCAGTCCTAGCAGTTGTGGCTGATGCAATCCTGTGAGAATACTCCAGCTCCCAGAAGCCTCCTGGGTACACCCAGGAAGAGAGCTCACCCACTATAAGGAAGTGACTTAGCGCCAACCACACAGCTCCCTGATCTTTTCAGCCAATGGCTATGAAGGACATGCTGTAACATCCTATTGGCTGAACCCATGTATAGAAGCTAGCTTACTTTCTGAATAAAGTGAATCTGCGTCACTGAACCTGGTCCCCAGAGGCGGGTCTTTGCGTCTCCATCATCCTCACCCCCGGCAGGACTTGTCCACAACTGGCGCCCAACTTCGGGCAGGGACCTAACCTGCATCCAAGGGACGGGTGAGTGACCCTCTGCAAAGGGAAACCTTCTCCCCCACTCTTGAATCCCGCAGGCTCGAGCACTGCACGCCCTATTGCAGAGTAGATGACTTGAAGTTTGTGAAAACGATCTCTGTATTTACTGGGAGATTCTCTCTGGTTTCAATCCCTGGATTGAGGATGTGCTGCTCTGGGACCTGGATATTTGGGCCCGAGCTCTCCGACGTGTTCATTTGGCCGAGGTGCATGGGAGGCAAACCTTCCTTCTCGACCTCAGAGGAGCCCCTACCTTCCTATTCACCCCCCTCCACTGAGGAGGAAAGTAGTTTAGCCTCCGAGTTTGACAAAATCATGGCTGAGCGTGCAGAAACAAAACCAACCAAATTGCTAACTTCACCATCAGCTCTGCCACCAGAAAAAGCAGAAGTAACTACTTCTGCATTCCCTGCTGGGGCTCAATGTCCCACCCCAGCCTCTCAGATGCCATTTTCTACCCCAACTTTAACTCCAACACGTGTTCCTGCTGTAGACCCATGGGCCAGCCTATACACCCCCATTTGTCTTTTTTCTTTCTGTCTGTCTGTCTTGTATCTCTCGCTCTCTCTATCTCCTGCCACTCTCTCTGAAATGATGCTGGAAGGACCCAGCCATGGCACAGTGGCAGGGATCACACCCTCTTTTAATGCAAAGGAGGGGTTATGCTTGTGTTTTTCAGCCAATTTGGATCCCAGGAATCCCCCAACCTGCTTCACAGGGTTCCTTGGGCACCCACTAAGTGGTTCAGTCTTCACCTGTCCAAAGCCACAACCCTGGCCTTCTCCACACTGAGTACGCCTGAGGGGAGGAGGTCCTCAGCGCTCCAGAAGAAGACCTCAAGGGTAGCATGCATGTCCCATCACCTGGGGAATGTGGAGGTTTTGGCGGGGCAGGCCCAGAGAATGGCTCCTGATGGGCCCCCAAGCCCTGGTGCTCTGTTCTTGCTTATGTGTGCTATAATAACTGCTGACTTCCAGACACATGTGGCAGCACCCTGGGGCTCTAGCCCAGCAGCATGAGCTGGTGTTTTCAGTTCATCATTGGAGAATAAGGAGAATTGGCCAGAGTTCCGATTCACAGACTCCAGATGGTAAACGGCGGCAGCTGCGGCAGGAGGATGAACAAAAGCCAGAATTGCATCGCAGAGTGGCCGATGGAATGGCAGGGAGTGCCGGCTAAGCCGCTGGTGAGTTTACTGACATTTTGAGACATAGGGGTGAATGCCATCATGCTCTCCAGAGCAGAGATGAAAATGCTGACTGCCATTGCCACGTGCTCCTCTTTGGGACAGTGTAAGACTTGCCAGGATGGCAGGAATGAGAGGGGTGGCTGAGGCCTCGTGTGCATGGACTGATTTCCTGGACTATGATGGGAGTGAGCACTGGCTCCTTTGTTGGATGGACTTAAGATTTTGGACAATGTGAAATACCATGAAGGGGGTGAGGGGTGGCTTTGCTGGAGGCCCTTCCCCTGCCCCAGAAGCTTTTCCCATGGCTAGAAAGAAGGCCAAGAACATTTTGTGCTTTTGGCAAAATGCTCAGAGACTGGTGAAATGTACCTTTATAATTGTTGAAATTGTATGATTTGTCATGTTGTTGTAAGTTGTGTAATATGCCTTGCAACCATATGCAATACACAGGCAACAGCAAGCCATCTGTTCCATGTTTGTACGCTGGCGTCTTTGTGGGAAGGGGGCGTGCATGGGCCTACGTTCATTTTTTTACAATCAAAATGGAACTGTGTTTAATGGCACCTAGAAAGTCTCTGTAACACAATGGGAAGGAAATGACACCCCGACCCCTAGGAGGAATCCCCTATTTAAGACCCCCCATCTATTTCCTAACTAGTCAAACATTACTGAAGCTTGCCTCAGTGTTTAATCCAGCTAATCTATTAGCATATAGTACAATAGATATTATAGTTTCTTTACTTCTACTAGGTTTTTTAAAATTTTTTATTTATTCATTTTAAAGAGGAGAGGGAGAGACAGAGAGATAGAGAGAGGAGAGACAGAGAGAGATGAGGGGAGGAGCTGGAAGCATCAACTCCCATATGTGCCTTGACCAGGCAAGCCCAGGGTTTCGAACCGGCAACATCCATTTCCAAGTGGATGTTTTATCCACTGTGCCACCACAGGTCAGGCTACTTCTACTAGGGTTTCATTGCATAATGCGTAGCATTCAGAAGCTACAACAAGAGCAAGCTGTCATTCATCAAGTCCAATTGGCCTTAATTAAAAGAGAAGGGGGAGTTGTGGCAGGCGAGAATTCTACCACTGAACCACCAATGCTAGCCGTGAGAAGGGGGAGTTGTGGGTGGATCACAGAGTGCATTCCTAGCAGTTGTGGCTGATGCAATGCTATGAGAATACTCCAGCTCCCAGAAGCCTCCTGGGCATACCCAGGAAAGGAGTTTGCCCACTATAAGAAAGTGACTTAGCGCCAACCATGCAGCTCCCTGATCTTTTCAGCCATTGACTATGAAGGACACACTGTAGCATCCTATTGACTGACCTTGTGTATATAAGCTAGCTTACTTCCTGAATAAAGTGGATCTGCATCACTGAACCTGGTCCCCAGAGTTGAGTTTTAGCGTCTCTGTCATCCTCACCCTTCGGCAGGACTTGTCCACATAAAGGAGTGGCAGGAAAAAAATGTTAGTGTTCCAAATAAAAATTTACATTTTTTAATAGCAAATGCATTAGCACTTGGTGGTGGAGGGGTTACTTACTGGATTGGAAATAATCTGAACAACAGGAATCTAATGAGAAATTTGGTCACCAAGTTTCAAAGTGTTTTAAAAAGCTTTACATTTTTAAAGAATCTCAAGGTATGTTAAGCATTAAGAGCAAGTGTGTGTTATTTAAGTTTATGCCTTCTCTGGTAGATATTTTTTATCACCGTAGAGTTAATATACTTCATTATATTTTCTCAAATTTCTATGCTTTACCCTTGAAACCAATCTTGTCAATATACCAAAGAAATTCCTTGAGCATATTCATCCTGGAGCTCTAAAAATTAAAAGAAACAAAAATGTTACAATTAAATTCAACTCTCAAATGTTACAAACTACAGAGTAATTTCAAGAAAAGCAAACTCCTGGACTCAGCTGGCTGGTTTAGTGGATAAAGCATCAGCCTGGAGTATGGATGTCCCAGTTTTGATTCCTGGTCAAAGCACACAAGAGAAGCAACCATCTGCTTCTCTCCCCTCCCTCTCTCCCTTCTTTCCCCCTTCTCCTCTCATAACCAATGGCTCAATTGTTCTGAATGTTGGCCTCCTTGACGCTGAGGACAGCTTGGTTGTTCTAAGCACCAGCCTCAGGCACTAAAAATAGCTCAGCTGGTTGAAGCATTGGCTCCAGACAGAAATTGCCAAGTGGACCCAGTTAGGCACATGCAAGAGTCTGTATCACCATCTCCCTTCCTCTCGTTTAAATTAAAATTAAAAAGTAAGAAAAAGATCAAAGAAAAGTCTATATCTCACAAAATTCATGTTAGATATAGGCCTGTTTTGAGGTTCTCATATCAGTCTTTGAAACAAAAAGCTAAATAGTTATATTTAATATGTTTTAAGGACGTTTCCATTAAATTATCAATGATTGTTTGATCAATGGTGGCATGCAGTGGACCTAGGTTCAAAATCTGAAGACCACTGGTTTGAGAGCAGGCTCATCAGCTTGAATACTGGGTAGGTGGCTTGAGCGTGGGATCATCAACATGATCGCATGGTCACTGTCTTGAGCCCAAGGGTCACTGAACATACTTAAAAGTCAAATAAAATAGTAGTTTACCTTCCATGTTAGATTCCATGGACCATTATTACAATTACTCTCTTACATTTTTACTGAACTATATTGTCCTCACATGCCTCCAACATACTAACAGGCTAGATCAAACTGTCTTCCTAGTCTATACCAAAACTTAGGAAACTGAATATAAGTAAAGAAAAAATCAAAGCATCATGATTGTTTTTACTTTAAATTTATGAACACAAAAATCAAGCAGCTGTTATCATAGTCAGGTAATATACTTCATTTCCCTATTAAATTTATTAAATCTCTAAGATGATAATCTGTCACCTCTTTACTTCTCCTCAAATATCAAACACCTCTCCTCTCTTTTTATTCTTGTTTACTGTCCTTGCTTCTTATTTCACTGAGATAATACCTACGGAAGAAATTTTCATTTTTCCCTATTGTATTAACTATCCTATTTCCCCTGGAGCCATATGTTCTGCCTTGTCCTTATCAAAAGTGAGTGACTCTATTTGTTTACTAAATCTCACTAACTCTTGCTGAAAAATTTTACTCCTACAATCATCCTCTTTCATTCCAAGACAGGCAATTCTTGATTTATCATCTAAATAAGAAACAAACATAGTTTAATATTTCTAAAAAGTCTTCCTGGGCCTGACCAGGTCGTGGCGCACTGGATAGAGCATCGGACTGGGATGCGGAGGACCCAGGTTCGAGAACCTGAGGTTGCCAGTTTGAGTGTGGTCTCATCTGGCTTGAGCAAAAAGCTCACCAGCTTGGACCCAAGGTCGCTGGCTTGAGCAAGGGGTTACTCGGTTTGCTAAAGGCCTGCGGTCAAGGCACATATGAAAAAGCAATCAATAAACAACTAAGGTGTCACAATGAAAAACTGATGATTGATGCTTCTCATCTCTCTCCGTTCCTGTCTGTCTGTCCCTATCTATCCTTCTCTCTGACTCTCTCTCTGTCCCTGAAAAAAAAAATTTAAGTCTTCCTGGGAAATTCATACCATTACATACTTACCTCAAAAAAACAATAAAAATCTCAAACAACCTAGCATTATACACATAAAGGAACTAGAAAGAGAACAATAAAGCACAACATGAGTAAAAGGAAAAAAAGTATCAGAGAAGAAAAAACAAAACAGAGTCTAAAAGAAAAATACAAGGTCCTGGCCCAGTAGCTCAGTTGGTTAGAGTGTTGTTCCAGTATACAAAGATTGCAAGTTTGTTCCCCAGTCAAGTCACATACAAGAATCAACCAGTGAATGCATAAATAAGTGGAACAACAAATCATTGTTTCTCTCTCTTCTTCTCTTTCTAGTATCAATGAATAAACTTAATTTTTTAAATAATGAAAACTAAAAAAATAAAAAAGTTAAAAACAATAGAAAAGATTAATGAAACTAACTATAAGAAAGGGAAATTAAGAAAACAATCCCATTACAATTTTATAAAAAATAACAATAAATTTAACCAAATATGTAAATGACTTATACTCAGAAAATTATAATATACTAAAGAAATAAAGAAGAAATTACAAATAACTGGAAACATTACTGTATTCATGGACAGTAAAACTTAACATTACCTAAAGAAATCTATAAACTCAATGCAATCCATATCAAGATACCAATGGTGTATTTCACAGAAGTAGAACAAATATTCCAAAATTTATATGAAACTACAAAAAAACTTCTAATATCCACAGCAAATCCTGAGAATAAATAAAGTTGGAGGAATCACACTACCTGATATCAAACTAAATTACAAAGCCAAGTGATGAATCCAGCATGACACTGGCATAAATACAGATATATAAATATTTGTATTTATATATATTATTTATACATATCAACAAAATGAATATATATATATATATCAACAAAACAGAAGAGAGTTTAGAAATAAACCTACATATTTAAAATCAATCAATATTTGACAAATATGGCAAAAACACACAATGGAGTAAACTCAATTAAATAATGTTGAAAAAATTGGACATATAGGCAAAATAATAATAAAATAAAACTAGACCACCAATTTACACCAAGCACAAGAGTGACCTCAAAATGGATTAAAGACAAATGTAAGACTGAAAACCATAAAAATTCTAGAAAAAAACACAAGCATTAAAATCTCAGACATATTTTGGCAATATTTTTTTTTCTGATATATCTCCTTGAGCCATAAAATCAAACAAAAAAATAAATGTATGAGACTACATCAAACTAAACAGTTTTTGCTCATCAAAGGAAACCATCATCACAATGAAATCACAACCCACTGAATGGGAGAACATATTCACTAATGATACATCTGATAAGGGGTTAAGATCCAAACTTTATAAAGAACTTATACAACTCAACACCAGGAAGACAAACAACATAATTAAAAAATGGGAAAAAGACCTGAATAGACCCTTCTCCAGAGGACTTATAGATGGCCAATAGGCATATGAAAAAATGCTCAATGTCATTAATCATCAAAGAAATTAAAATTAAACCCCACAGTGAGAAATCACCTCACACCTGTCAGAATGACATTCATGAATAAATCAACAAACAAGTGTTGGTATGGATGTGGAGAAAAGGGAACCCTCCTACACTATTGGTGGGAAAACAGATTGTTGCAGCCACTGTGGAAAGCAGTACAGAGTTAACTCAAAAAATTAACCTAATGATCCAGCAATTCCACTTCTGACTATTTTCCAAAGCAAACCAAAACACTAATTGGAAAGAATATATGCACCCATGTGTTTGTTAGTTACATCATTATTTACAGTAGCCAAGATTTGTTAGCAGCCCAAGTGCCTGTCAGTAGATGAGCAGATAAAAAGTGATGTGGTGTCTTTAGACAATGGAATACTATTCAGCTATTAAAACAAAACTCTAACAGCATTGATGCATCGGGACAGTATTATGCTAAGTGAAATAAGCCATATGATTTCACTTATATATAGAATCTAATGAACAAAATAAACTAACAAACAAAATAAAAACAGACTCATAGATAGAGAACAGAGTGACAGCTGTCAGAGGGGACAGAGGTTCGCAGCTTGGTATTGAGCAAGTTAAAAAACAACAACTCATAGACACTGACAACAGTGTGGTGATTGTTAGAATAAAAGGGGTGAGGAGAGGTAGAAGAGGGCAAAGGGCAATAAATGGTGATAGAAGGAGACTTGACTTTGGGTAGTGAACGAACACACAATACCATATACAGGTGATAAATTATAGAATTATACCCCCTGAAATCTATGTAATTTTATTAACCAATGTCACCCAATAAATTCAATAATAAATAAAAATTGATTACAGATAAATTAAAATTACAGATAAGTAAAAGTGATTACTTATAATTCAGATAAATATTTATGAAGCTGGTAACCTGATATAGCTGTCAAAGTAAGTGTTAACAGGAACTAATAACTTTTGAAGTACATGAGGTCTGTTTAAAAAAAGTCCTCTTTGGGCGGTATGAAGCCAGAAGCACATCTTTTTTCCTCTCTGTAATTTTAAATATACAGAGCAGTTTTGATTTTATCACAAAGTACTCTATTACCCCTCTGCAATAAAAGGTCTTTCCAACAAAGTGCTTTTGTGAGATTACCCTTTCACAGAAAGGTTATTTTGCACTACAGTAAAAAACCTGGTTACGAATAATAAATTGCTCTCATTCTGTTTGAACAATAGTTTAAAGACTTCTAATGAGTCAGGTGTTGCGTACAAGTGTTCCGGTATTTAGCAGCCGTACTCCATAATGTCAGCATGACTCTGACACTTTATTATAATGAGTAAGGCTAGAGATCTTCAATAAAACTTCCTTTATACATAGTATTCAGTCATTGTGTTTGAGGGGATCAGTTCTGCTCTAGCTGTTCCCTCACAATATTTCACACATAGTTATGTCACTGTTTTATATCTGTAACTAGATCCATTTTCACTATAAGAATATTGCCTAAATACTAGGTGACAATTACTAAATGACTTCTTGAGAAAATCTGTTTTCTAAGAGCTGTAAAAAATTAATTCACATCTACAGTTTTCATTTGCACGTTGTATTTGGTTCTGTCTATAAAGAAAAATCCGAATATCTAACAAAGGCCTTGAAATAAATAATAAACCCACCTTATACAAGCTTTCCATGTTCAAATAATCTAAAGCAAAACAAAATTTAAGTTCCATAAGGACAACATCACACCAAGGTGCACAGCAAGTACTACAAACATATCCTTTTAAGATCCATAGAAATTTTTATCACAGTATATATTCAATGGCACAGTCACCCATCTTAAGACATATATTAATGAATGAACATAGGGAAAAAAACAGAAGCAGAAAATCACTTTATTAAGTTGAAAAATATGCTCACATTTATAAGATGCAGTTTTTATCTTCTATTAACATAAAACAGTATCAACCCATTGCTACAAAAACAGCTCCAGGTGTCAGAGTGATCAAAATATAGTAATAACTATGTATGGTGCCAGGTGGGCACTGGAAATATCAGGGGGAGCACTTTGTCAAATCTATGGTTGTCTAAACACTATGCTATACACCTGAAACTAATACAAAATAATATTGAATGAAAAAATATATAAACTTTTGATTAAAAAAAATAGTACAGCTCCCCGAGAAAGACATCCCAGAGTCCTATTCAATTTATACTTTCAGCAAATAGTTCAAGGTTTCTTAGGGATATGCTGGATATTGGTCCTCATATACTAATAAACTATAAACTATATCACAAAAAAGTATTTTTAATCAAAAATCTTGTAAAACTTTGTATTCTTTGAACAACCTCACCAAAGTTTCAGTTAGCAAAATGAGTAGTGTGGTGATCACAGTCAACAATACTATCTTGTATACTTGAAATTTACTATGAAAGTAGATCTTATATTGCCTATTCAACACACACTTGGAAGAAAACGGTAATCATGCTGAGGTAGTGGATATATTAATTAGTTTCATTGTGGTTATTTCACAATACATATGTATCGAAACGTCAAGTTTACATCTTAAATATACATGCAGTTCATGTGTCAATTATACCTTAATAAAGCGTTTATTTTTTAAGGTTAATCACAATGTTGATTCATATAATGATTAAATTAATAAAATACATCTGGTTCAGAGAAAACCTCATAGAGACCAGCTTTGATCTCCACGAGCACAAGGTAAGGGACCCAAGAGGGGAAGACAGCAGAGGCGGGGTCAGAAGAGTAATTAGCCAGTTACTAAACATTATTTTCCTTGAGTCAAGTGATTCTCATTTTATTCAAGTGTCCTGGAAGTGATAAAGATTTTTTTTTTTCATTTTGGGAAATTCTTTTCTCTCCAATAAATAATTTTTGTTTGCTTTTAAAAGTATTGATACCTAAAGACACATGCAGCCCCATGTTTATTGCAGCATTGTTCACAGTGGCCAGGACATGGAAACAACCAAAAAGCCCATCAATAGATGACTGGATAAAGAAGATGTGGCACATATACACTATGGAATACTACTCAGCCATAAGAAATGATGACATCAGATCATTTACAGCAAAATGGTGGGATCTTGATAACATGATACAAAGCGAAATAAGTAAATCAGAAAAAACTAGGAACTGCATTATTCCATACGTAGGTGGGACATAAAAGTGAAACTAAGAAACATTGATAAGAGTGTGGTGGTTACGGGGGAGAGGGGGGAATGGGAGAGGGAAAGGGGGTGGGGAGGGGCACAAAGAAAACAAGATAGAAGGTGACAGAGGACAATCTGACTTTGGGTGGTGGGTATGCAACATAATTGAACGACAAGATAACCTGGACTTGTTATCTTTGAATATATGTATCCTGATTTACTGATGTCACCCCATTAAAAAAATAAAATTATATTAAAAAAAAAAGTATTGTGCAATTTCTAAATATTTTTTTTAAAAAAAATCAGGCTGACACTGCCAATTCTTGCTGGTTGGGTTTTTCTGAATCACCTACAGAAAGAGGGCTATTCCTCTGAAAGCCTGTCTGAGAAACTAGTCTGTATATCCTGTGCCCCAAAGGATCTGTTTCTTCAAAGATGTAGCCAGGGAGCTCAGGGTATAAAGCCAGGCACCTACCCATTTCCTTGGGAGTAAAACTGGCGGTGTATGTGGTCTGGGCCTCCACAGGGATATTTCCTTGGGGACCAGACCAGGGGGGCTTACAGCTTTTGGTATTAATGTGTGGGTGGGGTACATAGTGGGCCATGGTGGTGGTCAGGCAGTCCAAGGGCTCAGTGGGATGGGTCAGCTGGGGAATGGGCTTGACTGGCTCCATGTGCATGCTGGTCCACTGCTTGTAATCATCCTTGGTGGTGGTGGAGCTTTCGAAACGGCCACCCTTCTTGACACAAAGCACTGGTTGGCAGGACTGAGCTGGAGCACCCTTAGGGTATGTGTAACGAGATTGTACTGTTGTCAGAAGGTCCATCTTTGCTTCAGGAGGCATGTAGGGGACAGGAGGTTTGGAGAACACCTGGGGCGTTGGCCAAGCTTGGTACTTATCTTGAAACTCAGTGATGTTAGAGAAAGGTGTATCTAGCCCGCAGAACCTGCCTGGAGGTTTCAAGCTCTTGGCTGGCTCCCCCACCAGGCCCCGGTAGGACTGTTTGTGGGTGGTAAGGCTTTCAAAGGGTATTTCACAGGGTCTGAACTTCTCCACTTCATACACAAAGTGCTTCTCCAGAGGGTGGGCCACATAGCTCATTTTGTAGTTAGTCAGATCCTCCAGGGGGATGTTACAGACCTTGGTCATGACTGGGGGCTTACAGCTCATGGTGTTCACTAGGCCCTTCATAGTATAGTCATCCTGGTTCTATTGTCAAACCTAGTTGATTCTGGCCGGTAGTTGGGTTCTGGACGAAGTAGCTCTTGTCTTGTTTGGTTCCAGGGTAAATAATCAGCTTTATAAGTAGGCAGATACTCCATCTTGTTCCCACATAGATATTTACTCTCCCAAGGTTTAATGGGGTCCACTCGACAGACAGAATAAGGGTTGTAATCTTGTTTATATGTTGTGAGCAGATCCATATTCTCTTCACTTGGGATGAACTGGTCAGGCTGGTGGATTTTCACTGGTAACATTTTGTGAGGCCCCAAATCTCTCCTGAATGTAGTCAGACCTTCCATTGGTATAGGCCTTTTCTGCTACTCCATCTTGGGCTTGAAGGACTCTTTGGGCAGGTATGAGTAATAGAGAGGGTAGTTCTTGGTGTATTCGGAGAGAAGTCATGGTTTCTCTGTTCTATCGTAAATCTTGGTAGGGAGATGTGGACAATGATGCCGTCCACAGGAGCACAGGTCGCAGATGCACTTCCTCTTCAACGGGGCCATGCGGAGGCCTGACTGTTGGCTCAGAGTATCGCCTGTTTTTGCCACCCCGGAGACCCCACCCTCCTTTTCAGGGGCACACCAAGCTTTGAAGGCCTTGGAAAATATTCTGAATATTTACTCCAAAGAAAACTGAAGTGGCCTTTTTACAAAGTCCAGTTGTCTGTTCCCTTCCTTGAGCTGGCTTTGTGAAAAAGCACAGAGGGTGGACAGCACGCCAGCCGGTGAGCTCCCCCTGCACGTCGCCGCCTGGCCTCTGCAGGCCCAACTGTGCATCTGGGAGCAGCCAGCCAGCCCAGAGCCACGCGGTGCGACCCACAAGACCTCTGTGACGTTACCGGGGCAGGAGGCTTGCTTTTGGGTGGCCATGACATCACAGGGGCCAATTGTGAGGTCAGAAAGCTCCCAGCGCCTAACCTGGCAGGCCCAGGACAAAGACTCCCCTTTGGAATTTGGGAAAACTTGCAGAAAGAGGGCAGACATGCCAACTTTGGAAAACTCGTAGGTGGCAAGTAAGCAAATGCCATGCTCACTTGTGCAAAAGGGCTGAAACATTGCACTATTTTCATATGGGGAGGTATTTCTTAGCTCTAGAATCTATGGCACCCCTTTTTATGGAAAGACATCAAAGCTTTTATTTTTAAAAACGTTTTTGATTTTTTTCAAACCTTATTGAGCCTTTTTTATGTTGCAGGTGTAATGCAAAGCTCTGGGTACAACAATAACTAAGACAAAGTCCCTCAAGGATCACACAGTCTAATGGTAAACCTGATAAATTGAGGCACAGAGTAATAAATGACTTACTTAACCAGTGAAGTAGAATTAGCTAAGTACTTGGAAATGGAAGGTTAAAGCTGGAGAGAGGCCAAAGTAGAATTAACGCATCATAAATAACTCCACTGATTGAAGAGCAAGGCCAAATACAGAAACGTATCATAAAATCTGCTGGCAAAAAAAGTTCAGAATAGTTTCCAATTGTAACCTTGATTAAAATCATTTCTTACAATCAATTAAGCCACTCCTGATGCCATTTCTACACTTGTCCCTAAAAGGTTGGGCCATACCATTGGTCTGCTCAGACTCAGTAACTCTAGGCAACTTGAAATCCAAGTGTCTCACTTGGAATCATACTGAAATTCTTCAATTAAAACCACTAACTTTAAATGTATAGCATATTTATGATATTTATACATGTAGAAGTGTGGACAAAACTCTACTTTAACCCTCATTCAGAGAATTCTAGTTAACTTATAGGTACCACAGAAATTAGATAATTTGTCTGTTACTTTCCATATATACATTATTTTGACTGTGCCATGGTGAAAAGTTTCACTTAGACATACTTCAGAAATGAATCAAACATTATATATATATGTGAATTCTCAAATCCTATCAGTTACTCACTTTTTCAGGGTACTCAGAATGTTTGCTTTTAGATAAGGTGACCCTTACACCTTCAGACACCTTATTATCTGAATGATCTTGTTTTACTTAAAAAAATAAAGATCAATGGGTCTTTCAGTGTTTGATAAATGTACCTTGATAGAGTCTTCTGTGGGAAGTGAAACATCCAGTTTAGTTTCTGTTGGAGCTTTAACTACAATACCAAGCTGCTCATCCAATGCTTGAATGCCCTTAGTATCCTGGTATGTTACATATGCTATTCCTTCATGTTCTTTGTCATCTGATAACTGAGACAACTGCTTAGCGCAATCCTTAATAACTTCATCCAGTGCATCTTCCGCTGCTGAGAAGTCATCAAGTTCCTTCTGCAGCTTTGTTGAGACGATGTTTCAAAATTGATGATAAAACGGTCCTATCCACTGAATATGGTTCTTACATATTTTTTCAACCAGGGTTAATCACACTTAAGATATTGGCGAGGTCATATAATCTTTGTTTTTCTACTCCCAGTTTTCTTGCAATCTTGTTTCAGTTAAGAATATACCCCAGAGCATTTCTGACAAGATTCATAAATTTACAGGTTATAGGAAACAGTGATTGATCAAAACGAGATCTCATATATTTTCGAAGTTCTATCACAGACACAGTTTCTACATTATCTTCTAAATTACTACTTAGTTCTGATATCAGCAGGCCCTCCACATTGTTGTGGTCTTGACGCTGGTGGCACACTGGCCCCTTTGCCGGGTCCTCTTCAAGTAGAACAGGCACTTTCTGCCTTAGCCTCTCCTGACTCATGCTGCCCAATCCACTGCCGTTCGCTGTTGCACCACGCAAGCTCTCCCACCTTTTGTTGGTCAAGTCAGACACTTCCTCTAACATGCCGGTTCCGAGCCAAACATGAACAGGTTCTGAGCCTTCTCAGCAATGCATCTGAATAGGTCCAGTTATGGAAGAAGGGACAAATCCACCACTGCCCTCAGTCTGGTATTATAATGCTGGCTGGAGGGAAGCAGGAAGACTCACGACTCTCAGGACGCCGTGTCCACCATCTTCCCTCATGCACACTAGGTTGTTCCATTGTGCATGCCTGTAGCTGCTAGCCCAAACCATCCCATAATCCCATTTGTGGTAGACCCCATAGCTCATTGAGTAGTGAGTCCTACCAACATGTTGAGGTTGGGATGGGAGGGGCACACACAAGAAGCAACCAATGATGGCATGAATAAGTGTAACAACAAAGTGATGTTTATTTCTTCCCCTCTTCATATCTGTCTCCCTAAAAATGAATCAATAATTTTTTTAGGTAAATATATGTTGTGGGTCCAGGCCGGCTGGCTAAGCGGTAGAGCATGGGCCAGCAAGTGAAAGTCCCGGGTTCGATTCCTAGCCAGGGCACAAAGGAGAAGTGCCCATCTGCTTCTCCACCCTTCCCCCTATGCTTTCTCTCTATCTCTCTTCCCCTCCCGCAGCCAAGGCTCCACTGGAGTAAAGTTGGCCAGGATACTGAGGATGGCTTCATGGTCTCTCCCTCAGGTGCTAGAATGACTTTGGTTGCAATAGAGCAATGCCCTAGATGGGCAGAGCATCGCCGCTAGTGGGCATGCTGGGTGGATCCCAGTCAGGTGCATGCAGAAGTCTGTCTCTCTGCCTTCCTGCTTCTCACTTAAGGGAAAACAAAACAAAGGTAAGTCCTGGCTGGTTAGCTTAGTGGTACAGCATCAGCCCGGCATGTGTAAGTCCAGGATATGATGCCAGGCCACACAGGAGAAGCAACCATCTGCTTCTTCACCCTTCTCCCGCCCCATCTCTCTCTCTCTCTCTCTCTCTCTCTCTCTCTCTCTCTCTTTTCTCCTGCCCTCCTGCAGCCATGATTCAACTGGACCTGGGCACTGAGGATGGCTCCATGGTCTCCACCTAGGAGCTAAAATATGGTTCCGGTTGCAACAGAGCAAAGGCCCCAGATGAGAAAAACTTCTGCTTCTAGTGGATTTGCTGGGTAGATTCCTGTGGGGGAACATGCCAGAGTCTGTCTCTGTCTCCCCTCCTATATCTAAAAAATAAAAATAAATAAAATTAAAAGTTAAATTAATGTTACATTTTAATAAAAAATCTCATGGTTAATATAAGAAACTTAAAGTGTACATAGAACATGTTCAATTTATATTCCCTTAATGTTTAATTGTATTTTTAGTTCTTCTTGAACTAATTATTATCAAACATTACCAAGATCTAACCTGGTTTGGAAGCAGTGCCACAATATGAGATTCTTTAATGTCTCTCTTCACAAATTCAAATTTTATCTATATTTAAACATATTCCCCTTTTTACTTACATCTTTAAAAAAAAAAACCTTTAGTCTTCTCTCAAGAATCCTAGATTCCTTTATCTTTCCTTCCTTCAACTCAGCTTTTTCTTTATTTTCAATCTACCATTTGACACCAAATCTTTTCCCTTTATTATAAAAACAAATTCAGAATGTTCTCATTCAACAAAAACAAAAAGTTTTGAAAACCCTGATACCCGCTTTAAGCTTCAATGGCTTTTTCAATTCTTTTCACTTCAAAATTCTTAAAAGAAAAATTTACCCGTACTTTTAAAACCTCATTACTCAAATTATTCTGTAAATCCTTCCCATGCCACTCTAACTAAAGTGTACTATTTTGTTCAATAAAAAAAATTCAATAGCCATTTCCTATTCTTCATCTTAGTTGTTTTTGACATTGGATTTATATCACATACTTGACTTCTTCCTGTTTGTTACATTTCTGTACATTCTCCTGGCTGTCTTCTTCCTGCTACTCTGACCATTTTTTCTCAGTCTCATGTGTCTATGAAGTCTGGTTTTCTAGTTCTATTTCCTCTTTATGTGAAAGCATGATGTTCCCTGAAATTTATTTTCTTAACTCTCTTGTCCATACGTAGCAAAGATATAAAACGGCAGCCTCTATACCAAGTAAAATTTACAGATATGATTTGTTTTGTCAGCATTGAAATTGAGCATGTGTTTTCTAGTTCAATATTGTGTTATAACTGATATATTTTACATACTTATTTTTACTAGCCAGTCTCAAATATTTTGTCTTTTTCAGTTTTATTCTTATATAATCTCTTAAATTCTAAGGCCAAATTTTTAACTGTCACACATGTCCATTTTTATATCCTTAGAGCATTTAAAACTATATTCCTTTTCTTTTTTTATTAACAGAGACAGAAAGAGGGATAGATAGGGACAGATAGACAGGAACAGAGAGAGATGAGAAGCATCAATCATCAGTTTTTCCTTGTGGCACTTTAGTTGTTTATTGATTGCTTTCTCATATGTGCCTTGACCATGGGGTTACAGCAGACCAAGTAACCCCTTGCTCAAGTCAGCAACCTTGGGTCCACGCTGGTGAGCTTTTGCTCAAACCAGATGAGACTGTGCTCAAACTGGCAACCTCAGGGTCTCGAACCTGGGTCCTCCTCATACCAGTCTGACGTTCTATCCACTTTGCCACCACCTGGTCAGGCTAAAACTATATTTCTAAACATCAATTTAACTTCTTCCCTCTTAAGTTCTTTTTTTCTAATTGTCTTTATTTAGGCCGGTAGTGACAATATCTTTTTATTTTGTATCTTCCCATTGCTTTTTGTTTGACAGTTGAGTGCATCTTTGATTTCTTACTGGTGACACAAAACCAACTGTTTTCAAGTCCTGTTTGTTTTAGTTTCATAATATATTTTGCATTGATCCTTCTTTTTCATTTCCAGGACAGGGTTAGATTCTCACTGCTTCACCTCTCAATCACTGCATAACTTCTATATGAAGATATTCCATAAAACTTTGTCTTATGGAAAGAATTTGAAGGAATATCAAGTTGAACCTGAGGTAAATAAAATTAGGTGGCCTTAAATATTACATTTGAATATCTGAAAAGCTGTCATGGAGAAAAGTGATTAGAATTATCTTGTGTGGTCTTCAAGAAAGCCAGAACCCCAGTGAGCTGAAGATATATGGAAATGTTTTGGGATTAATATAAAGAAAATTTTATTTTCTAATTCTATTTAAGAAATAAAACTCATGTTACTTTAGGTATTTGAGAGTTGGCTGGAAAACAGGAAATCAGAGATGTTATAAAAAGGACTACATAACCTTGAAGGCCCCTTCTTGTCAGAATCTATGATTTTCAGATCTATAAATTTCAAAGACTGTAAGATCTGTAAATCCAAAATACCTGTAAAAGCTTTTAGGATGATATTTATTATTGCTTAAATTGCCAATGAGTATGGAGGCCATGTCACAACTTCATTAAAGATTCAGCTGTTTTGATACTTTTTTTAAAGAAGGAGTAGTAAGTAAAAGAATTTCCAGGCCCTAAGGGCACATTCAGAAACCTGAGGAGAACAGAAATAATGTTATTTCGTTGATTCGAAAACTGAAATTTGGTGGTGTTATTTCTTACTAAAATTGTATAATATATCACCTGACGAGGTGGTGGCACAATGGATAGAGTCTTGGACTGGAACGTGGAGGACCAAGGTTCAAAACCCTGAGGTCGCCAGCTTGAGCACAGGCTCACCTGGTTAGAGTAAGGCTCAGCTAACCAGCTTGAGCCTAAGTCGCTTGCTTGAGCAAGGAATTACTCAGTGTGCTGTAGTTCCCCTGTCAAGGCACATATGAGAAAGCAATCAATGAAAAACTAGGGTGCCACAACAAAGAATTTATGCTTCTCATCTCTCTCCCTTCTTGTCTGTCTGTCCCTATCTGTCCCTCTCTCTGTCTCTGTCACAGAAAAGTTATATAATATATCAACAAAATATATTATTAACCCTTTAAGTAGTACAAACATTCATGTATGTCCTTGTGCCTCCTGAAAATCCAGAGTACAATCATACAAAAATTTTTATTTTAAAAATGTGTAAGGCAACATTAAAAAAAGGCAAATGTATGTTCTTCTTGTTTCCATAAATTGGTTATCAAACAAACATGATCTTAAGTTGTTAAAACTGTAACTGAAACTAATTTCATTTTTTGAAAACAAAAACTCACTCCTGTAGGTCAGCGAGCATGATAAGAACTCACTACTCAAAGGGTTAAAATCGTTTTTGAATAAAAATCATTTTTGTCTGACTCAATCTAATTTTTTTCCATTAAAACATGTTGCTTTTCATAATGGGTTATTTTGGGCATGAAAATGAACTGTCTCTTTCTATTTGTGAACATGAAACCAGTGATAAAGGCTAAGAAATAATAGTGGAAAAGAAGAAATTTTAACTAATTTAGAAATAAACATCCATAGTATCTCATGGGATTTATTTGACTTACTGATGTTTATTACCATGAGAAAGTTTCTTCATGATTCAGGTAACATTGGTTATACAAATAAGCCTCTCATTGGCAAAGACCATTACATCAAGAGAAGAATTTTGTGACTTTATTTATATCTTGAAAAATATTTTTGTAAATACTTTCTCATTAAAGAATATATGACTTTTGTCAAATTATAAGCATAAAATAAAGAATTTTATCTGTTTTTTATTAAGAAGAAAATAGTTCTTACATAGGTAAATGACTTATTTGTAGTATTCTTGTCGAGAGTCTCTGTGCCTGAAATTTGAAAGTATGCTAGAACTATCATAATTTCATTGGTGTTTTTATCTAGGACAGGATTTAAAGAGATTATTTTATTATCAGAATTTTTTAAAGTGATTTTAAAAATAGCTACAATGGTTGTTTTACCTTATTACTTATTGGTATGCATTGTCCCTTATGATTCTTAAATTTAAAACTATGAGCATAAAAAGGATGAAATTCATATACTTAGCATGTTGCACTTCTCAAGACTAATTGTCATGGCAGAGCCATCTGCTACCATAATTAAACACAACAGTTTAGCAGCTGTCCAGCTGTTGCCATTGTACAGTGCATTCAATAGTCCAATAGACTGGCGTTGAAATAGCAAGAACAACTGAGACAGCTATAGGTACAATCCAATAGAGTGTAAGAAAGACAGTCATACTAGTAGTTATTGTCTGTCAAGTATCAATGTAAAATGTGTCCTTTAATCTTGTGTTAAATTAGCCTATGCTGCAAATTTATAATATTTCTTATTTTCTTAAACTTATTCATACATTTATAATCATGTTCAGTTGACTTTTTTAATATTTTTCTGTACTGACTAAAATAACTTTGTGGAGTTGTCAGCAGACAAAGTGAACCCCTCCATACTATAATCCTTAGCATTTTTCAGGAAGATCAGTGGACCCACAGTGATGTCTTCTTTATTTGTCACATGCTTGTGGTTGTGGAAAGCAGACTTCTGCCACTGGCTCGTCAATGACTGGTTTTGAAGAAACAGCCTAATGGAATGGTCTAGATACAGTGGTTGGCAAACTCATTAGTCAACAGAGCCAAATATCAACAGTACAATGATTGAAATTTCCTTTGAGAGCCAAATTTTTTAAACTTAAGCTATAGAGGTAGGTACATTCCTCACCAAGGTAGCGCCCACACATGCTATTTTGTGGAAGAGCCACACTCAAGGGGTCAAAGAGCCGCATGTAGCTTGTGAGCCGCAGTTAAGGTCTCATTTACCATTGTTACAATATCTGCAAATATGAACATTGCTTTTAGTTTTGGACCAGCTAAGGATTATATACAAGTCTCTTCACCACTGAACATGCAATTAATGTAAGGTGATGAATGGAAATCTTTAAAGAACCAACACTCTCTCTTCCCAGGGTCTCGTACAGTGTCTTTTGTATAATAGACATTCCAGAAATGTCCAGTTAATAAATACATGCACAAACAAATTAAATGCACATGCAATGCAATGGACATATATTAAGTGCAGCTGAAGTTCAGATGAGATGGAGAACAGAAGGGGAACAATTACTAGCTAAAACTTCACTAAGGTGATTGAATTGAAGGATCTGTAAAGTTTAATAGAAAGAGGAAGAAGATTTCAAGCTGACGGAAAATATCAGCACTTCAAAGCACTATGTATATTCAAGGGATGATGAGTAGTAAGCCAGTTTAATAAGAATGGCAGTCTCAGGTATTGGATTTGTAAGATAAAGGTTGCAACAGAAGATAGAAATAAATTCTGGAGGTCTCTAAATGTCAGCCAAGCAGCGTATTTATCTCACACAGAAAACATTAAAGTTTTTTAGTAGATGAGAGCCATGATTCAAGCAATATACAGTAAAAATTGTTAAATAGAGAAAGATTTGTGGCAGAGAGGACGATTAGAAGCCCCATGCAATGGTGTGGAATGTCAAAAATGGAAATAATTCTAGTTATGTGCAGTAATATACTTCATAAAGAAAGTATGTGCAAAGACTTGGTAACTGGTGCTCACAAAGAGATCACAGTGATGATAATATTTGTAGAAGAATAGAAAACTTAACTACTGAATTCTGGGATAATGTCCACATTTGGGGTAACATAAGAGACACAACAATAAAGAAGCCAAATAGTGTAAGGAAAAATTTGTATACAGAGGTTATGAATATTATGATAAAATAATATTAATAAAGATATAGACAACTTATTGGAAGCTAACATTGCACTAGATACTGTGATTAGTGCTTTATTCACATAAGTATTTTAACTGTCTCAATTTTTTTAGCAGATATTATTTCTATTATAATTTTAGAAAAAACGGTTATGACACTTAAGGAGCTAATATGTAACAAAACTGGATTTTTTACTCTAGCTCTAGTTAATTCCATTTGTCCATAAAAATGTTTTTTGAGATGAGAAAACATTTGAGAAAAGAAAGAAGTTTCATTAAAAAAATTGGAGAAAGTTATAGAAAATATTGTCATAATTGAATAAAATAATATTACCTTTAGAAATAAAAATTATGTTTCTTCCCTTAAATCAAGAATAAACGTTATAATAAAAAGACATAGATATGATGAACTAAAGATATACAAGAGCAAGCCAGAGATCCTTAATCTTGATACCATCTAACATAAATAATATCTGCCAAGTGTAGAAGGAAAATTTCAGGGTATCAAGAAAAGGAAGTAAATTTAGAATATAACCTGTAAAACTTGTCTAAATTCTAACCAATAAAATCATCTAGTAACAACAAATATGTTTTTAGTTCTACTACATTATTTTATTCAGTAATTTTCTGTGGTCTGGGGGCATTAAGACAGGTGGATAGTGGCAAAAAGGTGGCAGAGAAAACAATTAACTATTCTGGGGTCAAAAATACAAAGACCTTTAACCAGAAATGCAGTTCACAATTTCAATTTTTCATGCTCCTTCTTATTAAGGAAAATGATAAACCTTAGAAATAATGCAAAGAAAAATAAATGAGAACTACAAAAGATAGAAAGAGTAAGGAAAACTGGTTAGGGACTCCAGGACTCTGGCAAAGTGTGTCTTATGATAATGCCACCCAACAATTGACCTTACTTATACCAGACAAAATAATCCCTAAATCAAAAACTGGCACAGGAGACCAAGTACAATATTATATAATGATAACAAATTCAAATTACTAAGAACATGTAACAATTATAAATATATATGCAACTAACTTCAGCACCAATTTATATAAAGCAAGCATTGAGAGACTAAAGGAAGAATTAGAAAAAATAAAACTTAGATATTTTGATACATTTCTTTCAATAATGGTTAGAATATCCAAACTAAAGCTCAACAAAGAAATAAGAGACTTGAATAACATTACAACCCAAATAGATCCAACAGACATACAAATAACATTTCACCCAACATTAAAAAAATACACAATCTTTTTTTTCTTTTACAGAGACAGAGAGACCATCAGAGAGAGGGATAGATAGGGACAGACAGACAGGAAGAGAGAGAGATGAGAAGCATCAATCATTAGTTTTTTGTTGCGACATCTTAGTTGTTCATTGATTGCTTCCTCATATGTGCCTTGACCGTGGGGCTACAGCAGACTGAGTAGCCCCTTGCTCAAGCCAGCAACCTTCGGTCCAATCTGGTGAGCCCGCGCTTAAGCTGGCAACCTCGGAGTCTCAAACCTGGGTCCTCTGCATCGCAGTCCGATGCTCTATCCATTGCACCACTGCCTGAGCAGGCTACAACAAAATACACTTCTTTTTAAGCACACAGAAAATGTTTTCTGAGATAAATCGCAAATTATGTAATAAAGCTGGTCTTAAACATTTTAAGAATACTTAAATCATACCAATTTTTTTTTCAAACCATAATGGAGTAAAATTAAGTTAATAGCAAAATAAAAAATAAAAAATTTTACATGTGTAGAACTTAACACATTCTCAAACAACCAGTGGATCAAAGGAGAAAAGAAAAATTTAAATATAACATGAGGCAAACAAAAATAAAAATATATGAAAAGTTATAAGATGCTTTTCTAGGAAGTATTAAGAGAAAATTTTGTAATGATAAATGGCTGTATTAAAAGAAAGATCTCATGCCCTGGCTGGTTGGTGGAGAATTGACGAGGAGAGTAAATGTCATGGGTTTGACTCCTGGTCAGGGAACACAGGAGAAGTACCCATCTGCTTCTCTACCCCTCCATCTCTCACCTCTCATTCTCTCTCTTCTCCTCCCCTCCTGAAGCAATGGCTTGATTAGAGCGAGTTGGTCCAAGGCACTGAGGATGGCTGCATGACCTCTGACTCAAGTGTTAGAATGACTTTGGTTGCAACAGGGCAAGGGCCCCAGATAGGCAGAGCACCACCCACTAGTGGGCTTGTTGGGTGGATCCTGGTCAGTGCACCTGCAAGAATCTGTCTCTGCTTCCTCTCCTCCCACTAAAAAATAAATAATAAATAAATAATCTCAGATAAATAATGTAACTTTATTATTCAAGAGACCAGAAAAGTTGAAAGACTAGAGTAGAAATACATAAAATAGAAAATAAATAACAGTAGAAAAAAATCAACAAAACTGAGTAGAATTTTTAAAAAGATCTATTAAGCCTGATCAGATAGTTGCTCAGTGGATAGAGCATGGGACTGGGACATGAAGGACCCAGGTTTGAAACCCCAAGGTCACTGTTTTGAGCACGGGCTCATTCAGCTTGAGGGCAGGCTCACCAGCTTGCATGCAAATTTGCTGTCTTGAGCGTGAGATTATAGACATGACCCTATGGTCACTAGCTTGAGCCCAAAGGCCGTTGGCTTGAAACCCAAGGTCGCTGGCTTGAGTTCAAAGTCGCTGACTTGAGCAAGGGGTCACTCGCTCTGCTGTAGTACAGCCCCCTGTTAAGGCACATATGAGGAAAACATTAATGAACAACTAAGGAGACAAAGGAGCCACAATGAAGAATTGATGTTTCTCATCTTTCTTCCTTCTTGTCTGGTTGTCCCTATCTGTCCCTCTCTCTGTCTCTCTCTCTGTGTCACTGTCACAAAAAGGTCAATTAAATTGACATACTGTTACATACACTAACTTACAAAAAAAGAGAAGACAAAAAATCAGAAACAAAGGAAAGACATTATAAATAATGTTATAGCAATAAAAACAATCTAAAACAATGAAGCACCAGCAAATTGGTTAATTTAGAAAAAATCGAAATATTATTTGAAACATATAAGCTACCAAGACTGAATAATGAAAAAAAGAGACCATCTGAACAGACTTAGAACTAGTAAGAAGATTTAATGAGTAATCAAAACCATCTTAACAATGAAAGACCAGGACAAGAGTACTTTATTCATTAATTCATATCAAATATTTGAACAATAAATTTCAAAATGCTTAAAAAATGAAGAAGAAGGAATACTTCTCATTCTGTGAGGCCAGCATTACTTTAATACCAATATCAACCAAAAACATAAGAGAGGAAAACTGCAGGCCAATATCCCTATTGAATATAGATGGAAACATTCTAAATAAAGTGCTAGGAAACTGAACCTCAACAACATATTAAAAGGATAAATTACCATGACTAAGTGGAATGAATTCTTGGAATACAGGGATGTTTTAACACAGGGGTCCCCAAACTTTTTACACAGAGGGCCAGTTCACTGTCCCTCAGACCGTTGGAGAGCCAGACTATAAAAAAAAAAAAACTCTGAACAAATCCCTATGCACACTGCACATATCTTATTTTAAAGTAAAAAAACAAAACAGGAACAAATACAATATTTAAAATAAAGAACAAGTAAATTTAAATCAACAAACTGACCAGTATTTCAATGGGAACTATGCTCCTCTCACTGACCACCAATGAAAGAGGTGCCCCTTCTGGAAGTGCGGCAGGGGCCAGATAAATGGCCTCAGGGGGCCGCATGTGGCCCGCGGGCCGTAGTTTGGGGACCCCTGTTTTAACATATGAAAATAAATTGGTGTGATACACCGCATTAACAGAACAAAGTTTAAAAATAATATGTTTATTTCAATCAATAGCAAAAATCATTCGACAAAATTCAATATGCTTTCACGATTAAAAAAAAAGACACAATAATCTGGGAACAATAAGAAATTGCCTCAATTTAACAAAAAACATACATGAGTAGTAAACTGTTAACATCATAATTAACTAAAATAATTTTCAACAGTGAAAACCTGAAAGTTTATTATCTACGATAAGGAAAAGAACAAGGATGCCTACTCTTTTCACTTCTTTTTAACATAGTTATGGAAGTCTAAGTAGGCAAAAAAAAAATAAAGGTATCCAAATGTGAAAGGAGGAAGTAAAATCATTTCTGCTCACAGCAAATATGATTTATATTTAGCAAGTTTTAATGACTCTATGGAAAAAAGTATATTAGACCTAGCAAACAAATTCAATGAAGGTGTCAAATAAAAAAAAATAAATATAAAAAACACAGGTGCTTCCACACACCAATATCTAAGATTCTAAAAAGAAATTTAAAAAATAATCCAATTTGCAATAGCATCAAAAAAATGAAATACATAAGAGTAAACTGAACCAACCTAAAAGACTAGTATACTAAAAACTATAAAACACTGATGAAAGAAATGAATTAAGACACAAATAAATAGAAAAAGCATGCCTTATTCATAAATCAGAAGACTTAATACTGTTAAAATGTCCATACTACCTAAAGTCACCTGTAGATTTAATACAATCATCAACAAAAATCTCAATGTCATATTTTGCAGAAATATAAGAAATCTTAAAATGTACATAGAATTATAAAAGACCAAAATAGCCAAATCCATTTTCAGTAAGAATAACAAAGTGGAAGGCATCAAGTGTCCTGATTTCAAGCTATATTACGAAGCTAGAGAAATTAAAGTAGTATGATGCTATAATGAAAATAGATACATAGGCCAATGGAAGAGAATAAAAAAAAAAACAGAAATAAACTCATACATACACATTCAACTGATTTTTGACAGGGATGCCAAAAACATATAATTAAGAAAGAATAAATTCTTCAACAAGTGGCATTGGAGAAAATGGATGTCCACATACAGAGGGGATAAAATTAGATGCTTATGTTACACCATACAAAAAAATGAAGTCAAAATGGATTAAAGGCCCTGGCCGGTTGGCTCAGTGGTAGAGCATTGGCCCAGCATGTGGAAGTACTGGGTTCCATTCCCGACTAGGGCACACAGGAGAAGTGCCTATCTGCTTCTCCACCCCTTCCCCTTTCCTTACACTTATCTCTCTCTTCCCCTCCTGCAGCCAAGGCTCCACTGGAGCAAAGTTGGCCCAGGCACTGAGGATGGCTCTATGGCCTCTACCTCAGGTGCTAGAATGGCTCTGGTTGCAACAGAGCAATGACCCAGATGGGCAGAGTATTGCTCTCTAGTGGGCATGCAAGGTGGATGCCTTTCAGGCGCATGTGGTAGTCTGTCTTTCTGCCTTGCCACTTCTTACTTCAGAAAATTATTTTAAAAATGAATTAAAGACTAAAATTTAAAAAATGAAATCAGAAAACTCTCAGAAAAACAATCACAGAGAAAAAACTTTACATTGGCCTTTGCAATGATTTCTTATGTATGATGCCAAAAGCACAGGCAAAGAAAGGCTGAACAAATGGTATTACACTTTTAAAAATGTTATACAGAACAAAAGAAATACTCAAGAAAATGAAAAATCAATGAATAAAATGGAAGAAATAATTGAAAACCAAATGCCTAATAAACAGTTAATATCAAAAATATGTAAGAGACTCTTACAACTCAATGCCAAAATATCAAATAATCACATTAAAACTCAAAGCACATAAATAGACATTTCTTTAAATAAGAAATCCAAATGGCCAATAGGTATGTATAAAGGTGCTTAACATCACCAATCATCAGGGAAATGCAATTCAAAACCACAATGAAATGCACTTTTACAGCTTTTGGTTTGGTTTTTACCCCGAAACAACATGTATTACGTGTTGGTGAGGATGTTGCCAAAAGAAAACACTTATACCATGTTGGTGGGAATGTAAATTAGTGCAGCCACTATGAAAAACAATATAAAGACACCTGTAGAACATTAAAAATAAAACTACTATATGTTGAGTAATCTCACTTCTGGGTATATATCCAAAAGTATTTAAATCAAGTCGCTTCAACTAAGTAGCTTAGATGGTTACAGTGTTGTTCTGCTACACCAAGGTTGGAGGTTTGATCCTCAGGGCACATATAAGAATCAACCAATGAAAGCATAAATAAATAAGAGTGGAGATAGTGGACAACCCTGTCTTGTTCCTGATTTAAGGGGGAAAGTCCTCAGTTTTATGCCATTTAATATGATGTTAGCTGATGGTTTATCATAAATGGCCTTTATCTTGTTGAGATGTTTTCCTTCTATATCAATTTGGTTGAGTGTTTTAAACATAAATTTTGTTGTATTTTATCGAATGCCTTTTCTGTAGCTTTGATAGGATCATGTGGTTTTTGTTCTTTGTTTTGTTGATACGATGTTTTACGTTAACTGTTTTATGTATGTTGAACCATCCTTGAGATTCTGGGATGAATCCCACTTGATCATGATGTGTTATTATTTTAATATGTGTTGTATTTGATTTGCTAGTATTTTGTTTAGTATTTTAGCATCTCTGTTCATTAGAGATATTGGTATGTAGTTTTCTTTTTTTGTGCTGTCCTTGCCAGGTTTCGATATGAGGGTTATGTTGGCCTCATAAAATGTGTTTGGAAGTATTGCTTCTTCTTCAATTTTTTTGAGGACTTTGAATAGAATATGAACCAAGTCTTCTTTGAATGTTTGATAGAATTCACTAGTATAGCCGTCTGGGCCTGGACGTTTATTTTGGGGGAGGTTTTTAATAGTTTTTTTCTATTTCCTCCCTGCTTATTGGTCTATTTAGGCTTTCTACTTCTTTATGACTCAGTCTAGAAAGGTTGTATTGTTCTAGGAATTTATCTATTTCTTCTAGATAGTTGAATTTGGTGGCATATAGTTTTTCATAGTATTCAACAATAATTCTTTGTATATCTTTGATATCTGTGGTGATTTCTCCTCTTTGATTTTGGATTTTGTTTATAAGAGTCTTTTCTCTTTTTTCCTTGGTGAGTCTTGCCAAGGATTTGTCAATTTTGTTGATCTTTTCAAAGAACCAGCTCCTTGCTTTATTAATTTTTTCTATAGTTTTTATTATTTCCTATCTTTGGCTGGTTTTGGGTTGTCTTTGTTCTTCTTTTTCTAGTTCCTTAAGGTGTGAATTTAAGTGATTTACTTGGGCTCTCTCTTGTTTCTTCATATAGGCCTGAAGTAATATGAACTTCTCTCTTATTACTGCTTTGGCTGCATCCCAGATTCTGATATGTTGTATTGTCATTGCACAGCAAGAGAAACTGACAACAAAGTAAACAGACAGCCACCTAATGGGAGATTATATTTCCGAACAACAGCTCAGATAAGGGCCTAATGTCCAAAATATATAAAGAACTCATAAAATTCAAAAACAAACAAACAAACAATCCAATAAAAAATGGGAATAGGACATGAACAGACAGTTCTCCCAAGAAGAAATACAAATGGCCAACAGATATATGAAAAGATGCTCATCTTCACTAGATATTAGAGAAATGCAAATCAAAACTACAATGAAATACCACCTCACACCTGTTAGATTAGCTATTACCAACAAGACAGGTAATAGCAAGTGTTGGACAGGATGTGGAGAAAAAGGAACCCTCCTCCACTGTTGGTGAGAATGTAAAATAATACAACCATTATGGAAGAAAGTATGGCTGTTCCTCAAAACACTAAAAATAGAACTAGCATATGACCCAGCAATTTCTCTACTGGGTATATACCCCCAAAACTCAGAAACATTGTTACATAAAGACACATGCAGCCCCATGTTCATTGCAGCATTGTTCACAGTGGCCAAGACATGGGAACAACCAAAAAGCCCTTCAATAGATGACTAGATAAAGAAGATGTGGTACATATATACTATGAAATACTACTCAGCCATTAGAAAGGATGACATCGGATCATTTACAACAACATGGATGGATCTTGATAATATTATATGGAGTGAAATAAGTAAATCAGAAAAAAAACTAAGAACTGCATGATTCCATACATAAGTGGAACATAAAAATGAGACTAAGAGACATGGACAAGAGTGTGGTGGTTATGAGGGCAGGAGAGGTAGGAGAGGGAGGGAGAGGGGGGAGGGGAGAGGCACAAAGAAAACCAGATATAAAGTGACAGAGGACAATTTGACTTTGGGTGATGGGTATGCAACTTAATTGAATGGCAAGATAATCTGGAGATGTTTTCTTTGAACATATATATCCTGATTTATTAATGTCATCCCATTAAAATTTATAAAAATTTATAAAAAAAGAGAGAATAAATAAGTAGAACAAGTCTCACTATTTCAAATTAATAAGTAAAATCAGGTCTTGCAGATGTATTTGCACTCTCAAGTTTATTGCAGATATGGTCACAATCACTAAGACATGAAAACAACATATATGTACATCAATGAATGAATAAATATAGAAAATGTTACACATATAATTGAATACCATTCACATATGCAGATAGATGATAATGATAGATAGATAGATAGACAGATAATAGATAGATAGATAGATAGATAGATAGATAGATAGATAGATACAAAGATAGATATTGTGCAGCTTAAGGAAAACTAAAATCCTGTCATTTGTGAGAACATGTATGACCCTGGATAATATGGATGACTTAGAAAGACACAGAAAGACAAACACTACATTACACTACTTACATGAAGAATCAAAAATAATAAAACTCATAGAAACAGATTGTGGAAATATGGTTGCCAAAGGCTGGGAACAAAGAAAATTAGAAAATTGCTGTTCAATGTGTGTCATGTTTCTCTCATGCAAGATGAAAAAGTTCTGAATATTTTATGTCTAACACTGTGCTTGTAATTTAAAAAATAATACTATAATGGCTATGTAGAATCTATTTTGTTAATTACAGTTGTTTGTGAATCTTCAATTCTCTCAAAATTAAAAGATAACCCTAAAAGTTATAAGCTATTAAATTAGTAGTTTAGCAAAGATCAGGTAGTCAGGAAAAAACCCTGTCAGAAGTAAGATATTACCTGGGCCTTAATAAAAGGGGTACTGAATCATTTTCAGGCTACAGTTTTTAATCAATAAGCTGAAAATGAATTTATAAATTGTTTCATTGTATCTTCCAAGATTACTCCCATAGGGTATAATGAAATAATATATTCTGAATATTCAATAAAATCTGTGAAAAAATTACATGTTTTTGCTAATTATCTCTCTGATCTCCTCAAGGTTAAAGATCTATACTTACTTATATTTCCATCTTTCCCTCACAGTAGTCATTTGTATGTTTTCTAAATTAAGTTTTTCTTACTTGTTAAGGTAACTTTTGCCAATTCAAGGCCAAATTTTAAATTGAGTCATTTCCCATATTCTTTCTTCTCTCATGAATTGCCTATCTCTAGCCCAGATCATTTATTTTCCTTATTTTAGTTCAATAACAAAGTTATAGCCAAAATAAATGATTTCCTGGCTTTAAACGTTTTGTTCATTTATCTCCACATTTCACTGTATGGTAATATCCAGACATCAGGAAAGTAAAGACCTGGCACTACATACATTCATGGGATAAGAACAGAACCATGTCTGACCAGGCAGTGGTGCAGTGGATAGAGTGCAGGCTCATCTGGTTTAAGCAGGGCCAGCTAGCTTGAGCCCAGGGTAGCTGGCTTGAGCAAAGGGTCACTCTGTCTGCTGTAGCCCCCCCCCCCAGTCAAGGCGCATATGAGAAAGCAATCAATGAGCAACTAAGCTGATGCAACGAAGAATTGATGTTTCTCATCTCTCTTCCTTCCTGTCTGTCTGTCCCTATCTGTCCCTATCTCTGATTCTGTCTCTGCCACACAAAAAAGAACCATAACCACAGGCCCTCTTTTGAAGAAGACAATAAACTCTCACTTGAAATTTATTCTTTCTTGAACTGTGCTGTATGCCCTTTAGCCACTATTTTCTAACTCTCAATTTAATCAAACATGAAATTCCATCATACAGAAATTTTCAGAATGTGTTCTCCAATGTGTTTTAGCAGCATGCACAAAAGAACAGAAATCACCCTCATCATCATTACCATAGACTCATGAAATCAAATGATCAGAATGGACTAAAGAAGTTATCTAAGTCTGTGGGTAACTCTATCTTCCAATTTTTCACTACTTGCAGAATCAGTCAACACCTACACAAATTTTTCAGAATAGATGTCTTGGCATCCTGGGACTTGAGCTACTCAGATGTCACTAACAGCTTGTAAAGAGTTATTTACTAAAACAAAACTTGCTAATAAAGAAAGTTATCACCTGACCAGGCAGTAGCACAGTGGATAGAGCATCACACTATGGTGCAGAGGACCCAGGTTTGAGACCCTGAGGACACCAGCTTGAGCACAGGGTCACTGGCTTGAATGTGGGATCACAGACATGACCCCATGTTTGCTGGCTTGAGGCCAAAGGTTGCTGGTTTGAAACCCAAGGTTTGCTGGCTTGAGTCCAAAGGTCTCTGACTTGAAGCCCAAGATCGCTAGCTTGAGTCCAAGGTCAGTGGCTTGAGCAAGGGGTCAGTCACTCTGCTGTAGCCCCGTGGTCAAGCCACATATGAGAAAGCAATCAATAAATAACGAAGATGCTGCAATGAAGAATTGATGCTTCTCATCTTTCTCCATTTCTGTCTGTCTGTCCCTATATGTCACACTTTCTTTCCTTCTCTCTATCTCTCTCTGTCTCTGTCAAAAAAGAGAAAAGTTATCCAAATCCAGTGTCAAGACAGATCAAAATCAAATGTTTTTAATGTGTTGCTTGCTGATGCTTCCCTGTACCATTATTGTAAAAGATATAGCTAATGTGTTATATTTTCTTGTTATATTTTCTTTCTTTTCATCTAACACTGAGTGTCACAAAATTTATTCTATGACACACACACACACACACACACGATTGGTTTTAAACACTCTTCTATAAATGAATATATATCCTCTGTTATGGTGTTTAAAAAATGCCTTACATGTTAGAAAACTATATTTCTTAATGAAATAAGTCATCCTTTGAATTCTTTCCCCAAAGTATAGAAATATATAGTTTCATTTGGCCATTTTAGTAGATTGATAAAAACATAGTATTTTGCCAGGAAGCACATATTTATCTCATTTGTTCTAAATGAGGAAGTTGAAATTCACAGTATGTGAAGAATATGTTACATGTTTGCTGGCCAGTGCACTGCAGAAACAGTGAGAGTAGGCCTTGATGTTTAACTGAATTGGGTTTAATCATATTCAATTACTATATGAGGGTCTTAGGGTCTCATTACTTAGATTCTTGATCTGTATGTGAAGTACAAAACAATAGTAATTACCTATAATTGTTTCTGAGTTCACAGTTTATGATACATAATAGGCACTAAAGAGTTGTTATTCTTTTTATGTTTTTCCTTATGAAGTAGTTAGAAAATTGTGATAACAAACTTGAGTTTTCACTTTTTGTGTATGTGACAATTTCAAAAGTGGCAGTTATTCCCTTTTCTAGAGCTTATCTTTCTCACTACTTTTTAGTTCTAAACGTATAACAAATGGAACATTTGACTAATCATGAAAGCTACGATTAAAAGCCCTTAATATTGGTTGAACAAAAAATAGTAAAACATAAAATTTTATAACCTAAAATTATGAGTTATAAAATCAAGTGATTTAAATGGACACAGACAAGCTATCAAAGAGGTAGAGGGGTTTAATCAGGGCTTTAATTTTGGAAATCAAACATTTGGAATCCTTTCAGTAAGATTGACTTTTATATGTTTAATTGAATGCATTTAGAATAACAAAAATATTTTTCTATTTGTTTCAATTTAAGACCCAAATAAATGGTCATGAATTAAATGTGTTCTACATAGCAAAAGGTCACAGAGACATCAATCAGAGTGCAGGAAACAGGAAAAGAGAGAGCATCTAACTGCATGTTTATATACCCAAGAGAAAAGAGAACTTGATTATGAGAATGTGGGGAAAGTGATATCATTTTATACTTTACAATTCTCTTTGATTTAATTTTGTATGAGTCATTGTACTTTACCTTTGACAGATAATAACCCAATCACATCTATTTTACTATCCTATGAGGCCTCTGGATTTGGGACACTAAAAAAGAGAAAGCTTTGAAAAAAAAAGAAAGAAAGAAAGAAAACACTGGTAAGTAGATACAAATCCCCCAGAGGTTTAGATTATAATTTTTTTCCCTTTCCTGTCTGAGACACAGAGATATAACTGTGTACATTATCAAAATATTAAATTAAAAATTAAAACATCAAGAAGCCTGAATGTCTGCTTCCAGTGACAGAACACTTAGTCAATATTGTTTGGTTTTTGCTTAGGGAGCCTCTGTTTCCCTGCAATTTGAAACTATCTCTGTGTTAAATTACATCTAAAATAGAAGAGAACATGAAGAGAATGCTTGGTAACATGAGCTATGGCTATGCATATTGACACCTCTCTCTAGTTCTATTCAATCTGAACATCAATAAAATATGTACTATTCATCTCTATTCTTCAATTTTTATTTTTATTTTTTTTATTTATTTATTTTAGAGAAGAGAGAGAGAGGGAAATAGAGAGACACAGAGAGAGAGAAGGGGGGAGGAGCTGGAAGCATCAACTCCCATATGTAGTTTGACCAGGCAAGCCCACGGTTTCGAACCGGCGACCTCAGCATTTCCAAGTTGACGCTTTATCCACTGCGCTACCACAGGTCAGGCTCATCTCTACTCTTTATCACTACTCAATCACCACCTCCACATTTATATCTAGTTAATATTTTAATGTAATTTTTAACAGTAACAAAGCTATTATGATTGATGAACTTAGAAAGGTTTCTATGTACATTAAAAATGGCATGTAGCACCTGACCTGTGGTGGCGTAGTGGATAAATCGTCAACCTGGAACACTGAGGTCGCCGGTTCAAAACCCTGGGCTTGCCTGGTCAAGGCACATATGGGAGTTGATGCTTCCTGTTCCCCCCTCCCCCTTCTCTCTCTCTCTCTCTCTCTCTCTCTCTCTCTCTCCTCTCGAAAAATTAATAAAAGAAAATATTTTTAAAAATGGCATGTAAATTCAAAAATTTAAATGATTCTTTTTTTTGTATTTTTCTGAAGTTAGAAACGGGGAGGCAGTCAGACAGACTCCCACATGCACCCCACTGGGATCCACCTGGCATACCCACCAGGGGGCAATTGCTCCGCCTGTCTGGGGCATTGCTCTGTCGCAACCAGAGCCACTCTAGTGCCTGAGGCAGAAGCCACGGATCCATCCTCAGCGCCCGGGCCAACTTTACTCCAATGGAGCCTTGGCTGCGGGAGGGGAAGAGAGAGACAGAGAGGAAGGAGAGGGGGAGGGGTGGAGAAGCAGATGGGTGCTTCTCCTGTGTGCCCTGGCCGGGAATCAAACCCGGGACTCCTGCATGCCAGGCTGATGCTCTACCACTGAACCAACCGGCCAGGGCCCTAAATGATTCTTAAAGTAAGATTTTAAGTGAGATAAAAATAAAAATAATTTAATAGTGTCAAGGTGAGATCCCAATCAGATAACTCAGTTGGTTAGAGCATTAAGAAACATTGAAACAAAAATTTCAATCTTCATTGACCTGACTTGTGGTAGTGCAGTGGATAAAGGATGGACTTGGAATGCTGAGGACAGCAGTTCAAACCCTGGACTTGCCTGGTCAAAGCACATATGGGAGTTGATGCTTCCTGCTCTTCTCTCCCTTCTATCTTTCTCTCTCCTCTCTCTCTCCCTCTCTCTCTCTAAATATGAATAGATAACATCTAAAAAAATTCCAATCTTCATCTTAATTTTGATTTTTAGTGGAGCAACCAACTAATCCCCAAATAGATAAGAAGCATTGGTGAGAATTTGGGAAGGGATTGACTCTCTCATCTATGTACTTATAGCTGATATTGTTCCACAATATTTACATTAAAAAGAGTAAGAGAATATACAGCTAGTGCTCGACTTATGACCATGAATGGTTTCAACAGATCAGTCGTAACACAATTTGGTCATAAGTTGAGTAGGCTATATGTACAGTACTGTAAAATGATGTTATAAAAATCTTTAAGTCATATTTTATCATAATTTTCTTTCATTATTGTTATATATCATAATTTTCTTTGTTTATTTTATGCCATTTTTATCATCTCTACACCATTTTGTTTCTTATTTTTACATTTGTCAGGTTTAAGTAAAACACTGCATTACCAGCACAACTGGTTTAATATTTGCAAAACATACAAAATTACCAAATACAGGTGTAAAAAATACCATAGAAAACATTTTCCCAATTTCAAAACATATCAAAATATATAAACACGTATGAAACATTTTATTGGCCATCACTGTCGTACACCCCCTGGGCAACACTTGCACTGGCAGATGCAGAGCAGTCGTGGCTAGCGATTGTGGTCGTAAAGTCGAATGATTGTAAGTTGCATAGGTCATAAGTCGATCAATACCTGTATTTATCATGATCTTTGCCCCCAAAATACATATTTGTTATATAAGAAAAGATCAGCCTCACCAGAAAAATAAACATGATTTCTACTGTTACTGACATTACTCTTTATTAAAACACTTGACTTCGTGTTTAGTTATTAAAATCTGAGATCAAGAGGTAAAACTTAATTTTTCTGGCCTTAGTTCAGGAGGTTTTTCTGGATAATGGACTTGCTCTATCATTTTTCACTGATTAACCAATGTGTAAAAAAGCAACATCACAACTATTCGTCTCTATTTCAAAGTGGAAAATTGAAGTCTAATCAGTTGTATTTCAGCTGAACAAGCTCAATTTTTTCATTTTACTCCCTTCATCCATCCATATTTTCTGTACTTCCTTCTCTCTTTGAGTGATTATCTAGTACTTCCTTGATATCAAGCATTGAGACAGGAGAAGGAAGAATAAACACTGCGAAGCCAAAGTAGGAGCCTGCTTAATGTCACTGACAATCTTGTTAGGAAAAATAACATCAATAAAATTATCATAATGATTAATACAAAATTAGAGCTATGAAGATTAATATGAAAGAAAGGAACATAGACCTATGGAAGCATATTGTAAGAATTTAACCTAATCAGGAACCCCAAGGAATGTTTTCTCAAAAAAAATTTCACTTGAGTTGAGAAAGAGTTAGTACAAGTTAAATGGGCAAAGGATAAAAGAGATAGCTCACAAACGTGCAAACCCAGTGAAGAAGAAATCCTGACGTAGAGGGGCCAAGATAAAGTAAACCATAAGTACAATAACTTCACTATAAAGAATATCTGGTAGATTACATTAAAAAGGGGAAATATACTGAAGTAAAAATTGTGCTGAAAAGAAATGCGTAACACAACACAATTATTTAAAAAATTAGTTTCATAAAATCAATTTTTGTAAATTATTTGTGAAAATACCTTAACATTTGCATTTCATTGTTATTGAACCATTTCTGTGATTATGCATGATTATCCAATAAATACTGTCTAGACAGTGCGAGCCATCTGTTTAATATTAAAAGTTAGGTAGATATCTTTAAATTATCAAGTACATGTTTCATTTTTATACAACACATGTGCATACATGTATATACACATGTCCATATAAGAGATGAATATAGCTTTTATAATTATATTCATAGTCTTACTTGTTAATTACATATTACATTCTTTGATCTTCTATTTCTATTCCAACTTTGCAATAAAACAATGTTAAAGAATATGCAAATAAAAATGTTTATTGATAGCTTAAACATGTCATAATTGATATTAATAAATATAGTTGTTTATAACTTTTGACTAAAATGATAGAGTTAAAAACATGTGATAAACCCCTGAAATGGTAAGTAAATGAGACTTGAAACCTTAGATGCACAGTTATAATTGATTCCTAACTCACTTTCCAAATTTCCTATTGAGTTCTTGGAAAAACAGTTTCTAGAAGCCTCTGAGGACACAGTTGCTATTTCTTCTAAGGGTTGATATGAGAGAGGACTGTAAAGTATGATAGTTTTTTTTACTGTGCACTGTGCTCTGTTTTTTTTGTTTGTTTGTTTGTTTTTTGTCAGATCAGCAAAAAGTATAATATATTTTTTGTTGTGCCACAAAATTTTAGTAATTAGTTTATGTGTGCCAAGAGATGAAAAAGGCTAAAATAGCTGCCATAGTCAATATTCTCCAATACATAAACTTATTTTTAAATCATTTTTTAGTTTATGGCTTCCAAGGTAAACATTTGGATTCTTAACTTGAGAAAAATAATGGGAAATTATAGTTTGAGGAATGCTTTTTATTTCCAGCTGATTGTTAAGTGGGTGGACTGGGTAATTATCTCACCAGAAACACATTATTTTGCTAGTCTAAACAAAACTTAGATCATATGTCTGAAAATAATTCAGTTTCAAAATTGCTATTACTTTATTATTTTTTGTAAGCTAATAATATTATTTTGTTGGCTTACCACTATAATGCATTGTCTGTTTTATTATTGTTGCTTAAAATTACTTAATGTATATACTTTTGCTGCTATCTAAAGTTTTGATGCATTAAGCTGCAATTCCAGAGGAGAGAGTATATATAGAGAGCAATACCATTACTAAGTTTGCAACAGTGATTTTCCTCTCACTTTTTTTTAAGTAGGGAGAAATTCATGGCAGCCTATTTGTTGTATACACATATATAGATACTATTTTAAAGTGTTTACATTAGATAACAGATTAGGAAAACCATGCTGACATATGAAGAAAATCATATCCATGGTGAAAATTTCAAAAGTCACTTATTATGGTGAAAGTTTCAAAAGTCACTTATATCTACTTATGAACATAAACTGCTTTGTGCTTTTGGAATTTTTAACCCTTCAAACAACATAAAAATGTCAGATCTACAACTTTATGAGTGTTTTTATAAATGGCACATTGTGCATCCTTTTCTTAAAAAGATTTTATATATTCATTTTAGAGCTCGGAAAGAGAGAGAGAAAAGGGGAAGGAACAGGAAGCATTAACTCCTGTATGTGCATTGACAGGGCAAGCCTGGGGTTTTCAGTGGGCGACCTCAGTGTTCCAGGTGGAAACTTTATCCACTGCACCACCACAGGTCAGGCAAATTGTAGTTTTTAATGCACTTTCCTTTCTCACCCATCCCTCAACCCCTTTACCATCTGGCAAGAACATATTATTCTCTACATATACAACCTTATTTCTGTTCTGTCTGTTCATTTAGATTACTTTTTGAATTCCACATATAGCTGAAAACATATGGTGGGGTTTTATTTGTTTGTTTGACTTATTTCATCTAGCATAGTAACCTCTAGGTCCATTTACATTGTCACAAATGGCACAATTTTGTTCTTTTTCATGGTTCAGTAATATTCTGATATATATTATATTTAATATCTTTTTTATGTATTCATGTATCAATGGACACTTAGGTTGGTACCATATCTTTGTTCCAATGAACACAGAGGTGCATATACCTTTTCACATTAATGTGTTGGGATTATTTGGATAAATATCCAAAAGTGCAATTGTTAAATCATATGTTAGTTCTATTTTTAATTTTTGAGGAACCTCTATACAGTTTTCTATCATAGTGCTTGCACCAATTTGCAATCCTACGAACAGTGCATGAAGGTTCCCTTTTCTCCACATCTTCACTAAGATATGTTGTTTGTTAATTTATGGAATGTAGCCATTCTGACATATGAAAAGTAATACCTGATTGTGTTTTTAATTTGCATTTTCTTGAGTAGTTATGTTAAGCATCTCTTCAAATGCCTATTGACTATCTGAATTTACTACCTTATCTTTTGTTTTCACTTGTTAATAGAAATTGAGAGCTTTTCAATCAGATAATTATTTTATATTTTTTGCCTTTTCTAAATTGGAAACCCGAATAAAGAAATTATTTAAACATTTTTATGTAAATTAGTTCAGTTTAATTAAACTAAATTAAATCAAGTAAGCCAGCTCTTTTACACTGAATATATATTATTGACTTTTTTGTTTTTATTCCCCCAATTTTATGCTGATTATAGGAGCCTCAGAAAAAATATGTTATTAGTAGAAAATAAGATTTAAGAAGTTGACAGTAGTTTTAGAAAATGATATCAGAACATAGAAAACTAAAATATTTGTATTAACCTAATCAGCTCTTTACAATCAAACAAATTAAGAAGATAATACTTGTCCTACCTGTGGCGGCACAATGGATAGTGTGTTTTCTTGGAATGATGAAGTTGTCAGTTCAAAACCCTGGGGATTCTGAGTTCAGGCACATATGAAAAGCAAACACTATGAGTTGATGCTTCGTGCTCCTCTCTCATTTCTCTCTCTCTCTCTCTCTCTCTTCTCTCTAAAATAAATAAATAAAATAATAAAAAAGATAATAATCTTTTAGGTATAAATTCTACTGTTATTGACCTAAGCCAAAACATTCATTTGGCTTAAAATGCTACTACTCTCAAACCACTTCCTTTGGTTTGAGAAAGCACATGGGAGGAGGTCTTAGCAAATACAGACATACTGTGATTTATTGTACTTCACAGATACTGTTTGTTTTTTTTAACAAATCAAAGGTAAGAAACCTCTACCAGGAAAAAGATTATGATTTGCTAAAAGTTTAGACAACAGTTAGTATTTTCTAACAATAAAGTATTTTTAATTAAGATATGTACATTTGTATTTTAAACATTATGCTATTTCATATGTGATAAGACTATAATATGTACTGGGAAACCAAAAACTAATGTAGATATTACTTTTTGCAGTAGTCTAAAACTGAACCTACAATATCTCTGAAGTATGCAGGTAATTATAAATTATTATTATTTTTTAAATCATAATAATTAATGGTATTATTACTAATATATTTTAAACATAAACTGTAACATGCTCTCAGATGATCACAAATTAAATGTTAAATTGCCATTATAAATCCAAGGTGTTTTCTTATCATTATCTAAAGTGAACATAAGTTTACCCAATGTGTTGGCACTTAAAGACTTTATTAAATTGTGATACTTGAAAGGCTATTAGATCTAATTATATATTAGTGTGATATTCATCCCCAAATCACAATTATAAAAATAATATCAGAATATTTTAGAATGTTTTTATAAGAAGTTATTCAATACTTTTATTTCCTGTATTTCATATACTATTTTGCATAGTTTCTTACTTTTGAGGTTTGTATGCATGTAATAAGAATTTCATGGAGGTTTCTTTAAGCCTAAACTTTAGTGGACACCCCAGTGCTTGGGAAAAGTGAAAAATGGGAAACAGAAAAATAAAAACCTGGAGGAAGGAAGTTGTTTTTTTCTGGTGCCGCTCGAATATTCTAATAGAGGTGTACAGTCAGAAGTTGAATATATAAGGTGTGGTGAGTTCGGTAATACAGATAGAGTCTTTAGAGTTATAAGCATAAATGTGTAGATTGAGCATGTCTACAGTTTTTTTAGGAAAAGCCTATGGAGTCACAAGAGCAAGAGGGGAGCATGGGTCCCTCAACTTCATGACACCTGAAAAAAGAGTAAGAGAAAATATCCAGAATGTTAGGAGAAAACCAGGAGAAAAGGGCATTGTGAAAGTTGAGTGCACAGTCTCAAGAGAAGACAGTTGTCTAACAGTCACGAATATAAAAAAGATATGAAGTAAGATAAAGAAAGCAAAGTGACGATGCCCTTGCAAACACTGAACCTATTGATAAATCTAAGAAGACCTGTGTTCAAAGAAATGATAGGGTTTATTGGAAATTCAGATGATTGAATGTTGGGAACAATGGGTAGTACGTAATTAGAGGTAGTAAATGTAGACTCATAACTATAAAGAAAAAAGTTTGATGGCAAGAAAAATTTATGCTATTGACAAAGGATATAAGGAAAGTATTTGATATTCAAGTTCCTTTGAGAAACAGAAGGAGCAAGAGGGGAGAAAGTAGGGATGTGGAGAAGGAAAGAGACCTTCCATTTGAGTTATAAGGTGTGAAATAAAAATAATAAATGAGTGTAGCCCTGGCCTGATAGCTCCGTTGGTTAGAAGATTGTCCAGAAGCACGGAGATTCCTGGATTGCTGTTTCAATTGCTGGGCAGTGCATACACAGGAATAGATTGATATTCCTGTCTCCTTCTCTCCATTCATCTCTTGGTAAAAATAAATAAACTTTAAAAATAATTTAAATACATGAGTATAAAGAACAATAGTAGGAAGGAAGGAATAAAATTGTATGAATTCCTGCCTTATGCTCTCAATTTCCTTAGTGCCAATGGACATTGTCTTTTCTTAGAATGAAAGAGAAAATAGTTTAGTTTTGAGAGAAAAAAAACTAAGTCAGAGTGAGACACTGAGGAGCAGTGCAAAAGAATGTTAGAGCTTATCTATCATTTTGGTAACTAAGAATTATTAGAAAGTATTGCATATCCCTCTAAACTTGGAAACTATAAATCTATTGTAACTTTCATACCAATAGTTCTATGACACTCCTTCACCATCCAGATGAAATGGTTCCTGCACTATAAAAATTCCACCGACACAAACAAGCAACTTTACAAGTCCTTCTTTTGCAGCACCACTAAACCTAAAATGTATCTCTATAATTGCACTTATATATTATGTATACATTATTTGTGTTACATGCTGTTCCTGAACCAAATAGTGAGCTCCTGGAGTGCCTGTATTTTGGATTCCAGTATTTATTGATAAATGTTTGTTGAACAAATAAATGAGTAAATTATTTTTCTAGGCCAGTGCATGTGCAATTGTGTATTTACAGTGTAATCATTAAACACTTTTCTCAAAATCCCTTTCCTGCCATTGTACCCATCCCAGGTACCAAGAATATATAGTTTGTCTCTGTCAAAATACAGAATATATCCAGTATAACCTGGAGAAGAAGGTAACCTTCTGAGAATTTAATCTGAGATGTTTAAATTACTGATTTAGAAGCTCAAAAAAGAACTGTGTATTATAAAAAGAGATTACAGTATAAAGGTCATTTTTTATAAAAGTTTAAATTATTTTTTTACACTTTATTTAAGGAAATTAATTTATTATTATACATACTATTGGTAAATCTATTAATGTCCATAACAAAAACAATGAATGATTAATTTATTTTTTTTTATTTTTTTTAAATTTTTTTAATTTATTTATTCATTTTAGAGAAGAGAGAGAGAGAGAGAGAGAGAGAATGGGGGAGGAACAGGAAGCATCAACTCCCATATATGCCTTGACCAGGCAAGCCCAGGGTTTTTGAACTGGCGACCTCAGTGTTCCAGGTCAACACTTTATCCACTGCACTACAACAGGTCAGGCAATGAATGATTAATTTAAAAGGTGGCTTGTACTTGAAAGATTACTTTTTCAAAAAATATCACATTGTTATTTCTTTTCAAAAAATCATATGTGCAGACTTTTTTTCCATCTTGGGAATGTGGAGCAAGTGCGATGCGCAGGACTGAGGACCAGTCCATGTGATATCATTTATTAGCTAGAATACTACCTGCTTGCAGAAAATGTGACTTTTTTTTTTTTTTTTTGCAAGACAAGGACACAGGAGAGAGAGACAGAGAGAGGGACAAATAGGCAGAAAAGAAGAGAGATGAGAAGCATCAATTCTTCATTCTGGCACCTTAGTTGTTCACTGTTTGCTTTCTTATATGTGTCTTGATGGAGGGGGGCTGCAGCAGAGAGAATGACGCTTTGCTCAAGCCAGCGACCTTTCAACTCAAGCCAGCAACCATGGGGTCATGTCTGTGACCCCATGCTCAAGCCTGGTGAGCCCAACCTCAAGCCAGATGATCCATATTCAAGCTGATGACCTCAGAGATTCAAACCTGGGTCCCCTGAATCCCATTCCGACATTCTATCCACTGCTTCACTGCCTGGTCAGGCAAAAATGGGGCATGTTTTAATGATGTCTTGTATAATAAAGCTTTATCATAAAAAAAAATTTTAACCCAAAATAGATAATTTATTTCTTTTTAATTTTTTTTTAATTTAGACAATTAAATTTAACAGGGTGACATTGGTCAACCAGAGTACATAGATTTAGAGAAAACATCTCTGCATCATTTGGACAGTCAATTATGCTGTATGCCCATCATCCAAAGTCAAATCATTCTCTGTCATCCTATATTTTGTTTATGTTTAAGCCCTTCACCATCCTCCCACCCTCCTCCTTTTATTTCCTTCCTCTCCCCACGGTAACCACTGCACTTTTATCTATGTCCATGAATCTCAATTTTGTGTCTCACCTATGTATGAATTCATACAGTTCTAATCTTTTTCTTTTCTTTTTTTTTTTTACAGGGACAGAGAGAGAGTCAGAGATAGGGATAGATAGGGACAGACAGAGAGGAATGGAGAGATGAGAAGCATCAATCATCAGTTTTTCATTGCGACACCTTAGTTGTTCATTCATTGCTTTCTCATATGTGCCTTGACAGTGGGCCTTCAGCAGACCGAGTAACCCCTTGCTTGAGCCAGCAATCTTGGGTCCAAGCTGATGTGCTTTTTGCTCAAGCCAGATGAGCTCGCGCTCAAGCTGGCAACCTCAGGGTCTTGAACCTGGGTCCTTCGCATCCCAGTCCAATGCTCTATCCACTGCACCACCACCTGGTCAGGTTAAGCTTTTTCTGATTTACTTATTTCACACAGTATAATGTTATCAAGGTCCATCCATGTTGTTGTAAATGATCCGATGTCATAATTTCTTATGGTTGAATAGTATTCCATAGTATACATGTACCATATCTTCTTTATCCAATCCTCTATTGAAAGGCATTTGGGCTGTTTCCATGTCCTGGCCACTGTGAACAATGCTTCAGTGAACATGGGGCTGCATGTGTCTTTATTTACCAATGATTTAGAGTTTTGGAGGTATATACCCAGTAGAGGGATTGCTGAGTCTTATGGTAGTTTTATTCTTAATTTTTTGAGGAACCACCATACTTTCTTCCATAATGGTAGTACTAATTTACATTCCCACCAACAGTGAATGATGGTTCCTTTTTCTCCACAGCCCTTCCAACACATGTTATTACCTGTCACGTTGATAATAGCTAACCTAGCAGGTGGAAGGTGGTATTTCATTGTAGTTTTGATTTGCATTTCTCTAATAGCTAGTGAAGATGAGCATTTTTTCATATATCTGTTGGCCATTTGCATTTCTTCTTGGGAGAAGTATCTGTTCATGTCCTTTTCTTATTTTTTATTGGATTATTTGCTTGTTTGTTGCTGAGTTTTGTGTGTTCTTTATATATTTATATATTAGCTCCTTATCTGAGCTGTTGTTTGAAAATATAACCTGACATTTAGTTAGCTGTCTGTTAATTTGACTGTTTCTTTTGCTGTGCAGAAGCTACTTAGTTTGATGTAGTCCCATTCATTTATCTTTTCCTTTACTTCCCTAGCCTTTGGGGTTAAATTCATAAAATGTTCTCTACTGTCAAGTTCCATGAGTTTAGCACCTATGTTTTTTCTATGTAATTTACTTTTTCAGATATTATATTTAGGTATTTGATCCACTTTGAATTGATTTTTGTGCAAGGAGACAAACTGTAGTCAAGTTTCATTCTTTTGCATATTGCTTTCCAATTTTCTCAGCACCATATCTTGAAGAGGTTTCCTTTTCTCCATTGTGGTTTTTGCCTCCTTTATCAAAGATTATTTGACCATGTATATGTGGTTTTATTTCTGGGCTCTCAATTTTTTTCCAATGGTCTGTGTGTCTATTTTTCTGTCAGTACTATGCTGTTTTTGATTATTATGGCTCTATAGTATAATTTGAAGTCAGGTATTTTAATGCCACCAGCTTTGTTTTATTCCCTTAGGATTACTTTGGTTATTTGGGTGTGTTTTTTTTATGTTTCCATATAAACCTGATGATTAATTCTTCCATTTCTTTAAAAAATTACATTGGAATTTTAATGGGAATTGCATTAAATTTGTGTATTGCTTTGGGTAATAGGGCCATTTTAACTGTATTTATTCTTCCTATCCACAGACAAGGAATATTTTTTTTCCATTTCATAGTGTCTTTTTCAATTTCCTTTAATAATGCTTTATAGTTTTCATTATATAGGTTTTTTTTACATTCTTTGTTATGTTTATTCCTAGGTATTTTATATTTTTTTGTTGCAACTGTAAAAGGGATTATTTTTTTAGTTCATTTTCTGAAATCTTATTATTAGCATATAAGAAAGCAATAGACTTCTGTAAATTAATTTTGTATTCTGCGACCTTACCATATTGGTTTATTGTTTCTCAAAACCTTTCTGTGGAGTCTTTAAGGTTTTCTGTATATAGGATCATGTCATCTGCAAAATATGAAAGCTTTACTTCTTTCCCAATATGAATGCCTTTTATTTCTTTCTCTTGTCTGTTTTCTCTGGCTAGAACTTCCAGCACTATGTTGAATATGAGTGGAGAGAGTGGGCAGCCTTGTCTTGTTCCTTATTTTACAGGAAAAGTTTTCAGTTTTTTACCATTTAGAGTAATGTTAGCTGATGGGTTGTCATAAATGGCCTTTATTATGTTGGGGTATTTTCCTTCTATACCCATTTTGATGAGTGTTTTAAACATAAAAGGCTGTTGTATTATATCAAATGCCTTTTCTGCATCTACAGATAGTATTATATGGTTTTTGTTCTTCGTTTTGTTGATATGGTGTATTACATTAATCGTTTTCCATATGTTGAACAAGCCTTGTGTTTCTGAGATAAATCCCACTTGATCATGATGAATTATTTTCTTAATGTTTTGTTGTATTCAATTTGCTAGTATTTTTTTTAGGATTTTTGCATCTGTATTCATTAACAATATTGATCTGTAGTTTTCTTTTTTTGTGTTGTCCCTGCCAGGTTTTGGTATGAGGGTTATATTGACCTCATAAAATGTGCTCAGAAGTATTGCTTCTTCTTCAGTTTTTTGGAAGACTTTGAGAAGGATAGGAACTGAATCTTTGAATGCTTGGTAGAATTCACTAGTATAGCCATCTGTCTCTGGACTTTTATTTGGGGGGAGTTTTTTGATAGTTGTTTTTATTTCCTTCCTGCTTATAGGTCTATTTAGGCTTTCTACTTCTTTGTAATTCAGTCTAAGAAGATCCTATTTTTTCTAGGAGTTTATCCATATCCATTGTTAAATTTGGTGACATATAGCTTTTAATCCTTTGTATATTTATGATATGTGTAATAACTTCTCCACTTTCACTTTGGATTTTGTTTATATGAGTCCTTTCTCTTTTTTCCTTAGTGAGTCTTGCAAAGAGTTTGTGAATTTTGTTGATCTTCTCAAGGAACAAGCTCTTTTTTGAATTATTTTTTCTATAGTTTTTCTTTTCTCTATTTCATTTATTTCTGCTCTAATTAGTATTGTTTTCTTTCTTCTGCTGGTTTTGGGCAGCCTTTGTTCTTCTTTTTCTAGTTCCCGAAGATGTGATGTTAGGTTGTTTACTTGGGCTCTCTCTTGTTTTGTCATATAAGCCTGTAATGATATAAACTTCCCTCTTATTACTGCTTTTGTTGCATCCCAGAGATTCTGATAGGTCATGTTGTCATTTTCGTTTGTCTGTATATATCTTTTGATGTCTTCTTTTATTTCTTCTTTGATCCAATCATTTTTTAGAAGTATCTTGTTTAATTTTTACATTTTTGTGAGTTTGTTTACTTCTTTTTTGCAGTTGAATTTTAGTTTCAAAGCCTTAAAGTAAGAGAATATGTTCAGCATAATTTCAATCTTTCTGAATTTGGTGATGTTAGTTTTGTGGCCCAGCATATGGTCTGTTCTGAAGAATGTTCCAAGTGCATGGGAGAAAAATGAATAATCTGATATTTTGGGATGAAATGTCCTGTAGATGTCTATTATGTCCAATTGTTTTAGTGTTTCATTTAAGGCTGATATTTATTGATTGATTTTCTGTTTGGATAAATGATCTAAAGCCATTGGTGGTGTATTGAGGTCTCCAAATATGATTATATTATTTCATTTGTACTTTTAGATCAATTAGTAGATGTCTTACATATTTTAATGCTCCCTGGTTTGATGCATATACATTAAGAAGTGTTATGTCTTCTTCATAGAATGTCCCATTTACCATTATGAAATGTCCATCTTTGTCTCTGCTTACATTTATTGTCTTGTAGTCAACATTGTCAAACATGAGTATGGCTACAGCTGCTTTTCTTTGGATATTATTTACTTGAAGAATTGTTTTCTAACCTTTTAATTTGAATCTATATTTGTCCTTATAGCTTAGGTGTGTCTCTTGAAGGCAGCATACTGTTGGGTTTTGCTTCTTGATCCAGTATGCTACACTGTGCCTCTTTTTTGGTGAGTTCAACACATTTATGTTTAGTGTAATTATTGATACTTGAGGATTTCTTATTGCCATTTTATATATTGCATTCAGATAAATCTGTGTCTTGTTTGGTTCTTCTCTTTTATTTTTCTGTCATTTGTTTTTGTTTGGTGGTATTCCATACTTCTAGCTTCTGTTTCTTCTTTTCTTAAGCTATGTGTTTCAGTTGTTGCATTTTCAGGGATGGTTGCTATTAGATTATTAAATAAAAATTTATTTTATTTATTAAAGTTCATTATTTTATGAGTGCTTCTGTGCTCCATCCTCCTTTGCTACTACTGATCTTTATCCTTTCTCCTTTTATGATATTGTTTTCACAGATTTTCCTTGTTTTTATTGTGGTTTTGTTAAAATTTTTTCTTTTAATTTTGTTTTGTTTTGTTCTTTGTCTCTGATTAAATTATCCTGTTTAGTATTTCCTGTAGCAGGTATTTTATAGTGATAAAATCTCTCAGCTTCTGTATGTCTGTAATTGTTTTTATTTCCCTTCATATTTGAAGGATAGCTTTGATGGATAATGTATTCTTGGCTGGTAGTTCCTCTTTTTCAGTATTTTAAATGTTCGGTTCCACTCTCTTTTGGCTTGTAGAGTTTCTGCTGAGAAATCTGATGATAGCCTAATGGGCTTTTTAAAAAATTTTTTATGTTATATTCTTCTTCTCCCTAGCTGCCTTGAGGATTCTTTCTTTGTCATTGCTTTGTGATAATTTTATTATGATATACCATGGAGTAGGTCTGTTTGGGTTCAGGTAACTTGACATTGTGTTTGCTTCTTGGATTTGAGGCTCTAATTCTTCACAGACTTGAAAAGTTCTTATCGATAATTTGTTTCAATATGTTCTCCATTCTTTTTCCCTATCTTCTTCTGATATACTCATTTTTCTTATATTGCTCTTTCTGATAGAGTCAGGCAATTCTTATAGGACATTCTAATTTTTTTTTAATTTATAAGTCTCTTTCTTCTTATCTTTTTAGTATCTCAGTTATCTGTCTTCAATGTCACTGATACTCCTCTATCTGGCCTATTCTATTAACTAAGCTTGTTATCTCATTTTTCAGTTTCTGTATTGAGATTTTCACCTCTGGTTCTCTTTTGTAGTTTTAATTTCCTAGGTGAAGTAACCTTTTTGTTCATTAAGTTGTTTTTTGAGCTCACTAAATTGCCTTTGAGTGTTTTCTTGTATCTTATTGAGTATTTTTATTTTTTAATTTATTTTTTATTATTTTTCTAAAGTGAGAAGTGGGGAGGCAAAAAGACTCCCACAGGCACCCAACTGGAATCCACCCAGCATGCCCACAAGGGAGCAATGGTCCACCAATCTGGGCTATTGCTCCATTGCAACCGGAGCCATTGTAGCACCTGAAGCAAAGGCCATCTAGCCATTCTCATTGCCCTGGCTGACTTCTGCACCAATGGAGCCTTGTTTGTCAGAGGGGAAGTAAAATATAAAGAGAAAGGAGAGGGAGAAAGGGTGGAGAAGAAGATGGGTGCTTCTTCTATGTGCCTATGCCAGGAATCAAACCTGGGACTTCAACATGCTGAGCCAATGCTCTAATACTGAACTAAATGGCCAGAACCTTACTGAGTATTTTTAGAACTTCAATTTTGAATTATCTGTCATTAAGCTCCAAAGTTTCCATGTAATTGAGTTTTTTTTTCTGGAGATTTTTCATCATCTATCTGAGCTATGTTTTTGTCTTGTATATCTATATTTGATTTCTATTTCTTTGATGGTATTTTTGAGTTATTGTTAATAACCCTAACAAGAGATAATAATTCCTTTTTCTGGTAGGAGGCACTACAAGATTTCCCTTTGAGAGATTATTTGGTGAAGTTCTGCTGAGGTGTCACATTCATAATGATGCAAGCAATCCTGTTGCATTGGTAAAAGGGGCTTATTCTTAAGGCTTTGCAGTTTTATCACTCTAGCAATGGCTGACCAGGGGTCTTCTGTGGCCCTCCTCCACATCCCAACAGAGCACTGGATCAATTGCCTGGACAAACCTGCTGTTCACAGGAGAGACAGCCTGGAGACTCAGTTGAGGGGGATCCACCAGCACCACTGTTCACACTGCAAGGGGACAAATCTGGGACTAGAAGGCAGGGATGACATATTCCAGTTCCTCCTTTGATATCACTCTAAGCAATCAAAGCAGAGTCCTGGGCAGGGTAGGGGCTGCATGTCACGAGCTAGTGTCTGAGCTTCAGGAGCAGTGTGGCAGAGATTTTAGATAAAGTGCTTCCAGCATCACAAGGCTAAACTCCACCTCTTGTGTGGGAAGATCAAGCAAGACTTAGTGTCCCATGGGTCAATATCCACAAGATATTTGCACACAGTTCTTGGGAATGCACCACGGACTTTGTGTGTGCCAGCACCTGTAATCACAAATGTGGCAGATACCAGGAACTGGCCCTGCTCTCTGTTCTTGGTCATCACTCCTATCTCAGCTCCTTTCTCCCAGACTCTCCTCTTTTCCCGTTTCTGGCTCTGAAACAAGGCCAGCACCAAGACTGCCTCCCTCACATAGGTCCATGAGGAAAGAGAAAGATTCAGTTCTCTGGCTTTTTTTTCCCTTCTGTGAGCAGATTTTATCTTTGGCCAACCTTCTTGTGCAATAATACATTTGTCTATCTGGTGTGTGTATATTTTAGGTTTTTCTGGGTTTTTTTTCTCTGTATATTATTGTAGAGCTTGTTGAAATTTCAAGGGGAAAGATTAGGAGTATTTCTAACACTGCTATTTCTCTCTCATCCCTCCATTTGTTTTTTAAAATAGCAGTTTAAATCTACTCATTTTATACTGTGTAGACAATAAACCCTCTTATCTCACAACCATTTTTGTGATCACTTTTTAGTATGTGTGACTCATAGTGGATGATTCAAATCTCAAGAGTGAAATAAGAGGGTTTTTCTAAAAAATCCAGTTGATAATAAAATAATTATTTTTTAAAATGTGAGTGAAGATTCCAAGATGGCAATGCAGTAGGCAGACATTCCAACTGCTACCTCCCAGGACCAAAATGAATTACAACTTAATTTAAGAACAATCATCTTGAAAAACAAATTTGGACTAAACGAAGAGGAGTCTATTACCAAGGATCACAGAAGAAGCCACATCGAGACTGGTAGGAAGGGTGGAGAAATGGAAATGGCTGCCCTGCTTCCAGGAGCAAGTGGCAGCTGAGGGTCCAGAGAAATTCTCACTATGAAATTACCCTGAGAAATGTTAGTTCTCTGTCCCAGGCCTGAGCCCCAACCCAGAACCCCAAAGCATAGAAGAGATGCCCACACAGCATTTGAAGGATAGAAGAGCCATATTTCTTTCTTTGAGAAAGAGACATAATTCTCAGAGATGTAGGCTTTGTCTTAAAGGGCCTACAAAGAAAATCTCATTCATAGCCACATAACTAGGGCTCTGGTAGAGGGAGACATGAGAGGATTAGAATTGCATGAGAGTGTAAAAATGGAGGCCCAGGAAGGAACACTGTGGGGGATGGCCACATGAACCCATGTGCTGTGTCATTTTCCACTACTGAAGTTGCCATCTTTCTTGGAAGGAGCAGTTTCCTCTGAGCAGCATCAGCCTGAGGAGGAGCAACTGCTCTGCCCTCAGGAGTCTCTTTTACTTCAGTCATGGCTACAGGTAGTTCTGAGAAACCAGGAAGCAGGGGGTGTGTCAGTGACTCAATTTTCTGGTGTTGAAGCCAAGGCTTTCACTCACATGTTCCCAACTCTAAGACTGGTGCTTCTACCTCATGGAAGACTAAGGAGAAAATGTTCAGAGAGCAGACAAACTACATCTCTGGATCTCAGAGGCCACACCTTACTGACATCTGTGAAAAAAGTCTGGACAGACTTACTTACATCTGTGCCTGAGTGTCTGAGCCACAACCACCACCCTTCCTAATCCCTGAATTACTGTAGGATCAAGACTCTAACAGAGGTGTTTTCAGTGGCTGAACCCAAAAAGCACCCAGCAGACAGATGTTGCAAAAAGAAGGCAGGACTCAAGGAAACTTGGCCTATAAGCGGATCTTCCGCCAGGCCTATAGTGGGTAAAAGCCAACATAGGTATGCAGCTTGGTATTTTCATGTGCACCTGGGCTCAATAGAGGCAGCCACAAACTGTATTGTTTGTAGCTAAAGAAGGTTGCTGAGGACCAGTCATGGGTAATGTTTCCCATTGACCTGCACCAGATTTCTGCCAGGGAGACCCAGGGCTGGCACATCCAGGACCCAGCCACAGAAAGTATCTGTTCAGGACCTAACCACCCTTGCTAGAGTGGTATCTTAAAGAAGGACTCTTCACATCTAACCCAACTGAGGTGAATTCCACTCTCTGTGATCAGCACTGACACAGCAGCTCATGTGCACTGAATGAGTTGGAGTTTCACAGTCAACCAGCTTGCATGCTTAATATCCTGCCTGGCTGGGCTAGATTCCAAAAGGGGAAGGGAAAGAGGCTTGGAGCATGGACCTTCAAGGTGTAGGTCCCTCTGAGCCTATTGTTAAATATGGTTGAGGGGCTTAGACACCTTTGTGAAGGTGCAGTCAGCCCCAAGAAAGGACTCTCTCAGTTCTTCTCCCTGAGACCATAGTCTCACCAGCTGAAAGGACTTTTGCAGAGGGGACTCTCAGCCAAACTGGGTCTGAACTTGCTGCTAAACTTGATGGGGAGAAGTAAAATATGAGTATCCAGCAGTGGCTGAGGGATTAGGTTCTGGAGTAAGGACCACAATCCCTGTACTGAACTCCTGTCCAAGAGACCCCTGAAATAAATGGTCACATTAACATTGTATTACCAATCTCAGTTACCCTACCCACCAAGAGTGAAACCTGTTGGTTAAGTGATGCCAGTCTGGGCCCACACTACAGTCTTTCTACAGAATATTTTGTGGGAAGACCAGGTAGCTACAAGAGGAGGAGAAGTAGCTGAAAGGTGGATACAAATCTTCCAGAGAGTGGGGCTTTTATGGAGCTTCTGTCATCTCTAAGCAGGAGAAAGCTAATCCTTATTAAAAGGTTGGCTCTGCCCACACTACCCAGACACAGAAAACACAGACACAAAAAGCAAAAAGTGCAGTAGCTACAGACAGGTAGCCCACAGCAGACTACAAACAACAGTTGATTTCGTCCCAAGATCTAAAGCCAACACAACTGGCAGTGGGTGGCAGAGAGCAACAACCCTAAACTCAGCTAACTATACAAGTTGCACATTCAAAGGATGTGTCTAGCACACATCGGACACTGTGAAGAATAAATATGCTCAACAGGTCAGACATTGCACAGTGCATAATACACAGAAACAAGCTTGACCCTTAGAGCCAGTCAGCCTGAAGGGATAACTGTACCCATGAAAAGACCAACTATATTCAAAACTTACATACACAAGGGGGAAAATAGTACCCTCAAGAAGCATTCCTAGAACAAGAAAAACAGGTAAACTGGAGGTCAGTACCACCGAGCCCATCTTTTTCATAAAGACACCACAAAAACTTCAAAGTTAGTCATCACTACTTAATATACAGACAAAATGGACAGACAGAGAAATGCAACCCAAAAGAATCAACAAGGGAAATCACCAGAAAACAAAGTAAGTGTAAAGGAAGTAACCAAACTACAAGATGCAGAGTTTAAAATAATGATTTTTAGGGTGCTCAATCATCTTAGAGCAATAATGGATGGATAAAACGAACACTTAAATAAAGTGATAGCAAACATCAAAAAGGACATTTTGAAATCATAAAAAAGAACCAGTCAGAAATGACAAATACAGTATCAGAAATAAAAACTATACTAGAAAGAATCAATAGCAAACTGAACGAAGAAGAGGATCAAATCAACAATTTCGAGTACGAGATAAATGAAAACATGTATGCAGAGCAGCAAAAAGAAAATCGGTTCAAAAAAAACTGATGACACTCTAAGAGAGCTCTGTGACAACATGAAGAGAAAGAACATCCACATCATAGGGGTTCCCAAAGGAGAAGAGAACGAAAAAGGGATAATATACCTGTTTGAAGAAATCATAGCAGAAAACTTCCCAAAATTGATGAAGGAAATTATCACACAAGTTCAAGAAGTGAAGAGTCCCATTAAAGAGGAACCTAAGGAGGCCTAAATCAAAACACATCATAATTAAAGTGCCAAAATTAAGAGACTAAGAAAGAATACTAAAAGCTTCTAGACAAAAACAGTTAATTACCTACAGAGGAGCCCCCATAAGGATGACATCCTACTTCTCAACAGAAACACTTTAGGTTTGGCAATAAATATTCAAAGTGATGCAAAATAAGAACCTAACAAAGACTACTTTATTCAGTAAAGTTATTATTTAAAATTGAAGGAGAAATAAAAAGCTTCCTAGACAAAACAGAACAAAACAAAGAAACAAAAAAACTCAAGGAATTCATTCCAACAAAACCAGTACTGCAAAAAATGTTAAGAAGCCTGCTGTAAAAAGAACAAAGAACAAAGGGAAAAAAAAAACACTTTGAAAAATAGGATCATAGATTTAAATAAAATGTCAATAAATAACTACAAATCAATAATAACCTTAAATGTAAATGGCTTAAATATTCCAATCAAAAGACGTAAGGTATCTGCATAGATAAGAAAACAGGACTCAAACATATGCTGTCTACAAGAGACCCACCTCAGAACAAAAGATGCAATAGACTGAAAGTGAAGGGATGGAAATAAAGTATTTCATGCAAGTAAAAATGAAAAAAAAAAGCTGTTGTAGCAATACTTATATCTGACTAATAGAATTTAAAACAAAGGCTATAGTAAGGGATAAAGAAGGTCACTACATAATGATAAAGGGAGCAATCCAACAGGAGGATATAACCATTGTAAATATTTATGTGCCTAATATAGGAGCACCTAAATGTATAAAGCAGATTTTGATGGGTATAAAGGGTGAGATCAATATCAATACTATAATAGTAGGGGATTTTAATACTCCAACATCAATGGATATATCCTTCAGATTGAAAATTATTAAAGAAATAGTGGCCTTAAATGACATACTAGAATAACTGAACTTAATATCTATCTTCAAAACTTTTCACCCCAAAGCAGCAAAATATTTTTTTCAAGGGCTCATGGTACATTCTCTAGGATAGGCCACATGTTTGGACACAAAACAAGTCTCAATACATTTAAGAAGTTTGAAATCATATCAAACATCTCTGATTACAAATGGCATGAAACTATAAATCAACTACAATAGAAAAACTGAAAAACATTCAAACACTTGGAGCTAAATAGCATGTTATTGAATAACAAAGGTGTTAAAAATGAGATTAAGAAAAAACTCAAAAATTTTCTTAAAACTTTATGGGACATAGCAAAAGCAGTCTTGAGAAGGTGGTTCATAGCATTACAAGTATAACTTAATAAGCAAGAAAAAGCTCAAATAAACAACTGCACCCTGCATCTAAAAGGACTACAGAAAGGACAACAAATAAAACCCAGAGGAAGTACAACGAAGGAAATAATAAAGAACAGAACAGAAATAAATAACATAGAAGCAAAAAAAATACAAACTATCAATAAAACCAACAACTGGTTCTTTGTAAAGGTAAACAAGATTGACAAAACTTTAACCAGACTCATCAAGAAAAAAAGAGAGAGGACTCAAATAAATAAAATTAGAAATGAAAATAAAGAAAAAAACTGATACCACAAAAATACAAAGGATTGTAAGAAAATACTATGAAGATCTATATGCCAAAGAATTGGACAACCTAGTTTAAAAAGAAAAATTTCTAGAAACATACAATATTCCAAGACTCAATATGGAAGTATCAGAAAACCTAAACAGACCAATTACAACAAATGAAATTGAAACAGTTATCAAAAAAATCTCACAATAAACAAAAGTCCAGGACAGAATGATTTCACAGGATAATTTTACCAAATATTCAAATAAGAACTAACACCTATCTTTCTCAAGCTATTTCAAAAAATTCAAGAGGAGGGAAGAAATCAAAGCTCGTTTTATGAGGCAAGTATTTTCCTCATTCCAAAACCAGGTAAAGACACTACAAAGTAAGAAAAGTATAGACCAATATCCCTGATAAATTTAGATGCTAAAATTTTCCACAGAATATTAGCAAACCAGATCCAGTAATACATTAAAAAAGTCATACATCATGATCAATTGGGATTTATTCCAGGGAGACAAGGCTGGTACAATATTCACAAATCAATCAGTGTGATCCATCACATAAACAGAAAGAAAGAAGAGGAAAAAAAGAAACAAAAGGAATGATCAAAATCACGTAATTATATTAATAGATGCAGAAAAAGCATTTGATAAAATCCAGCACTCATTTTTTATCAAAACTCTCAGCAAAATAGGAAAACAGGGAGCATACCTCAACATAATACAGGCCATTTATGACAAATCCACAGCCAACATCCCATGCAATGGACAAAAATTAAAAGCAATCCCTTTAAGATCAGGAAGAAGGCAGAGTTGCCCCATTCCACCACTCTTATTCAACATAGTTCTGAAAGTCCCAGCCACAGCAATCAGACAAGAAGTAGAAATATTTTTTTTTATTTATTTTAGAGAGGAGAGAGAGACAGAGAGGGAGAGAGAAGAGAGAGAGACAGAGAGAGAGAAGGGGGGAGGAGCTGGAAGCATCAACTCTCATATGTGCCTTGACCAGGCAAGCCCAGGGTTTCGAACCAGCGACCTCAGCATTTCCAGGTCGATGCAAGAAGTAGAAATAAAAGTCATCAAAATTGGAAAAGATGAAGTAAAATTATCATTATTTGCTGATGACATGATACTTTATATAGAAAATTCTAAAGTCTCAGTCAAAAAACTAATAGACCTGTTAAATGAATTTGGCAAGGTGGCAGGATATAAGATTAATATTTAGAAATCAGTGGTATTTTTATACACCAATAATAAACTGTCTGAAAGAGAAATTAAGGAAACAATGTCCTTGCCTATTGTAACAACAACAAAATATATATAGTATCTGAGTAAATTTAACCAAGGAGAAAAAGATTTGTACTTGGAAAATTATAAGACATTAAGAAAAGAAATCAAGAAAGATAAAAAGAAGTGAAAGCATATACCATATTCGTGGATAGAAAGAATAAACATCACATAAATATCTATATTACCAAAAGAAATCTATAGATTCAATGCAGTTCCTATTCAAGGGCCAATAGCATACTTCAAAAATATAGAACAAATATTCCAAATATTTATATGAAACAAAAAAGGAACACAAATAGCCTCAGCAATCTTGAAAAATAAGAATAAAATGGGAGATATCACAGTTCTTAATATAAAGTTATACTAAAAGGCCATTGTAATCAAACCAGTTTCATACTGGCATAAGAACATACAGATCAATGGAACAGAACAGAGAACCCAGAAATAAAACCATGCTTTCTTGGTCAATTGATATTTGACAAAGGAAGTAACAGTATACAGTGGAGCAAAGACAGTCCTTTTAATAAATGGTGTTGGAAAAATTGGACAGGTACATGAAAAGAATGAAACTAGACCACGAACTTACACCATTCACAAAAAAAAAAAAAACACCTCAAAATGGCTAAAAGACTTCAATGCAAGTTGTGACACCATAAACATGTTGGAAGAAAACATAAGCAGTAACTCTCTGATAACTCTCATAGCAACATTTTTGTTGATTTATCTCCACTGGCAAGTGAAATAAAGAAAATAAACAATTGGGACTATATTAAACTAAAAAGTTTTACACAGCAAAAGATGTCATGAACAAAATAAAAAGACAACCCACACAATGGGAGAACATATTTGCCAGTATGTCTGATAAAGCGTTAATTAAAAAAATTATTAAAAATTCCTAAAATTCAACACAGGAAGATAAACAACCCAATTAAAAAATAGGCAGAAGAACTGAATACACAGTTCTCCAAAGAGGACATACAGATGGCCAATAGGCATATGAAAAAATGTTTAACATCACTAATTATCAAAGAAATGCAAATTAAAACCACAATGAGATATCACCTCCCATCTGTCAGAATGGCATCCACTAACAAATCAACACACAATAAGTGCTGACAAGGGTGTGAAGAAAAGAACCCTCTTGCACTGCTGGTGGGAATGTAGACTTGTGCAACCATTGTGGAAAAGGGTATGGCATTTACTCAAAAAATTAAAAATGAAACTACCTTTGGAGCCAGCTATCCCACTTTTAAGAATATATTCTAAGAATCCCAAATCACTGATTCAAAAGAAGATATGCACTCCCATGTTTATGGCAGCATTGTTTACCATAGTGAAGATCTGGACACAGCCCAAGTGTCCATCTGTGGATTAGTGGATTAAAAAGCAGTGGAAATATGTGCAATGGAATACTATGCAGCCATGAAAAAGAAGAAAATCTTACCTTTTGTGATGGCATGGATGGACCTGGAGATTATTATGCTAAGTGAAATAAACCACGAAGAGAAAGACAAATAGCATATGATTCCACTTATATATAGAATCTCATGAACAAAGTGAACTGAGAAATGGAATATAGGCATAAGCGGGGTTACAGGGAGCAGAGGGACAGCTGTCAGAGAGAAGGGGAATCGGGATGGGATCAGAGAAAGTGAAGGGATTAGTGAAACTATATATACAAAACACAGAGACACAGATAACAGGATATCAAATCCAGAGGGAAGGGGAGAGGGAGCTATGAGGAGAGGGTAAAGGGAGATAATGAGGGACACAGGGGTGGGCATGAGGGAGTTATATTGAGTGGAACACTTGAATTCATGTTAACACAATAAATTAAAATAAATAAAAAGTTTAAAAAAAGATTTTTTTCTAAGACTACTAACTAGCCTTATATACAGTAAGGTACTATCATATGCATGAGTATACATGATCATCACATTACTGTTTTAAAGGCAAGTCTCATGCTCTTGGGCTTAGATGAACCACTAAACTACAGAGGGACTAAATACAATAATTCACATCATTTCTATTATTTTCCTTAAAAGTTGAACTTATATTATGATGGTGTCTTTGCAAAAAGAAAATCATTAGTTTTTGCCCATCCTCAAAATCAGAAACAGCATTAAAATTTTCTGACCTATGCTCACAATATGCCTTCTCACTTGTATATTTCAACTTTCACTAATCACTGGCTTAAACCTGAAAATCTGTGTAATTGCTGACAGTCTGAATAAGTATCACTCTAATTAATGAACAAGTTACAAGTCTATTAAAAATCTTGTTTTCATAGATTCTGCAGATGCAGCAGCAGAGATCTGCTAGAGGAGACAATTATTAAGCATCCCTGTGAGAAATTTCTGAATTGACATTTTATTGGTTTATGATTGCTTAAACTGTGCCAAGTTGACTAAGACTATGCCACAAAAACAAATTTATTCACTTTGTCCCTAAATGATTCCTAAGAAGGAGAAGAAAATCCCTAACCAGAATATATGTTTTCCAAATCATGTATAACAACCATTAAGGTTAGGGTAAATCATGAGTATTTTCTTTCCTTCCCCCACACAAAAGAAAAGAGGATAAATTAAAATATTTTTCATATAAATAATGTACTCTAGTGCAGTGGTCCTCAACCCCTGGGCTGCGGACCGGTACCAGCCCATGGGACATTTGGTACCGGTCCGCAGAGAAAGAATAAATAACTTACATTATTTCCATTTTACTTATATTTAAGTCTGAACGATGTTTTATTTTTTAAAAATGACCAGATTCCCTCTGTTACATCTGTCTAAGACTCACTCTTGACACTTGTCTCAGTCACGTGGTACATTTATCCATCCCACCCTAAAGGCTGGTCTGTGAAAATTTTTTCTGACATTAAACTGGTCTGTGGCCCAAAAACTGTTGGGGACCACTGCTCTAGTGTGACTAAGAGTTATCATGTAAAAGTGAAAACCTAAGAGTGATTTAACTGAAACCTTTAATAATAACCTTTTTTTTCAAAGTTCCTGTCCAGCAATTAAAACATACAAGATAGACATTCTAATTCTTATGCTACTAGCTTATGTTAATGTTAATGTTCAAAGTTGTTCAGAGTACTTTATATCATATTTTGCTTTGTGTACTTAGGAAAGAGAGAAGAATGACTAGCCTAATTTTCTCTGTGACCTTTACCACTATCGATTCAAAATAATTTAGTCCATTTTTAAATCATTTGAGAACACCATAATAAACATTATCCAAGAAGCTTAGTCTTGGTCTTAGCCATGACCTTCAGAGTTGGTAAACAACATAAAAAAGCCAGCTTTAGCAATTTAAAATAAATAGAAAGACAAGCCTCTCATCCTCCTGAAGCAGAAAATAATACTTCCATACATTATCTTTTTACTCTTCTAAGACAAAATTATCTTGTTCTACTGAGCTAGTAACTAAATAAAACAGAAACCTAAACTCCTGAAATACATCTTGGATAAGAGTAATGCAATGAATTACTTAAAATATGTATAGCAAAAAATGGCTTAATGTTAATAAATAATTAGATATATTTCACTGTATCTAGGTTACAGATGAACAACACAAAATTATGGAACAATACCTCATTTTAATTTGGTATTATGATTGTCAAAATCAACTGAAATTTTAAAGCATCAGTGTCTTAAAAGAAATTTCCTATCATTTATAACTGGAGACCAAAATAATCACCTTGCACGTTTATCAAAATATAAATATTTAAATAGAAATATTTATAAATATATTTTTTAAATAATTTTATTTTTTAATGGGGCGACATCAATAAATCAGGATACATATATTCAAAGATAACAAGTCCAGGTTATCTTGTCGTTCAATTATGTTGCAAACCCATCATCCAAAGTCAGATTGTCCTCTGTCACCTTCTATCTAGATTTCTTTGTGCCCCTCCCCCTCCCCCTTTCCCTCTCCCTTTCCCCCCTCCCCCCATAACCACCACACTCTTATCAATGTCTCTTAGTTTCATTTTTATGTCCCACCTACGTATGGAATAATGCAGTTCCTCTTTTTTTCTGATTTACTTGAAATATTTATATATTAAATATTAAAGTATTATGCCTTGAAAAATACACAAACTGAAGTAGACAGAATAATGCCCCCCTCAGACATGTCTACATTAATACTTCTTTACATGACAAGAAAAATATTGCAGATGTCTTCTTGAGATGAGGATATTGTCTAGGATTATCTGAGTAAGGCCAGTGTCATCACAAAGGTCCCCAAGGAGGTATGAGGGTCGGAGATAGAGACAGAGCTCTATTATGTAAGCAAATACCAAAATGATATAGAAATGCATTCTGAAAATATGGAGGGCTTCCAAAAGCTAGAAAAGGCAAGGAAATATACTGTTTACAAAAATTGGGGGATGTAGATTTTCCCAGAGCATCCAGAAGGAATACAGTCCTACTAACATACTGATTTTACCTTAATGAAACTGATTTTAGAATAATCTCTAGAACTGTGAGATAATGAATTTGTGTTGTTTAAACCAGTAAGTTTGTGGTGATTTGTTATAGCAGCAATAGGAAACTAAAACTCAAGCACAGGTATTTACCTCAAAATGTTTATTACTAGTAGATCTCTGATTTACATTGTTAATGTGGAGGAAATAAAATCTCAGTAGCAACAGTAGCAATAATCAGTATGAGTAAAAAAACAACAACAACAACAAAACTACATAGTCAATAATGATGATGATGATAATAGTAATAAATAAAAACATTGACTAGCTATTTAATGGTTTTCAAGCAGCACACCAACTAATTTCTTTCATATTTAATTACATATAAGACACATATTATAAGAAATAAATCAACATCTCAATTTCTGGATGTGTTTAATATTTAGATGACCATCCACAAGCTTCAATGAATGTATCCTTGTCCCACAACACAACAACACCCAAGTTAAAAGTTTGAATCTGAATTCATTAGTGCTTTTAGAAAACTTAAGCAAGATATATATATATATTATAGAAAGAGAGACACACACAGGGACAGATGTCCTGTTCTATATGAAGTAAAAATAAAAACAATACTAATGTTAAAATTAAAAAAGAAGCCTAATATATTTCTAGATTTATTCCACAGTGGATACTTTGGTATTTTAAATTAAGTATCAATTACACATTTTATAAAAATAATGCTAAAAATACAAAGAAAACAACGACGACAGCATGTTTTCCTTCTTTGCTGATACATACATTGATTGACTCATCATACATGCTGGACACTTAATCATAGTTAGACTTTAACAATTCAGTATTGACCCAATTGATTACTTTTTTTTTCTCACCTTTATGTAAAACTGTTCTCAGAAGTATTGAATAATATAACATTCAATATTTTGATAACTTCAAAAATTAAATTTATTATATTTGTAAAAGAAAGATAAGATATAGTTATCAACATGATTTAGTTAATATAATTGAACTTGGTATCATTCTTAAATTTTTACTAAAAGTGTAATACATCTTTGATGCACTTGAATTAAATTATGTATTGCACAATATTTACAGTTCAAAATCAGATAGGAAAGCATAACAAAATATTTAAGTCACCAAAGCTAAGATTAATGAAAAAGTGAGTAATTTTAATTAGGCTGTTAATACAATGTTTTAGAGTTCATCAATATCAAACCCAATGTGAAATGTGATACATCACAAGCATATCATGGAATCTAAGATTTTTTAAGTAATGATAACGACAAACATTTATTGATTTTTTGCTCATTGTCAGGAATCAGTAAGAAATGTAATGCATTATTTCATTTAATAAAGAAACAATCATCTTTCACACATTACTAATAAGGAAATTGAAAAAGAGCTAGAACGAAAGATAGTTTTCTTTATTGATTGTTTTTTTTTTTAGAGAGAGAGAGAGACAGAGAGAGAGAGAGAAGGGGGAGGAGCAGGAAGCATCAACTCCCATATGTGCCTTGACCAGGCAAGCCCAAGGTTTCGAACCGGCGACCTCAGTGTTCCAGGTCGACGCTTTATCCCACTGTGCCACCACAGGTCAGGCCAAGATAGTTTTCTAACTCAGGTCTACCTTCTGTCCAAGTTGTCCTTAACTATTTTTCTGTATTACATCCTGCACTATTGCTGATGGGTTTGGGTGATCCATTTAAAATTCTATGTTTTCAGAGTTATCAGTTGCCTTGAATGGTTATTTGAGAAAATAATTATAATTCATAAATATAATACATCTGAAAATAATGTTTAAGGAGGTTGAGCTTATATTTTAAATATGAAAATACCAAAAACATGTTCTTGATAGTTCTAGTAAATATAATTATGTTGAGGATAAGATTCTAAAACTTAATTTTTTCAGTGCCTACTTTTATTCTGTAAGGTGTGAACAAAAGAGACCAAATAATTAACTTTAATCTTACTGTGATTTAACATAGAAATCCAATTTTACCAATAAAGATGAAATCCAATTAATTTGATTTAGATTCAAAACACTTTTTTCTTTATAACTCATTAGCATCTTGTTTGAATCTTAGTGATACAGAATAAAAGTTTTGCAAAGATATATTAAATGTAAATATATTTAGATAATTTAAGCTTTCACAGAGTATAAATTAAGATTTACTTTTCCTGAAATACATTGATAAAATAGCTTAATATTGTATTTAATAGTAATATCATTATTACAATTATCTGCTATTTTTTGAGTGCTTACTAAGTGATTGGAATAGATATTTTGTACACATCATATCAGTTAATGCTCAATAACCCAGACACACAGTACTATAATCTCCATTTGCAGAGAAGGGGCCCAGAGTGTTTAAGTTATTTGCCTGTTAAGTGCTGGAATCAAGAGCATAAAGCCTGGCCTTTCTATGTCCTTAAGCATTCTGCTCCATTGTCTCAAATCAGTTTAGTTAGTATTTACTATGAATTAACATTTTCAATCCCTGATATAGTGTCTCCAGGACACATTAAAAAAAATATTCACTGCCCTTATTCTTATGGAGGTTATAATCTGGTACTTTTTAAATAATTTCCCTAAATGGACCTACAAGGCATTTTAATATATTGTTTTTGCTTGTTAGTTTGTTCTCTTTCTGTTGTTTTTATACCATATTGAATTGAATGTTTGCTCTGCCTTTCTTGCTGAAAGGTATTTTTTATTTTATTATGCTTCCGGAATTTTATTTGGCAGAAGTGAACATAAAATTTAGGTTACTTTTTAGTGCACATATTGCATTGCAAACCATATGTTACTATGGTTTAATGTGTCTTTTTCTATTAACCCCCCTGCCCAGAAAGAAAAAATGCTCACTTAACATTTATTTCTGAGGCCACTAGCATCTTGTTTATTTTCTTGTCAATTCCATTTAAACTGTTTTAAGATCATTAGTAATATTCTAATTTTTAAATATAGTGAAAAATTTCATTTTCATTTCTCATTTCACTTACCTCCTTATAGAATGTAACACCTCATCACTGTCTTATTTAATTATTTCTTAATTTAACACCTCAGGCAGTATCCTTTCAGTATTCTCTTTCTAATCTAGAAATTCATGTTTTGGATTTGGTGTATCATGGTTTGCCAATCTGAAGTTCATGGACACCCTAGGGCTTCATGGATCTACTTTCAGCAGGCCATGGATGGCTATTTCTCACTAACTCATAAAATATATTATGACAGATACTATGTATTCTTCTTCTTTCAATTCTAAAATCTAATACCAGATCTGCAACAGAGTTTGTGCTCAATAGAGTAAAATCTCAAGGATCTAAATTTAAAAATCATTGAGCAGTTTTCATAGTGGTTTATACAGATCAAAATATTTCATTTAGGAAACATCAATAACTCTTTACTTGTTATTCTGTTTCTAGAACTGTGGCAGACACCAAGAATACAAATATTTAAAATGTATTCTAAACATATTTAAACTGATCCCTAATCAGTTTAAAATGTAGTTAATGGAGCTAGATTAATCAAAAAAATAATAAGAAATTATTATAATGTAAAATTGTGTGCTAAACTATGTGGTGTAAACTTAAAATACTCTCAATAGTTCAGAAAAGGTTGAGATTTAAAGATTGAAATATTTAAGGAAGGCTCCTTGAAAATGTTTAACTTTACAGTTGAAGGCACGCATAAAAAATCAGGGTTAGAAAGAGTTACAGGAGATGGGAGTAACATGAGGAAAATTACTGAGACAAGGATGAGCAGAGATATTCATGGAATAAAGGGGAAATGATATAACTAGAATCAAGACTGCATATTGTGTATAAGAGTATGGTTCATCACAGCAATTGATCTCCTGGCTTACCCAGCTTGATCCTTGTCTTCAGGCAGTCTTATCACTATATTTTATAGTCCATTATATCAGTCACATCTCTATACAGACATGTAAGTAATAATTATCCATATGTAATTGTTTATATCAGAAGATGTCATAGTACTTAGTGATTTTCTATTTTTTTTACTGAATTTCTATAAGAAATGCAACAAATTACCAAAGCAATTATTTTGTCCTCCAACTTAAAAATAAATAAATAATTATTTATTTATGTATTGGAGTGATTCCAGGTACATTTAATAAATTTTATTTTATTCACAGAGATTCTAAAAGTTATTTTCTGACTTCTAATAAATATATTGTTGTTTATCTTCATGATATGCATTATATTATTAAAGGCATAGTCATATATATAGACTATGAAAGCAGAGTGCATAACCTTATAACTCATGCCCTAGGAAGAAAATCTGTTCTTGATTTTGGTGATAACAAAGAAGCAGCAAATATGTTTCACAGTTTAATGTGATATGCTTGGATTGTAAAGCAATTTGTTTTATATTAATTTGGAACATTATTCACTTATCTCACTATTACTCATAAAATTTCCACTTAGTACTTGAGAATAATTTTTATACTTAATTTCAAATGATGAGACTAAAGTCTAAAGAAGTTAGCATCCATCACACAAATCTGAGACCAAATTTATTAAGTAATTCTAAAGAGTATGGTTGGAAAATATTTTAATAATATTTATCTGAATGAGAAATTTTAAATCAACAATACAATTCTATATCCACTTATTGTTTTGCATATAGAAAAAATTTAGAAGTGGAAAGGAGTAGGAAAATCAGAATAGATTTTTCAAAGTAACAAAACACGTACATTTATTATCTTGTCTACTTCTTTGTAATTTAATATTATTTGTCATTTAGTAAAACATAAAGAAAATAAAATGAAAAGAAAAAGGACATGGAGAAAGCGGAAGAAATTGCCCTCAAAGTAAGGCAAAGAAACTAAACATAAGGCAATCTACTTACTGTGTATTGTATCTGAAACTAATTTGCACACTAAAAGAAACCAGTATTTAAACTTCAACGTATCCATAAGGTAAGAAAATTTCAATAACATTGCATCGTACATCCCAACTTTGAAAAGAAAAAATAAATCAGAATTTTACACTATTTGTAAATTCAATAGTTGCTGCTTCTGAAATGACTAAGGAATTTACTTATTAGGTTGTTTAATGTCACTTACAGGGTAGACATTTTTAGACAATACTTTTGATTCAGTGAAAACTGTGTTGAAGTTAACTAAGAATATACCTGTTGAAAAGGACACCTTGTGGTTTATTAAGCCCAAATTCACAATGACACTTTATAGCCATTGTTTATAGAGACCTCTCATGCACACTGCATTATCAGGGGAAAAAGCACAGACTGAGCTGCCAAATCTCCTAGACTGCATTCCCATCTTCTGAGCCACACTTTATAAAAGAGTTCCTGGAATCGTATTTTATATATATATTATATATATATATAATATATAATATATATATAAATTTATATATATACATATAATATATACACATATATATAAAAATTTATATATATATACATATAATATATATACATATATATATTAATTTTTTTCAGTGAAAGTAGGGGAGACAGAGAGACAGACTCAGACTCCCGCATATACCCTGACCAAGATCCACCCAGAAAGCCCACTAGAGGGGTGGTGCTCTGCCCATCTGGGGTGCTGCTCCATTTCTCAGCAACTGAGTTTTTCTCAGCACCTGAGGGAGATGATATGGAGACATCCTCAGTGCCTAGAGCCAACTTGCTCCAATGGAGACATAGCTGCAAGAACAGAAAGAGAATGAGAGAGAGAAGCAAAAGGGGGAGTGGTGGAAAAGCAGATGTGTTCTTTTCCTGTGTGCCCTGACCAGGAATCGAACCCAGGATATCCACATGCTGGGTCAGTGCTCTACCACTGCGCAACACAGCCAAGGCCCTGGAATCATATTTCAATTAATAGGCTGAGACCTTTTGCATTCAATGACAGTAACACAGCTATATCCTCATTTGCATATTTGCCAATTAATTATGATGGTTCCATATTGACCAATTAGGATGCATGATTCTGATTAAACAGGGCAGTAGTATTTGAATCAATCAAACTGTTTTCATCGTGAATTCTTTATTTGAATGAAAATGAAGCAATTAGATATCAAGGTAGACAATTTCTTCATCTAAAAGAGTCTCCCTTTTTTCTCAGGAAAGTATTTGCAGTTTCCTTTGGAAACTGCATTTCTCTAGTTTATAATCCAATCACATGAATATTTTTTTTCTTTTTATTCCACCCTAGATTGGGAACTCCTGCTGGCATTACATTGGTGTCAGTGAACTTTTGTTGACACCTAATACTTTCAAATTCCCAAAGCTCTAAATAGTATTTTTATTTGAAATTAATTCCATGGTTATTTACTAAAAAGGGACACAGTGATATTATAAAAGTACCTCAAAATGAGAATCTACATAGGCTATTGGTTGATAACATTTAAAACTTTAAACTAATATATTTTTTTTAATTTTCAAACTTAAATGAGACAGAATGATATTTTTCTATTCTTTGTGGCAACAGGAATTTACAGGGGTTACTTTACTGTTCAAATTAGTGAACTATTTTTCAAAATGATAATTGGAACTGAGAATCTGCATATCTAAATAGAAATATGGTTTCTTTTTGTTTTTGTTTTTTTACAGAGACAGAGAGAGAGTCAGACAGAGTGATAGATAGGGACAGACAGACAGGAACGCAGAGAGATGAGAAGCATCAATTATCAGTTTTTCGTTGCGGCACCTTAGTTGTTCATTGATTGCTTTCTCATATGTGCCTTGACTGGGGATGCTACAGCAGACCGAGTAACCCCTTGCTCAAATCAGCAACCTTGAGTCCAAGATAGTGAGCTTTGCTCAAACCAGATGAGCCCTCAGTGAAGCTGGTGACCTCGGAGTCTCAAACCTGGGTCCTCCACATTGCAGTCCGACGCTCTATCCACTGCACCATCGCCTGGTCAAGCTCTATTACTTTTAATTTATTGTGTTAACATGGATTCAAGTGTTTCACTCAATATAACTCCCTCACCCCCACCCCCATGTCCCCCATTATACTCCATTTGCCCCACTCTCCCTAACTTCCCCCCCATTCCTTCTAGTATTTCCTGTCTTATTATCTGTATCTATGTGTTACGTATATATAACTTCACTAATCCCTTCACCTTCTCTGATCCCATCCCCTTATCTCCATTCCCTCTGAAACTTGTCCCTCTGGTTCCTGTGACCTTGCCTCTGCCTCTATTCCATTCCTCAGTTCAATTTGTTCATTAGATTACACATATAAGTGAGATCATATGATATTTTACTTTCCCTGCCTGGATTACTTCACTTAGCATAGTAATCTCCAGATGCATCCATGCTGTCACAAAAGGTAAGATTTCTTTCTATGTCATGGCCATGTAGTATTCCACTGAATATATGTACCAAAGCTGTTTAATCCACTTGTCTACTGATGGACACTTAGGCTGTTTCCAGATCTTGGTTATTATAAACAATGCTACAATAAACATGCAAGTGCATATCTTCTCTTGAATCAGTGATTCCGTATTTTTAAGATATATTCCTAAAAGTAGATAGCTTGGTCAAAAGCCAGTTCCATTTTTTAAATTTTTTGAGTAAACACCATACTGTTCTTCACAGTGGCTGCACAGGTCTGCATTCCCAACAGCAGTGCAGGAGAGTTCCCTTTTCTCCACATCTTTGCTAGCACTTATTGTGTGTTGATTTGCTAATGAACACCATTCTAACAGGTGTGAAGTTGTATCTTATTGTGGATTTAACTTGCATTTCTCTAATTATTAGTGATGATGAACATTTTTTCATATGCTTATTAACTATCTGTATGTTCTCTTTGAAAAAAGCCTATTCAGTTTTTTTGTCTATTTTAATTAGATTAATCACACTGATAATAAATGATCAGAAGAAGAAATGAAGAAAAAAATCCCATTCCCAAGTGCATAAAAATTATAAAATATCTGGAAATAAACGTAACAAAGGTTGGACTTTAACTCTAAAAATATATAAAACATTAAAGAAATATATTGAAAAATATACAGAAAAATAGATGGATATACTATGCTCATGAAAAGAAAGGATTAATAAATATTGTTAAAATTAACATACATATTACACAAAGCAATTTACAAATTCAATGCAATTTCTATCAAAATAGCAAGGTCATTTCTAGAACTAGAACAAAGAATTCTAAAATTTATGTGGAACCACAAAGAATCTGAATAGCCAAAACCATCTTGAGAAAAAAGAACAAGGTTGAAGGTATCATGATTCCTCACTTCAAATTATAATACAAAGCTCTAATAAACAAAACAGTATGATACTGGTACAACAACAAACAAACAAATAAGTTGAAACAGAATAGAGAGCCCAGAAATAAACGCTCATGTATATGATCAATTAATCCATGATGAAAGAGTAATACAGTCTCTTTACAAATACATGGAACAATGACAGTCTCTTTAAAAATGTTGTTGGGAAAAATGGAGAGACACAAGCAAAAAAAAAAGTGAAACTGAACCACTCCCTTGCACCATATGCAAAAATAAAATCGAAATGTGTTAAGATTTAAATGTAAAGCCTGAAACCATCAAACTCTTAGAAGAAAACATAGAAAGTAAACAATCTGACATCTGTCTGAATAATATATTTTTGAGCACATTCCTTCAAGCAAAATAAACAAAAGAACTACATCAAACTCAAACTAAAAGACTTCTGCACAGCCTATAAAACCTTAAAAAAACACAAAGGCTACTTACTGACTGGTAAAATATATTCACAAATGATATATCAGATGAGGGGTTTCTATCTAAAATATATATGAAACTAACACAACTCCATAACAATGACAACAGCAAAAAAACAATTTGATGGAAAATGGACAGGAGACATGAAAACACATTTCCTCAAAGAAGACATACAGATAGCCAACAGACATATAAAAAATTCTTCAATATCACCAGTCACCAGGAAAATGCAAATCAAAATCACAATGAGATACAATCTCACACCAGTCAGAAGTTCAATTATCAGAAAGTCAACATTTAACATGTGTAGGTGAGGGTGTGGAGCAAAGGGAAACATTGTGCACTGTTGATGGGACTGCAAACTGTTGCAGTCCTTATGAAAAACAATAGAGAAATTCTTCAAAACCGCTAAAAATAAACGTACCAAATGAACCAAGAATTCCATTTCTGGGTATTTATTCAAAGAAAATAAGAACATTAATTTGAAAGACAGATGCATCTCTTTGTTCACTGCAGCTTTATTTACAATAGCCAAGATATGGAATCAACCAAGGTGTCCATGGATAGATAAATGGATAAAGAATACACACACACACACACACATATGTAACTATATATATGCACACACACACACACACATATATATAGGCAATACAATATTACACGTAATTAATAAAGAATAAAATATTGTCATTTGTGACAGTATGGATGGATCTAGAGAGTACTATGCTAACTGAAATAAATTAGTCAGAGAAATATAAATGCCATGTGATTTCACTTTTATTTAAAACCTAATGAACAAAATAAACCAACAAATAAATTAGAAAACGTCAAATAGGTACTGAAAATGAATTGATGGTTGCCAGAGGGAAGGGAGTCAGGGGGCTGGGTGAAAAAAGTGAAAGGATTAAAAAGTACAGATTAATAGTTAAAAAATAGTCACAGAGTGCACATCATAGGAAAAATAGTAATAGTGTAACAACTCTGTGTGGTGTTAGGTGGGTGCTTATAAAATATCAGAAGAACACTCGGTAAAAGATAAGACTGTCTAATCACACCTGAAATTAACATAAAATAATGTTGAATATAAATTATAATTAAAAATAAACTTTAAAAATAAAATTACAGCCTGACTTGTGGTGGCGCAGTGGATAAAGCGTCAACCTGGAAATGCTGAGGTTGCCGGTTCAAAACCCTGGGCTTGCCTGGTCAAGGCACATATGGGAGTTGATGCTTCCTGCTCCTCCCCCCTTCTCTCTCTCTCTCTCTTTCCCCCCTCTCTAAAAAATGAATAAATAAAATCTTAAAAAAAAAAAATAAATAAAAAAAATAAAAAAATAAAAAATAAAATTACATAAAATAATAAATTGCATTTTATATGTATTCAATATACACATTCTGATTATATATACATATACTTGTAATAAAAATCACAATTAAATATGTTTATAGGTATAAATGACATGTTGTTGTTATATGTACTTTATATAATAAAAATATTTAAAATAAAAATACAAATTACTACATACTTCAAAGACTGAATGGATAACAGAGGAGTAAATATATTATTGGCTCTCAATGTTTGCATTCTACTGGAAAATACTAAAGTACATTTACTTTTATCAGTTGCAAATGAAGTCTTTGCCTTTATGATAATAATACATTCTAAATAGTATTTTTAAGAAAATATTTTAGGATTATGAATATATTCTTCATGGATGAAATAAATTCTAAATATATTGAAGAGGGAAAAAGGCTATAATATAACAACAACAAAATAAAACTAAAAAGAAACCATACTAGGGAATGCTTATTCACAAAAAGATGAGGTCTTAAGAGTCAAAATCTGCCTCTATAAAATAAATAACAAATGCTACCAGTTAAAAAATCAAGCATAACTATTTAAAACATAATGGTAAAACTAATTATACATACAAAATTCAAGTTCATGGTCTATTACAATATTTGCATCAAACTATATGGGGGCTAAATACCTGCTCCTTATTATAAAGATATGTTAGATAACCTCTCATCTAAAATATAGTTTAAACACTGAATTGTCTTCTTATACACTCATAAAATATACAGATTATTTAAAATGAATAACTTTCATTGAATTAAAGAGGATGACTGTTTTCTTGAAAAAGTAACCTCTTGTCTCAACACCCATATAAGCATCTATGAATAATATCTCAATGTTGTCTTATATCATTTAAGAGTTTTCTAAAATAAGAAAAGTATACAAACAATCTAGTATTTCCATTTGTTAGAATTAAGGAAACCATCAAATCCCTAAGGAATATGGAAATTCAATCTTCAACATCAAACATTTTATTTCGTATATCCTATGTTTTAAAGAATCTTTCAAAACCGAGTTGCAACACAAAAGTTGACATCTTCTACTGCTGGTACACACATACACACACACAAAACCTAAAGTGTGAAAGACTTCTTTAAAAAATGATACTCAAATGTGAAAATTTTCTAAAATCAAAAAGTAATAATAATAAATCATAAATTTTAAATTGTTAATATATACCAGTCATGTTTTAAGCATTTTATATGCACTAATTCATTTAATCCTCACAAGAAAACAATGAGATTGGTGCCATTATTATGCTTATTTCTCAAATGAGAAAAATTAAATAAACATGCAAAAAATGTGGGGCAAGATTTGACCGGTAGACTGTTCTTTATACCATTTTCTTAAAATTTATACTTATGTCTTTCTAAGTAAAAATAATATTTGGAAAAAAATTAATAGTTGAAATATTTTCTTTCATGTTTACTATAAATATCTACAGAAATCACCCTGTTATTTTAACTATACTCTAAGCATAGCTTAAAGAATGACAATATATTCAGGTAAATCATAAGTTATTAGAGAATAATTATTATCTAAACTTCTATATCAAGCTACTTTTTAAACTTGCCTCAGTTTCTGAAAGTAACCAAAAAATAAAGTTTTTTTTAACCAAAAAGGCCTTTAAATTAAATGAAACAATGTGGTTTATACATCATTCAAGATATTTGAAGCTATTTATTTTTCAAGAAATCAAGCAGATTTCAATGTTGGCAGATATACAAAGCCCCATGACTTGATGCCTAATTTACTTCAAATAATAAATATGCCCTAGAAACACACAAATAAACTGACACTATTTCAAAAGACACTTATTCTTTACTTTTTCCTATTGGCAGTGTAAGTCAAAATGCAGTATTTAAGGACACCAAACAATTGTCTTAATATTAGATTTAATCCAAGGCCATAAAGAAAAAAGAAAGGTGTGAAGTGTATATTCTGCTCTATATTTAAAGTGTTTCAAAATCTGTAATATCGGTTGAGCTTTAGTGACAATTGACCAGATAAATATTCAAACAGAAGTTAATGTTAAATTAATAATACTACTTATACAAGAAAATATTCATTAAGCTCTTTTTCTGTGGCAAGTACCCTATTAAGTGCTTTATGTTTAACTCATTTAGCCTTCATAACTTCCTGTCGAGTAACTACCATTATCATCTTTACTTTAGAGAGGAGAGCTATCCAAAAAATAGTCCGTTTATTGTCATAATGCATAGTGCACTGAAAGAATGTCAACTGTTTGGGAAATCTGGTACATGTTGCTTAGTCTGCTAAGAATTATTACACTTCTTCTGGTCCTCACTTTTCCAAATATAACCAAAGTGTCCCTCAATAGAAGATTGGACAAAGAAGATGTGGTATATATCTTTATTATATGCGGCTTAAGTGTCTGTTTGCCGCTGATAGCTTATTGGTTGCTTGCCTAACTGTACTAGCCAATGGGGTGAAGTTGCCATGGCTGAATGCAAATTGAGCGGGTCAGGGGGAAGGTGAACATTTGTTTGCATTGGCAATCATCTGTTTTATATAAAAACTATATCTTAACATAATTTCTTTTAAGAATGCCTCCTAGAAAATACAGCACTGAAGAGGAGAGAAAAGGAGCTAAAGCTGCACAAAAACGGCTTTCTCGACAAAAAGAAACCACTGAGCAGAGAAAGACAAGGCTTGCTTCAGTTGCAGAGCAAATGCATCTTTCTCGGCAAAATGAGACTGATGAGCATAGAGAAACAAGGCTTGCCTCAGATGCAAGACAAAAAAGCCTGTCTTGACAAAATGAGTCCCTTGAACAAAGGCAGGAGAGAAATGCAAAAGAACGACAGAGTAATGCTGACCGAAACGCAAAAAGGATTAAAACAGCTTCAATCGGAGAAACTTTAATTTTTGAGCATTCCTCTGGTGACATGAATATTAAATGTGTACACTGTCAGTCCTTAAACTTCAAGTTAGAAACTAATCAATTTGACTGTGGCAAGAAAGGATTTTCTCAATGTTGCAAGTGTTGGCATTTTTTTACCTGAGCCTGCATTTGGACACGGTCAACTTTATGTTGCCTGTTCAAGAGTTCGTGAAAGAACGGACGTAAAATTAATAATAATTGATGGTCCTCTGCAAGGCGAGCTTAAAAATGATGGAAAGATCTACACAAGAAATGTTGTGTACAAAGAGATCTTTGACATGTGAATAAACATTTTATTATTTAAATCACCTTTATTTATTGAGCTAGCGGTGGCTCTTAAGAAATGTACCGCCAGTGGTTTCCTTCATTGCACTCTACTTTAAGCAATTAAGCAAGTAGAAGGGGGAAACCCCATGGGGCACTAAGCAAAGGGGTGTCCTCGCCGCCTGCCCTGGGTAATTCAGTTTGAATTAGCAGACACCTTTGCACAAATCATTTTAATTACAATTTATATTATCTAGAACAGCGGTCATTTCATATGACCGCCTGGCTTTCTAGTATATATATACAATGGAATACTACTCAGCCATAAGAAATGATGACATAGTGACATTTATGACAACATGGATGGAACTTGAGAACATTATATGGAATAAAATAAGTAAATCAGAAAAATCTAAGAACTATATGATTTCACACATAGGTAGAACATAAAACTGAGGCTCATATAAGTGAAGTGATTACATAGAGTTGTGGGAAAAGCTTGGGGGAGAGTATAAACAGGGATAAGTATGTGGTGATGTAGAGTGATTTGACTTTGGGTGATGGGTACACCAGTCAACAGTTCAGATGCTATGGAGATGTTTACCTGAAACTTATGTACTCTTACTGATCAATGTCACCCATTAAATTTAATTTTTTAAATAAGAAATAATTGAAATAAAAAATAATCCAAGCCCTCAGACTTACTGAACCTGTTCTATAGCCTTACTCAGATCACACATTATTCAAAAACATTCACTTCATCTTTTATGTGTGGTTAAACATCATTTGTTAAAATGATATTAAAACATCATTTCAATTCACATTATGTGTATGTCAACACATAACAATAATTCTATACCTGAAGTAAATTCTTTAGTCACTTGTATAACTTAAATCTTCTGTTGTACTCAATGTATTTATCCCAATTTTCATTTTAATTCCTGGGGCTATTGAGTCATGTCTTCCATGGAATGACTTGAAAAATTATCTCCCTGTATTTAATCTCTTCTATTTTATAATTTGAGCATTCAACAAATATTCATTGAGCACTGACTTTGTGCCAGGTAGTGTAAATACAGTGAGGAATTCAGATGAGACTTTGATTCTTGTTGCCTAGAGCTTGCAATCATAGACATGAAGCCACGGTCACTGCCTTGAGCCAAAGGTCACTGGCTTGAAACTCAAGGTTGCTGGCTTTAACCTAAGCTCACTGGCTAGATCAAGGGGTCGCTTGCTCTGCTGTAGTCCTCTCATCAAGGCACATATGAGAAAGCAATCATGAAACAACTAAAGAGCTGCAATGAAGAATTGATTCTTCTCATCTCTCTCCCTTCTTGTCTTTCTGTCCCTATCTGTCCCTCTCTCTTACTCTCTCTCTGTCTCTGTAAAATAAATAGACAAAATATGACAACAAATTATTCTTACTTATATCCCTTTGAATACTATCCAATCCAGACTCTGTAATATAGTCAGGGAAATCTCCATATTATCTTCCAAATATGAAGTATTCATTCTCAATTCAGCATTTCTCAACGTGTTTTCTTCCATATAACTTTTCTTCATCGTCTTATTGATTATGAAGCACTATACATCACTCTTTCAGTAATAGATCAAATCTCTGGCCTGCTACAAACATTTCCCTAATATTTCCAGCAAATGTTTTTTTTCTTATTGAACTGCTCAGAACTTAGAATTTATACCAGTGTTTTCAAACTCCACTTTAAGGGGTGCCATGGAACAATGCAAACACATCATAGCATTCTGAAGAGCAAATTATGGTTACAATTTTTCTAAGTTAAAATAGAAACCCTCAAAAAATTGCATGCCACAGAAATTCATGCAAGGTATTGGTAAACTTCTACTTCTTAAGTTGAAAGATGTGTTCATGGATATTTATTTAATTATAATTTTATATGTATAGAGTACATAAGTATATATGTAATTAATATCTTTTTCAAAATAGAATAAAATATCCTTATAGAAAAGAAAGTGGCACAATGATTCATTCCCTTTGTACCCTCATTTTTATTGAATTTTTTTTGGTTGCACTAGTTAACAAAATTATACAGGTTTTCAGTGCAAAATCCCACAACACAACATCAGCATATTGTATTGTGTGTTCATCAGCTCAAGTCAAGTCTCCATTCGTCATCATTTATTCTATGTCCTCTTCCAACATACCACAGCCCCCTCCCTGGTAATCACCACAATCCTTCATTTTTAAACAAATAATATGAAATACCAGGTGTTAAAATAGAGCAGCAGATTTAAAAGTAGCCCTAGAATTTATTGCCCCATGATGTGCACACGCGGCACATATTCTCAGACTATAAATATAATGACTTTTACTCCCATGAATACATTATATGGCACAATTATGTTTAACATAATGATGTTATCAAAATGAGCCTGATTTAATCGCATGAGTGCTTTACAAGGAAAGAGTTTTTCCTGGCTAGTCACAGAAAAAGAGGTCAGAAATTTCAAAAATAAGAAATATTCTACATGCTCTTGCTGAAGGGAATGACTATGGGTGGTCTATTTAGTTCAGAATTGCCCACAATAGACACAGCCAGGGAAAAAAAAGAACCTCAATCTACAATCACAAGAAACTGCATTCTGCCAAGGACCTGAATGAGCTTAAAAGCAGATGTTTTCCCAGAGCCTCCAGGCGAAGACTCAGCCTGGCCAACATCATGGTTTTAGCCTGCTAGTAAACCCAGGATTGCTATGAAAGATTTCTGACACATAAAATTTGGAGATAAAAAAAGAATGTTGTTTTAAGCCACTAAGTTTGTCGTAATTTGTTATACAACAAAAGAAAACTAATACATTATCGTGTGGAAGAGAAAAATGAATCAGAAAATATGGGCTCAATTTTTCTAATGTTTGGTAAAACTAACTTCTGATGAAAAAAACATTTTGTACTTGATTCATGTCTTGCTCTTAAAATTTTGTTTTCTGAGCTGATGCATTATATCATATGATGTCTAAAATATTTACTGTAATCTCCACTACTAAAACCTCTTTTGAACTCTTTCATATTTTTTTCAAATCTGAATTTTAAATGTATGCTAAATTCCTATAATTCACCTATAAATGCATTTATAAATTCACTTATAAATATTGTTAACAAAGTTATACATATAGCATGAGGATAACTCAATGCATTGAAATATGGTTCTATTTTAGGACTCATATCACAGTTCATCTTTAATTATGCATTGAAGTGTGTCTTCCTAAAAGACATGTTGAAGATACATTACTTCAGAATGTGAATTTATTTGGAAATAAATTATTGCACTATAACTAGTTAAGTTAAAAGGAAGTCATATTGCCATAAGACAGACCCTTGATTCCATAGGACCAGTGTCCTTCTGAGAAAAGATAGATTCAGAAAGATGATGACCATAGGAAGCTGGAGGGAGAAATCAGATTTTGGTGACCACAAGCCAAGGAACTCTGGGGCTAACTGAAGCTATAGACAGGCAAAGAAGGATCAGCCCTTTGGAAGGAGCATGGCCCAGCTAACACATTATTTTCAGACTTCTAGCCTCCATAATGTATTGTTATATGCACTGTTTTAAGCTACCCAGTATGTAGTACATTGTTACAACAAACCTAGGAAACTAATACAAATTTTGGTATTCGTTAGTGGGATGCTGCTTTAACAAATGCCTAAAAATATGCAGTTGGGTAATGGCTAAAAGCTAAGAATTTTGAAGAACTTGATAGAAAAAAATGTCTTAATTGCTCTAATGAGATAGTTGATAGAAATATGGACATTACAAGCAATATCACATCATGTTGTTGGAAATATGAATGTTAAAGGTACTGTTTAGGTCTCAGATGAAAATGAGGAACCTATTATTGAACACTGGGGAAAAGGTGATCATTGTTATAAATTGACAGACAACTTGTGTGGAAAGTAGAACTGGGGAACAATTAACTTTGATATTTAGCTAGAGAGATTTCCAAGAAAACTGTGGAAGGTGGAATTTGGTTTCTACTTGCTGCTTATAGAAAAATACAAAAGAAAGAAATTCACTGGGAAAGAAACTGCATAACAAAAATGAAACGATACTTGAGGATTTGGAAAATTATCTGCCCATTCAGACTGTGTGCCCTGGAAACAGGACCAAGATTATGACTGAAAAAACATTTGCAAAGTGTTAATGCATGGAATTTACGTGACTTATGGATCTAATCACCCATCTTAGCAATAGCTGGGTTTAGAGATGGATCCCTGTGGAGAATTTTGTGTATAATGGGGAAAATCTCTTTTATATCCATAGAAGACAAACAAGTTTTTGAGAATGTGAAACTAGCAGGAAAACTGCTAGCCTGAACTGCATTGGACAGAGAGTCAGGATGAAATGAAGAGAGAATGGTCCCAAGGGCAGAGTCACACATGCTGAGGCTGAGACTAAAGGGACCTCATTGGGCCCAAAGAATGGGACTTCCTCCATATCAGTCCCAGAGAATTGAGCATCAAATCACTGATGGTATTTCTAAATGATTGAATCTACTAGAATCTGTCTTGTTGGGTTTTACAGTTTTTGAGTTCTATGACAGGTGTTTGTATCTTTGTAATTGTTCCAATTTTTCCCTTTGGGAATGACAATGTGTATCCTATGCCTCTCTGAGCATTATGTTTTGGAAACATATGACTACTTTTATAGGTCCACAGACAAAAATATTGTTCCAGAATGGATATACTTATGGTTTCAACCATACCTGATTTAGATGATTTATAAGATAAAATCTGGAACCTTTTGAGTTAGTTTTATTTAGATGAGATTTGAAACTTAGAATGATGTTGAGATGGGTAAAAATTATGAGGTATTTTGGGAGAAATGTATTTTTTATACAAGAGATATATATATTTTTAAGGTGGATTGTTGAGGTTTAATTGTGTCCTACCCAAAAAGATATAATAAAGATATAATCCCTAGTAATTCTGAAGATAATCTTATTTAAATATACAACCATTAAATTTTAAATCAGTTAAGTTAAAATTAGGTCATTCTCAAGTAAGGTAGGCCCTTAATCCAATATGAGTAGTGTCACCATAAATAAGTATAAAATTTCTGATGCCATTGAATAAATATAAAAGCTCTGAAAAAAGTAAAAATAAAATAAATTTAATAAAAGCTAAAATTACATAAGCATATATCACATATACATATGAATATGTTACATAACTACTTTGGAAAATTTAATTAGGTCTGTGTTGTATATTATAAGCAGTCTGTACCTCTCACTTGTGCATTCACTGCAAAGAAGAAGAAGAAAGAAGAAGAAGAAGAAGAAGAAGAAGAAGAAGAAGAAGAAGAAGAAGAAGAAGAAGAAAAGAAAGAAAGAAAGAAAGAAAGAAAGAAAGAAAGAAAGAAAGAAAGAAAGAAAGAAAGAAAGAAAGAAAAGAAGAAGGAGGAGGAGGGAAAGAAGAAGAAGGAGAAGAAGAAGAAAAGAAGGAGGAGGAGAGAGAAAGATAAAGAAAACAGCCATGTGAAGATGGAAACAAATCATATTTATGCTTCCACAAGTGAAGAAACACATGGGATTTCAAGGAGCTGAAAAATGCAAGAGATATTTTCTTAAAGGCTTCATTGAGAGCATGATCCTTCCAGTACTTTGATTTTAGACTTCTACGATCCAGAACTATGGGAAAATACATTTCTGTTGTTTCAGTTACTAGTTTGTGATACTTTCTATGAAAGCAGCAGTAAACTAATATATCCATTATGCAAATAATCTGTAAAGATAACATGAAAATATAAATAGTAATTCGACAGTTGTTATTATGTATAGAATCCAAACCTTGTAGAAACATTAATATTTAGGAGCTGTACCATTTGTTACTTCTATCACCCTTTAAAATCTACACAGTTCCATGCTTATATTATTTTGAAGGATTGGGAAGCAACATATGCAATATTATGATCAATTGCCATTTTGCATTTAATAAAACACAATTTGGTGTTATTGGATTATTTATTTCCTTAACTGAGTTCAATAAGAATTTACAAAGTTTTGTTATTTGAGGAAATCAAAGTAAAAATATCAGTTGAGATGATATATAATGATTTATGATGCTTTTAATTTTTCAATTATTAGTGTTGCTGTCTAGAATAAAATTTCTGGTTGTTTATGTACATTATAATTTTTCCTCTCAATTTAAAAATTCAGGATCAAATTTCAAACATGTATGTACTAACCTAAACCAAAAATTAACATATAATTCATTATGTACTCATTGCCTTTCCATATAACATGTATATATAAATATAAGTGTATATATATATATATATATATATATATATATATATATATATAAAGAAACATCTTTAAAAATCAAACTCTGAAATAGTTAACGTTAAATTCCAACTGAAATATTTTGAGGTCAGACATTTTGGCCATTTATTTTTTGGTAAAATTATATGACAGGGTAAAAACTTTTAAAATTGGAGTCTCTGTCAAAGTTGTCTTTAATCTTATTTGCAGTATAACCTTGCTCAATATAGATGATAGGTACATGATAAAAATGATGAATTAGATAGATAGATGATATAGAAACATCATTTAGAAACTTTTGTTAAGGAATTTTAGTTTTCTCTGGAAGTAACAGAATACATCAAAAGTCAGTACTCTACCATTAATATAACCAGATATATAATAATCTTTATATTTTGATAGCTAGTCATTTGCTTTCTCCATTGGTCAGCCTTTATATATCATGATACTAAGAAGGTAATCAGAAATCTTAGTTCTTCAAAAATTTGGGATATTTAGAAAGACAAGCAAGAAACTGGAAGAAAAACAATAATACTTGAGAAAATTCTTAATATAGGCTAGACATTGTGGTAGTTAATTATATATATTATAATATAATATAATTTATAATATAATATAATAATGTGAATATATAAATATATTGTTTTAAGTGATCTTCATAATAATAAATATTATAAGGTAAGTATTATCAATCATCATTTTTGGCTCAGAAAATAATAAACCTGCTTATGATTGCACAATATGTAGCAAAGCTAGCAATTAAATTTTCATCAGCATACCACAAAAGTCTATAATTTTTCAACTATATTTGATACCCTTGATAAAAGACAACTTGAAATTTATGTCCTGGGAAAAAGAAATAAGTTCTAAGCAAACCAGTCCCCAAATGAGGTATTATATATTGTAGTATATTCTAGTATTTTTACCTTTTAAATGAACTTGAGTTCTAAATAAAGCTTTGAAACTAGTATAGAGCCTGACCTGTGGTGGCGCAGTGGATAAAGCGTCGTCCTGGAAATGCTGAGGTCACCAGTTCAAAACCCTGGGCTTGCCTGGTCAAGGCACATATGGGAGTTGATGCTTCCTGTTCCTCCCTTCTCTCTCTCTCTCTCTCTCATTCTCTCTCTCTCCTGTCTAAAATGAATAAATAAAGTCTTTAAAAAAAAAAGTAAAAAAAAAAAAAAAAAAAAAAAAAAAAGAAACTAGTATAGAAAACAATGGCTTAGATTCATTGCATTTTCAAAAAATACAAAAAATATAATAGTCCAGGATCATGGAGTCAAAGATCACATAAAATAAAATGGTGATTTATATGGGGCAGTGCAGTGCTAAGCATGGTTTGTCTTAATCCAAACTGTTAACATCTGTAAGTGAGTCAATCTTCCCTTGATTTGACTTTATAAGCTTAACAATGCAAACTAGAGGAGTTTTTCAAGCTTAGATCTGTTTGATATTGAAGCACCTGTCAAATTAAGGAATTGTAAAATTCCTTTTTATATATTGTGTTGTTTCAGTAAACATAATTTGGGAAATATTTATTATTTTTAACCTATTCAAATTAAAGAAAAATAGTCTTTAGAGCCTTTAGAGAAATTATATAGCATAACATGAGTTCTAGTTCTATTTCAATGTTTTCCATAACAATAAATTCCCAGAATACTTCAGAGTTCACATTCTAAAGAACTTACTCTTACCTATAGAAGAAATGACTTTCAGATATTAATTCTCTTATTACTTCATTGAATTGTATATGATAATACATTTAATATTAATGTCTCTCTACTACCCAGAAGGTGAATGCTACAGCTAAGGAAGTACAAAAACAGGGTACTTTGAGACATTGAAAAGCAATCTTAAAATCATACTATTAAGAGAACTAACCATTTTATTAATTTTTATTTTTAATTTATTGCATTGACATGGTCTCAAGTGCCTTGTTCAATATAACAACGCTTACAAACCACAACGTGTCCCCCCATGCCCCATGCAAAGTTCCTTTCTGCCTCATCCCCCCTTTACCACCAGCCCTCAACCACCACCACCCTTTCCCTCTGGCTATTGCCTCTGTGTTGTCTGAAATTGTTAATATATTTAAAATATATTCCTTCTTTTTTTTTCCAGAGAATGAAAACCTGAATTATATTTCACAAATAATGTTTAATTCTAATATTTAACAAAACTTAAAGAGTTTTGAATTATTGTTAACACTGTTAAGTAAAAAATATAAACCCTTAAAATTTCTTACAAGGCTTATGTTTTGCTTGTTTTGTGTTTGTACTGGTTATATTTTTATGCCCATAGAATAAAATTATACTAAATAATTCTTATATTTTAGTTTATTTTTGTTTTATGTAGCCAATTTAGAGGATATTTGGTTTCATATTTTCTATTTAATGACTACCTGCAACAAAAGCAATCCTGTAAATGAGATGAAATATCACAGGTGTGTGCAGTCTGGTAGGATATATTTAATAAATATGTAAATCAATCAATTTATCTCTCTCCTCAGGCAGAAAAGGTGTATGAATTTACAAGCATCACTTAAAACTCTACAGAGTGAACCAAAAGTATTTCCAGGAAGTATTGGAGAGAAAGTTTAAATTTTATGCTTGTCATATGGATATACAATATTGGCATCATCATATATTGTAACTTATTCCAAATTCAGAAACAGCAAGACAGGTCTGAAAACTACCATTTTCTACTGTTTCCAGCTAAGTTTCATAAAACAGAGGATGAGTTAGTGCAACCAGATTCAGCATTATAATATGTCATTCTATCGTAGTCTGACATATAAGGTAAACATGCTACCACACGAACTCTTTTCATCTTATTAAAGCAGGCTGATTGATATTTTTCTAACCTTATATAACTGGCAGCCTTACACACTTTGCATCATGTAGTATGAAACACACAAAAGTATTTGTGAAATTTAAAAAATTACCTAATCTAAATAAGTACAAAATAAATATTTTGTGACTATATCTATAAGATACCAATAAAATAGAAACTTGAGGGAAAATACACAAATAAGTAAATATTTTAACCCATTTCCATGGGTATTTCAAACAATGGTATTAATATGGTATGGATTATCAAGATATTTTTTTCAAGTATTTTTTTAACTTTTCTTGTGTAACCCTAGTGCATATTTTTATAATTTGTTTATTCTAACAAGCCTCTTGATTTTCAAACATTGGTTTTTGCCCAGTGATTTAAATACTATGTAATAAAGATTTGTAAAGTTAAGCCAAGTAAAAAAGCCCCTTATATGCAGTGACATTCTATAAAGAAAGAGCATATGAATGTTCAAACAGAATCATGGTAATGTGCTATCGAATCAAATATTTTCTATTAGAGAAAAAAATGTCTTGGATGGCACAGATGGCTTCCTGGATGTTACTTCTAAAATGTTAAGAAAAACAATGCCAATGCCTTACATCTTAATAGTACATTATAATTTGCAAAGTCTACTGACATATATATTCACCACAGCTTTATGATATTTTTCACAATTATACTATAGTAAATAACCAAAAAAGCTAACAGTTCTAATGAAGGTATTTGCCATATTCTGTTATGTATGAGAAAGTAGAGCGATCTTGCCTTAGATTCCTAAGGCTAATAAATGAAAACCAGCCCCAGTAACAAAATCTGGTGGCTTTTATTTATTTTAACTACCATGTACCCATTGGGTTACTAGGGTCCTTAAAATAAACTTTATTTTATTTTTTCATGTTCTATTCTTTAAAAATATTAAGCAAACTTTACTAGGAGAAAAACATATACACTCATAATAAATTTTTAATATTTAAAATTGAATTAATAAAACATCTAAGAATAAATTTAACCAAGGATGTACAAGACCTGTATGTGCAACATTATAAGACATGAAAGAAAAAAATTGCAGAAGATACAAATAAGTGGAAGTATATAATGTGTTCATGGATAAGAACAATTAACATCATTAAAATGTCCGTACTACCCAAAATAATCTATAGATTCAATGTAACTCCTCTCACAATACCAATGGCATATTTCAAAGAACTAGAAAAAGTATTCCAAAAAATTTTGTATGAAACCATAAAAGACCCAAATAATTGCAGCAATCTTTAGAAGGAAGTACAAAATTGAAAGAACCATGTTACCTGATATTAAACAGTACTACAAGGCCAAAGTAATTGAAACAGCATGGTACTGACATAGAAACAGAAATATAGATCAATGAAACAGAACAGATATTCCAGAAATAAATCCTCACTTTATACTCAATATCAGACAAAAAAATGCAAAAACATGGAATGGGGTAAACATAGTCTATTCAATAATTGGTGCTGATAAAGTGGACAGATACTGCAAAAAAATAAAACTAGACCACTTTTTTGCACCACACACAAGTATAAACTCAAAATAGTTTAAAGACTTAAATGTTAAACTCAAAACCATAAAAATTCTAGAAGAAAACTTAATCAATAAAATCTCAGGCATTTCTCATAGCAATATTTTTTTCTGATTATATCACCTCAAGCAACAGAAACAAAAGAAAAAATAAACAATTGTGACATCAAACTGAGAAGGTTTACACAGCAAAGAAAACAACAAAATGCAAAGACAACTCAGAGAATGAGATTTTTGCTGATACATTTGATAAAGGTTTAATACCCAATATTTATAAAGAACTTATAAAACTGAACACCAAAAAGCAAAACAATCAAATTATGAAATAGGGAAAGGACCTAAATAGACACTTTTCCAATGAGGATATACATATGGCCAATAGACAAATGAAAAAATGTTCAATGTCACTAATCATCAGAGAAATGCAAGTTAAAACCACAATGAGATACCACCTCACACATGTCAGTACAGCTATCATCAATAAATCCAAAAATGACAAGTGTTCCTAAGGATGTGGAGAAAAAGGAAACCTCATGATTGTTGTTGGAAATTCAGATTGGTCCAGCCACTGTGAAAACTAGTATGGAGTTTCCCTCAAAATAAAAATGTAACTGCCATTTAACCCAGTGAAATAAGTTCTGAAATGTATCTCAAGAATCTTGAAACACTGATTCGAAAGAATACATATACCCCTTATGTTCACTGCAACATTATTTTCAATAACCAAGATATAGAAACAGTGCAAGTGTCCATCAGCAGAAGAGTGGTTCAAATATCTGTGGCACATTTATACAATGAAATCTTACTCAGCTATAAAAAAAGAAAAGAGAAAGAAATCTTACCTTTTGCAACAGCATGGATGGATCTGGACGTTAATATGCTAAGTAAACCAGTCAGATAAAGACAAGTACCATATGATTTCACTTATATGTTGATTAAAATTAACATAATTAAATTAACAAACAAAATAGAAACACACTCATACATACAGAGAACAGGCTGACAGCTCTCAGAGGATTAGAGGTTTGAGGGCTGGGTGGAAAAGGTGAAGGGACTAAGCAAAGAAAATAAAATTCATAGACGCATACAAACATATGGTGATTACAGGGGAAAGGGGATGGAGAAAGCAGAAACTGGGAAAGGGTGGATAAATGGTGATAGAAGGAGACTTGACTTGGTGTGGTGAACACACAATACAACTTATAGATGATGTACTATAGAATTGTACACTTGAAATGTATATAGTTTTGTTAAACAATATCACCCTAAAAATTCAATTAAAAAAGTAGGAGAAAAAGACATGTTTAGGTATACAGAGGTGTAGTTTAGTTCACACAGATACCAAGCAAAATTGTAAAATTTATCCATCTATCCATTCCACAATTTTCTCCATTCCATTCACTGCTTATAATCCCTCATTCTTAACACACACAAAATTTATGATATATTCCAAGCTGAGGTTAGTTTAAGGTAAAATCTTTCTCATAAGCATGCAGCTTATTCATTTTTAAAATTTTGTTCACACATAAGTATTGAGCATTTTTGTTCTAGACACTATGTTAACAACTGTGAAGACAAGTACTATAATCTGTTGCTACAGCTAAATTTTGGACAAGAAGTGAAAAAGAAATGGGTTGAAGTCTAATTTCCTGGAGGAATCAAGAAGATGTTGCAAAAATAAAAAGAAAATTAAGCTAAGTCTTTGATGATTAGTAAGGTTCTCCTGAACCAAAGAAACCCATTACTATTTAAGCATTCTAAAAGTTGCTTAACACATTCACCATATAGAAATTTAATGATGGAGCCATTTTTTAGTGTGCCAGAAAGTGGGTGAGGATGGGTAAGAGTTTTAACACCCTTAAAATAATAACACAAGTGTGGTCTTACATTCTTCCTACTTGAAGATACCTCTTTCTAAAGTCATTTTAAGACACATTTTCAGGAAACCTCTATACCATAGTGTGTTATATGGCTTTGTTACTTAGCACTCAGCCAATTTAAATGACAAAAAATCAGCTGAAAAAAGAAAAAAATATATCAATTAACATGGATGTGTTGAACCATGAGAATCTATATCATGACTATTTGAGTTGACAGAAAAGAATCAGATAAATGTTTAGAAGTATAAAGATAAAAAAAAATGCTGCCTGACCAGGCGGTGGCACAGTGGATAGAGTGTCGGACTGTGATAAAAAGGACCCAGATTTGAGACCAAGAGGTTGCCAGCTTGAACGCGGGCTCATCTGGTTTGAGCAAAGCTCACCAGCTTGGACCCAAGGTCTCTGGCTCGAGCAAGGGGTTACTCGGTCTGCTGAAGGCCCATGGTCAAGGCACATATGAGAAAGCAATCAATGAACAACTAAGGTGTCACAACGAAAAACTGATGATTGATGCTTCTCATCTCTGTCTGTTCCTGTCTGTCCCTGTCTATTCCTCTCTCTGACACTCTCTCTGTCTCTGTAAAAAAAAAAAAAAAAAAAAAAAAAAAAAAAAAGCCTCCTTCCACCCCACAATCACCACACTGTTCTCCATGTCCATGAGTTATTTCTTACTTCTTTTCTTGCTCATTACCTCAACATCCCTCTCAAAGTGGCCCCCAACAGTTGTTAGCCTGTTCTCTATCTATGAATTTGTCTTTATTTTGCTTGTTAGTTCATTTTGTCCATTAGATTCCACATATCAGTAAAACTGTATGGCACTTGAATTTCCCTTACTGGTTTATTTCACGTAACATAATGTTCTCTATGGGTGGAGCACAAAGCGCATTCCTAGCAGCTGTGGCTGATGCAATGCTGTGAGAATACTCCAGCTCCCAGAACCCTCCTGGGCACACCCAGGGAGGGAGCTCGCCCGCTATAAGGAAGTGACTTAGCGCCAACCATGCAGCTCCCTGATCTTTTCAGCCATTGGCTTTGAGGAACATGCTGTAACACCCTATAGGCTGAATCTGTGTATATAAGCTAGCTTACTTCCTGAATAAAGTGGATCTGCGTCACTGAACCTGGTCCCCGGAGTTGGGTCTTTGTGTCTCCATAGTCCTCACCCCTGGCAGGACTTGTCCACAACTGGCGACCAATGTCGAGCAGGGACCTAACTGGCATCCAAGGGAAGGGTGAGTGACCCTCTGCAATGGGAAAACTTCTCCCCCACTCTCGAGCCCCACAGGCTTGAGCCCTGCACGCCCTATCGCAGAGTAGGTGAGTTAAAGTTAGTGAAAAGGATCTCTGTACTTACTGGGAGATCCTCTCTGGTTTCAATCCTTGGCTCCGGGATGCACCTCTTTGGGACCCCAATACTTGCGCCTGAGATTTCCGGTGCATCTGCTCGGCCAAAGTACATGGGGGACAAACCTTCCCTCTTGGCCTGTATGTATGCACTGCTAGCGATACATGCCTGCCTGACCAGTGCTCCTCCTGGGAACTCTCCACCAGTGCCAAAGATATTGCAGGCTGCCTCTCTCTCTGAGGAGCCCTTACCTTCCTATTCACCCCCCTCCACTGAGGAGGAAAATAGGTTAGCCTCCGAGTTTGACAAAATCGCGGCTGAGCGTGCAGATACGAAACCAACCAAATTGCTAACTGCGCCATCAGCTCTGCCACCAGAAAAAGTGGAAGTCGCTACTTCCACATTCCCTGCGGGGGGGGGGAGGGCTCAGTGCCCCACCACAGTCTCTCAGATCCCATTTTCTCCAACACGTTTTCCTGCTGCAGACCCATGGGCAAGCCTTTATGCCCCCATGTGTCTTTTTTCTTTCTCTCTGCCCGTCTTGTCTATTTTTCTGTATCTCTCACTCTCTCTCTCCCTCACTCCTCTCTCTGAAATGATGCTGGAAGGACCCAGCCATGGCACAGTGGTGGGGATCACACCCTCTTCTAATGCAAAGGAGAGGTTATGCTTGTGTTTTTCAGCCAATTTGGATCCCAGGAACCCTCCAATCTGCTTGACAGGGTTTCTTCGGCACCCACTAAGTGGTTCAGTCTTCACTTATCCAAAGCCACAGCCCTGGCCTTCTCCACACCAACTATGCCTGAGGGTAGGAGGTTCTCAGCGCTCCAGAAGAAGATCTCAAGGATGGCGTGCAAGCCCCATCACCTGGGGGAATGTGGAGGCTTTGGCGGGGTGGGCCCAGAGAATGGCTCCTGATGGGCCCGCAGGCCCTGGTGCTCTGTTCTTGCTTCTGTGTGCTATAGTAACCACTGACTCCCAGATGCAGGTGGCGGCAGCCCGGGGCTTGAGCCTGGCAGCTCAAGCTGGTATTTTCAGTTCATCTCTGGAGGATGAGGAGAATTGGGCCTGAGTTGCGATTTGCAGACTCGAGAATGTAAATGGCAGCAGCTGCAGCGGGAGGATGAATGGAAGCCAGGCTTGCATCCCCGAGAGGCCGCTGGAATGGCAGGGAGTGCCTGCTAAGCTGCTGGTGGGTTCGCTGACATTTTGGGACATAGGGGTAAATGCCATCATGCTCTCCAGAGCAGAGATAGAAATGCTGACTGCCATTGCCACGTTCTCCTCTTTGGGACAGTATAAGACATGCTACGACAGCAGGGATGAGGGGGGTGGCTGACGCCCCATGTGTGTGGACTGATTTCCAGGGCTATGACAGGAGTGAGCATTTGCTCCTTTGTTGGATGGTCTTAGGATTTTGGACAATGTGAAATACCCTGATGGTGGTAGGGGGCAGCTTTGCTAGAGGCCCTTCCCCTACACCAGGAAGCTTTTCCTATGGCTAGAAAGAAGGCCAAGAACATTTTGTGCTTTTGGCAAAGTGCTCAGAGAGTGGCGAAATGTACCTTTGTAATTGTTGAAATTGTATGATTTGTCATGTTGTTGTAATTTGTGTAATGTGCCTTGCAACCATATGCAGTACGCAGCCCACGGCAAGCCACCCGTTATGTGTTTGGATGCTGGGATCCTTGTTGGAAGGGTGCATGCATGGACCTATGTCCATTTTTTACAATCAAAATGGAACTGTGTTTAACAGCACCTAGAAGTTCTCTGTAACACAATGGAAGGGAAATGACATCCCAACCCCTAGGAGGAATCCCCTGTTTAAGACCCCCATTATTTTCTAACTAGTCAAACATTACAGAAGCTTGCCTCATTGTTTAATCTATCTAATCTATTAGCAAATAGTATAATAGGTATTATAGTTGTTTTAGTTCTACTAGGGTTCCATTGCATAATGCGTAGCATTCAGAAGCTACAACAACAGCAAGCTGTCATTCATCAAGTCCAACTGGCCTTTATTAAAAGAGAAGAGGGAGATGTGGTTGGAGAGCAGAGTGCATTTCTAGCAGCTGTGGCTGATGCAATGCTATGAGAATACTCCAGCTCCCAGAACCCTCCTGGGCACACCCAGGAAGGAAGCTTCAGCAGACTTAGCACCAACCATGCAGCTCCCTGATATTTTCAGCCATTGGCTATGAAGAACATGCTTTAACATCCTATAGGCTGAACCCATGTATATAGTATATAACAGGGGTCCCCAAACTTTTTACACAGGGGGCCAGTTCACTGTCCCTCAGACTGTTGGAGGGCCGGACATTAAAAAAAAACAACTATGAACAAATCCCTATGCACACTGCATATATCTTATTTTAAAGTAAAAAAACCAAAAAACCAAAACAGGAACAAATACAATATTTAAAATAAAGAACAAGTAAATTTAAATCAATAAACTGACCAGTATTTCAATGGGAACTATGCTCCTCTCAATGACCATCAATGAAAGAGGTGCCCCTTCCGAAAGTGCGGCGGGGGCCAGATAAATGGCCTCAGGGGGCCGCATGTGGCCCGTGGGCCATAGTTTGGGGACCCCGGTATATAAGGTAGCTTACTTCCTGAATAAAGCAGAAATGCGTCACTGAATCTGGTCCCTGGAGTCGGGTCTTTGTGTCTCCATCGTCCTCACTCCTGGCAGGACTAGTTCTCCAGGTCCATAAATACTGTCACAGAAGGTAAAGTTTCCTTTTTACGACTGAGTCGTATTTCATTGTGTAAATGTACCACAGCTTTTTTATCCACTCATCTACTAATGGTCACTTGGAGTGCAGAAGTGTATTAGGGGGTAATGGTGATAGATGCAGACTTGACTTGGAGGAGGGATAAACACATAATACAGTGTATAGATGATCCGTTTGAAAAAATTTTACCTGAAAATTTATAATTGTGTTAACCAGTGTCACCCTAAGAAATTCAATTTAAAAATTAAGATAAGTAAATGTGAGGCAACTAACTTTAGGAAAAAAATTTAAAAAGCTATTATTTTAAAAATAACAAACGGTTTCACCTATTTTGTTACTTAAGACCTAAGAAAAAGACTTAGTTCATTATTGACTGTGATTTACTCTAGAAAATAAGAAAATCAAAGAAAAAAAATTAACAAAAACCTGACCTTCTATCCATATACTATGCATTAGGGTTCAGTTTCATCAAACTACCCTATATTTGTCAATTTCTACTGAAAAATAGACACAAAAGGGAAAAGAATGTTATACAAGGAATCTGGAGGGTGCTATTTTTCCTATATAAAATCAGACTGCAGAAAATACCAAGAATAAAATAGGATAAAAATGTGTTATATAACCTTTGAAGGAGATGATGATGATGAGACAACAGCTATAAATTAGCTGTTTAACCAAGTACCTGGTTAAACACTTTCCATGTTTTACCCTATTTCAACTTTACCACATGAAGAAGATTTTTCAAGATATAATTTACAGATGAGAAAAATAGAAATACATAGTATAATTGGAGACAGCTACATAAAGATGAGCCTACTCTATTGTTATGGTCAATATAAAACATAGTAAAAGATACCATGTTTTCTTTTAAATTGTATATTTTTAAAAGCCTTTATAAGATCTGACCAATAACTGCATATAAACGTGTAATTTGTATTTCATATTAAAAATAAATACATGGACAAGGATCAGTGAGATAATACTAACAAAATCCAATTGTTTTAAAGGTCTTATATAAAATATATCTCTAATTTTTATTTCAGTATAGCTGACAAATGCAGACCTGACTCTTGTCAGTTGTTTTTTTCTTTTTCTATTTGATTTCCCTGCTCTTCCAGTTCCTACACAGCCTTTTACATGGCTCCCATAACAGTACTTTTCACACTAATATAGAATGCTCAAATTATCTCTTTTTTACAGTACTCAAACATATCACTCTACTGCAAAACTTATCACAGAACCATCACTCCTTAAAAGTTTCTATTTGTGATTTTATACTACTGCTTTGAAGTCACATAGTTCAGGTAAAGATAAAATATTTTTGTATTTTAAATCCATATTTTTATACATATACATTGGCATGAATGCTTGTGTTATGATTTAAAACATGGAATATATGACATTTATTAGAGGAATTTCCAACTATTTTACATTTGTTCAACAAACATATTGATAATGTACAATGTGCAAGATAATGTGAAAGTACCACCTCCTTTCACTCTCCCCCTCAAAAAACTTCAGTTGTCCCAGGCGCAGAAATGAGATTGAATAGGATAATAAAACCATACTTAATGGTCCTTTTAATCATAGCACTTGTCTGTGATTCCAAGGAAGAGGGAATCGATCTTTGTGAAAGTTTTTGGTTAACATTAAAGCTTTAGCCAATGGTGAAATAAAGAAAGTATATAGAGCCTGACCAGGATGTGGTGCAGTGGATAGAGTGTCAGAGTGGGATGCGGAGGAGCCAAGTTCAAAACCCCAAGGTTGCCACCTTGAGTGCAGGCTCATCTGGCTTGAGCAAAGCTTACCAGCTTGATACCAAGGTCTCTGGTAAGGGGTCACTCAGTCCACCATAGAACCCCGGTCAAGGTACATATGAGAAATCAATCAATGAACAACTAAGGTGCCGCAACAAAGAATTGATGCTTCTCATCTCTCTCCCTTCTTATCCGCCTGTACCTATCTCTCCCTCTCTCTGTTTCTATCACACACACAAAAAGAAAGTATATAGACTTTGATCTCTTACCCCAAGCCAAGAAAACAACTTCAACATTTTCATTTTTTAATAACGAAAACATTTACTTCTGTATTTAAACTATATATGTTTTACTGATAGATTAATAAAATCAGAAATTTGGGTGCCACATTTCAGAAGCTCTAATTCTGGTAGAATCATAGGAAGAAGTAGAATAAAAAAAAATAGGAAAAGAACTGAATTCTCAAATAGACCAAAAAAAATTTTTTTTCAAATCTGTAAATAGTTTAAATTCATTTCTATTTTCTAATACATGTCCCAATATTTAATTGAGAACATGCCACAAATTGTTAGTACTTGATGATACACACATGCACACACACATGTTATTAGAAAAACTAGCCTGAGCTGTGATGGCGCAGTAGATCAAGTATCGACCTATCAAGCTGAGGTTGCCAGTTCAAAACCCTTGGGCTTGCCTGATCAAGGCACATATGGAAATTGATACTTCCTTCTCCTCCCCCCTTTTCTCTCTCTTTCTCTCTTCTCTCTAAAATGAATAAGAAAAACTAGCTTCTTCTAAGCAATAATTGAGTCAGAATAACACAATTAATGTAAAAGAAATATAACATAAATTGTTAAATTTATAAGACAATTCAAATGTTCAAATACTTATATGCTTTAGGAATTTTAATTATTGTATCTTTTATTCACTGAAATAATTCTACTGATAAGTCCAAGTTATAGTTAATTGAGATAGTTATGTACTTGAAATATATATTAATTTAAAAAGTGTTTAATCCTGTTGTTTTTTTGCTGTTGTTGTTCATACTTTGAGACTCTTACACATTATCACAGAAGATGAATATGACCACAATGATGACAAATTTCTTTGAAATTTCCCACATGGAAGATTGATCCAGGAGGCCAAATAAAAATAGTAAAATAAAGACAAAGAACAAAATTTTTTCCTGATCCCTTATATTTGTTCAGAAATATATAACAACATAAATAAAATTTGTATTATGGATAAAAAAGGGGTTATCTGTTGAAAGATGCTTAAAATTGGGACTAGCTCCAATTTTATTCCCTTCTTCAGAAAATTCTATTGGCTTTGAATATTTTTTAATTTTTTTTCTCTATCAGTGATCAAATGGCACACATACAAATTGATTTCACCAGAAAATTCAGGTGGCTGGTGAAAACATGAAGTATTACTCTCTAGTACTAAAATAAAATGTGTTGGTCAGGTAGCTCAGTTGACACAAGGTTGAGAATTTGATTCCCAGTCAGAGGACATATAAGAATCAACCAATGAATGCATAAATAAGTAGAACAACAAATTGATGTTTCTATCAGAAATATTAATTTAAAAAAGAATGCTATCTAGAATTTTTTAAAATAATAATACACATTGTACATGACACTGGAATTAGGATCAATATCTGCAGAGTATTTTTCAATTCACAAAGTACATTCTTACATATTATCTTATTTGGTTTCCCAGCCAACCTGTGAGAAAAATAAGTACTATTCTCATTTTACAACTAAGGCTGAGAATTCCTGCCTCTTATGCCTGAAGTTTTTTTTTTTCCTATAGCACTTTGATTTACTATATGATGGATACCAAGAAAGAACAGTTGAATGTTGTGTATTAGATATTATATGCATATTTCTATATAATTTATTTAATATCCAAATGTTGTTAGTTTGGATAACATTTTTCACTCAAAACACTGACTAACTGGTAATGTCTAACAAGAACTGAATTATCCTTTAAGGTAAGAACCAAAAATAAGCAGATTTTCATGTACACTATTTTCTCAAACCTTACTTTAGAATCAAAGTAGTTTGCAAAGAATTTTCCACTGAGGCTCTAATATTTTAATGACAAAATGTCTTTTATAAGTGTTGCATAAAAAACTTTAAGACACCTGTTTACCAGGATGAAAGTGATAAATAACTGATAAAGGGATCTTTGAGAACTCCAAAGTTTGTCCACCTCTTATTTTATGTCCATCTCATAAAAGTGTGCCAGCTTTTCTAGTGCTATTACCTAGTTTAGTAATCTAGGACTTTGTTTCACAATAAATCATTTTCAAGCCCTTTTTGATATCCCTTCCTTTGACTTGGCCATAGAATACTAAAAGAAGAAAAGTAGAATTAATATTTCTAAGATTTCATATTGTACATCTGCAGTATATCTGACATACAAACATGCAGGTTATAATAATTCTTCTCAGTCCAATAGTTTTAAATGTACCTTAGTTTAGAACATTTATTATTTCTCTTACCTAAATGCAATTAGAAAGAGACAGATAGTGATGGAATATATTAAGTGTATCCCATGGCTTTATTTTTAAGCTTTTGTATACAACAAAAAGTGCCTTTAAATGAGAAGATATACCTTATGTCACCCTATTCTAATTTTTATTACCAGAAAATAAATGTGTCATGACCACTCGGAACATCGTCCAAAACTTAGATGTGATGATGTTTACAAAACCTTATTTATAAAGTAATAACCCTCACAGAACTTCTAGTGACTGTGCAAATTCATTCCCATACTTTTTCTAAGAGGAGAAAAAATAAATGTTACTGTTATTAATAACATTTCTTACAAAAGTTACAAACAAATGATCATTCATTGTCAATCACTTACCTTACCTTTATTCTTTTATGTTCAAGTTGATCTTTTCTTCCTTTAAAAAAGGATTTAAAATTTTAAAGATTTTTGTGAGCTTCTATAAAAGTTACTTAAATCTATTATATTATGAACATCTGATTGGTAAAACCTTCTCACATTTAAATTTAAAAATAAAACGTTTTTACTGAAAAGTAGCATCTCTCACCAGTGGAGTTATATGTATAATGATTGAATCAGATATGGATAACAAATAAAGTTCACATTAATTTTAAGTGCTCATCTCTCATTGTAATAACTTTCTATGGAGAAATAGAGGGATGCCTGACTTGTGGTGGCACAATGGATAAAGCATCAACCTAGAATGCTGAGGTCATCGGTTCAAAATCCCATGCTTGTCTGGTCAAGGCACATACAAGAAGCAACTATGAGTTGATGCTTCCTGCTGCCTTTCCTTTCGGTCTCTCTGTCTCCTCTCTCAAAAAAAAAATCAATAAATAAAATCGTTACAAAATAGAAATATCTCTCTACCAGACAATGTAATAAAAGGTGCAAAATTCTTAATTTATAGGTATTTTGACCTTAGTGTGAAAAAATATTAATAAAATAATAATTTCCTTATAGTTTGCAACAGGCAAATTGTTGCCTCTTTGATAAACAGAGTGAAACAATGGAATGGACATCAAGAAGATTTTGAGACACTGGCCAATTTTCTCAGTAGATAAAGCATCCACCCAAAGTACCAGAGGTTGCTGGTTCCACCCTGTTCAGAGTACACACGAGAAGCAATCAATGAGTGCACAACAAAATGGAACTAAGTGGGACAATGAATAGATACTTCTCTCTCTCTCTCTCTCTCTCTCTCTCGCTCTCGCTCTCGCTCTTGCTCTCTCTCTCTCAAGTAAATATAAAACATTTTTGAAATGATTAATTTTTAAACAATGATCTGGACTACATTAGTGTCACTCAAAGTCCTGGAGAACTTTGCTTTATACAGTGATCGAGCATGTGTTCCCTCAGACATGAGAGAGAATGGTTGCTAGAGAAAAGTCCCTTCTGCACTGTCACGATGACTAGACCTATTTTCCTAGTACTGTTACAACAGTGACTACAAATAAAGGGCGTCTGCCATAAGCAGTATGTGTATTATTAAGTGAATTGAGTCTGCAGAATCACTTACTAAAAATAAAAGGTGCTGTGGGGGAGAATATGTTTGAGCAGACCACTCAAAACCAATGCAAATTGTAGAAGACAAACAAAATATTTTCTAAAAGTTTTAAAAAAAGTGTAGCATGGATTATACAAAAAATATGTTAAAATAATAAATAAAATACTACAAAAGTAAATACAAGATTTTATCTTTAAAGAAATGTAATGAGAACTGAATGAAAGAGTTGTGGGAGGAGTTTGATTTTTGAGTTTTTGAACCAAGAATAAAATGCACAAAAATTTAGAAAATACTTGCAATAAGAACTCCCAAGACAGAGCATGTGGCCACATTGATCCTCATGGGATATGTAATCGAGAACTAACATTGTATAAAACCTAGAATTTTTAGGTGATTTGCCATGTCAGGCTGTGTTAGTGTACTTTACTTCTATTGTTGTTACATGGCAAAGAAGGTTAACGATCTAGAAAAAGTCTTTCATGAACCAACACAAATTTGGTTACATAACATGCTCTGGCAAATAAAATATGCTGATGCTTTACTTCCTACCCTGTTCTTTCCCTGTTGCAGCAATTAGAAACATGTCTTGACATGGAGTTTCCATAAGGAATCTGGAATGCCAAGACAGCAACTGGAGGATAACTACTTGATAGAGTTGCCTGAAAACACAGAAAAGGTTTGAGAAGATATATAGAACAAACTAACAGCTATCAGAGGGGGAAATGATTGGAGGACAGTTTAACAGAGGTGAAGGAACTAAGCCAAAGGAAAAATATGTATAACACGTAGACACAAAAAATAGTGTGGTGATAGAGGGCAAGGGGCTGGGGAGTTGGGGAAAGTAGGCAAAGCTGGGGGAAGAATGGGCAGGAAGGAGAATTTGCTTGGAGTGATGGGCACATGATGCAGTGTGCAGATAATATTTTATTGAGCTGCACACCTGAACCCATACCCCAATAAATTCAATTAAAATAAAATTTAAAAAACAATAAAAATAAATCTTAAATGGAAAGAAAAAGCTGAGGGGCAAAAATTTGGTTTATCTTAAGCTACTGAGATTAAGGTTTGCTTTTTTACCATAGCAAAAGTCAGCATTTATTTGCAGGAAAGCTTGAAAATGTGTCCTAAATGAAGCAATGATTAACATTTTCAAGAAAATTCTTTCTTCACAATCAGAGTGTTCTGCCTTAGAAGATTTTCCACCTGATTTCAACTTCACTTCTATATAGGTTGTTTAATCACAGAACTCAATGTCCACAATAATGTAAACTTTGTAGCATCAAAGAGAGACAATTTCTTCCCCTCTGGAATATAGTGTCAGCTAGGACTTCAAGAAAATGCCACATACACAAACATAATAGCTGGAATGACATCCTAACTCTTATGATTTTCATCATTTTCCCTTTCATAGGAATAGTTGTGTCTTTCACAAGCTACTACACATTGCTTGGAATCAGAGGCTGAAAAGACATCTCAATTAGTCCCTATTCCTTTCATTGCTCTCCTCAAATCTAGTTAAAGCTCCCATATTGGCAGGTTTTTAAACTATTCTTCATTTGAGGGCCTACTTGTAATTGGTAAAATGGTGTCAGACCTCAAAATTGTATGTTAACTAATAGGGGTTTCAAGCTTTTTTCCCAAACTTTTGACAATTTTAAACATATTATTTATTTTTAATGTTTTAGTACATGCTTACCTTTTGACACATATTCACAGTTGGTAGATTAGTACAGTTTGTTTAATATTACTCAAAGGACTCAAAAGATAAAGGAGTTTACAGCAATCAATGCCATGTATTCAATAAAGAAAGGAAATTGGATTAGACAATTTTAGTAATGTATTGCTTCATTTTACAAAAAGGCCTCATTTCCAAGTGCAATGGCTAACATCTGCTGCACCAATCTCCAACTAATTCAGTATGAAAATGGTCTCCTGCAACATTTCTCTTAAATGCAAAAGACCTCTCTAACCAATTCAAAAAGCTTAATTTTTGCTCTCAATTCAGTGTAACAAAAATGGATGAAAATATTACTATGTGACATGTTCTTTTGCTAGACCTTGTGAATATAAAGTTAAATAAGACATTGTTCCTGTTTCTAAAGATATAAAGTCTAATTGTCTTTTTTAAATCCCTTAGAACCATTTTCTTTCAAAACAATCCCTTCAGTTTCTATCTTACCTTTCTATCAGTGTGTTTTTATATTGAAGATAAATCTTTCTTGGTCAATTGGAGCCTTGAACTGATGTACCCAAGATTGGAAGGCGCCTCTACTTTGTTAGCTGCAGATTTAAAGACGTGGAGTTCTTTATTCTCTCCAGGAAGATTTAGAGAGTGTTAACAGGAGGAAACAGTCTGTGCTTTTATATCAAATCGTTTTAAGAAAGATTAGGCTTATTATCACCCCAACTATAAAAAGAATACAGGAAATGCGTGGCCATGGTCACAAAGGAAGTAAGTGGCAGAGATCGAAATTAATCACCATCATCTCTGCTCCCTAATTAACTAAGATCAAAATAATCTTATTATTCTGTCCTGTGCGTGCACAATTTTGACTATTATTTGCAATTCATTACAGCAAGAAATTGATTTTTGCTTAGTGCTCACAGAAATATCCTTTTTAAAATCTTGCATTCCTATAAGTTTACTCTGTCAAATGTTTATCTATTAAAATATTATAAAAAGTTTATTAGTGATGTAAATATGATGTCTTAGTGTCTGAGAATAGGGAAAAAATTAATAATTTATAAATATATGCATTTGAAATAAGTAAAAAATATGAGCAATTGTTAAAACTTGAATCTAAATCATGTATATTTAGAAAGAAATAAGTATTAGCATATCAGAGTTGGTACAGTAACATCTATCATCTTTCTTTCTGCTACCAGATGGATCCTACTGTTCATATTTGAATCTGGGACATTTCAAAAGCCTTTCTCCCCTTTCCATCTTACTGAGCTCTTTCCAGGAGGGAAGACAAAGCTATATCTAGAACAGTAAGGAATCTTTCTATCTTTCAAAACACTCTGGGGTAGTTAGGCAGAAACAAATTAGTTCAAGACACTGAATTTTTGTTATGAATTCTTAAATACAAAAAAGAGTTCACTTTTCACTATATATAAAATATGTGGAATTATTTATCCCATATATTTTTATATGCCTTGTTCATGTCACTACACCAGTAGCTAAATATTTACAAATAAAACATCTCACTATATAAGTTTTTCTTCTCAATTGTAAAACTTAAATTTGAGGGTAGTTATTAGAACATCAGGCTAAATATATGGTATGTGTTTTGACACACAAAGAACTTTTAACCTCAGAGATATAACCCTTTATCATAATTAAGTGATGTTTTACTCATCTAGGTTTTGAAGGAACATCTTTATCTAAATGTAAAAGGTAATACCGCCTGACCAGGCAGTGGCACAGTGGATAGAGCGTCAGACTGGGATGCGGACGACTCAAGTTTGAGACCCTGAGGTCGCCAGCTTGAGCGTGGGCTCATCTGGTTTGAGCAAAGCTCACCAGCTTGGACTCAAGGTTGCTGGCTTGAGCAAGGAATTACTCGGTCTGCTGAAGGCCCACGGTTAAGGCACATATGAGAAAGCAACCAATAAACAACTAAGGTGTCGTAACGAAAAACTAATGATTGATGCTTTTCATCTCTCTCCGTTCCTGTCTGTCTGTCCCTATCTATCCCTCTCTCTGACTCTCTCTCTGTCTCTGTAAAAAATAATAATAAAATAAATAAATAATAAATAAATAAATAAATAAGGTAATAGCCATCATTCCTCAAGTACATGCAGTTTTGTTGCTCAAAAGTAGTTGACTTCTTTCTGCGAGTACTGTACCATTCTTACCTAAGTTCAACTTTCAAGATCCTTTCACATTAGGTACTAATAATTTAAATTACAACTGAAAATAATGAAAGGGTGGTTTGCTTTTCATCCTTTTCTTAATTCTGCTAGCATTAAAGTCTTCATAATAGGAAAAAGAGATTCTTTGGTTTAACTTCCTACTATAATCCTAATGTGACAGAGGTAGAGAGAGAAGAAAACATAGAGACATAGAGAGACAGGGAGGGGAAAGAAGAGAGAGAAGATGAATGCATAATAGAATTGAGAATAACAAGATCTTTTTCCCTGTATGTTTGCTGTCCTAATACTATTTGTAACCTGCTTCATTTTAAATCTTACTTATATGAATAAGATGTGTTCTAAATTGACTGGAAATTTGCTTGTTAAGTGTCAAGTAAAAGAAAATGCTTTCTCAGATGCAGGAAGAAGTAATGCTGTGCAGTCAGTGGAAAGAAACATTCACACAATTATACACCTTACTGCTCCAAGTCATATTAAAATAATATACAGTCTAATGCAATACTAACACAATGTTTCATTAACAGCAAATGAGCTAGATGAATGGCTAACCTTGCTAGTTAAAAAAATACAGTACCATTGATTTGTTCGGTTACAGTTTAAATGCCACATCTGTTTTTATTCCTTAATATATATAATCAGAGTTTTGCATATAAATAATATGCTCTGCATAAACAAACACATGATAAATTTCTCATTTTTATGGGGCATCATTCACAAATAATTGAAAGAAAACAAGGGGAAATTTCAAAGACTTATAACTACTTGAATTTTTGACATTCAAATATCTGTCATTTTCTTTGGCTCTGTAAACATGTGGCCATGGGCCAGACAAAGTTTAAAGCTTTAATTATTTATAATTTTTCTGTTTGGGTTTCTATTTTTTTTATTTTATTGATTGATGGATTAATTTATTTTGGAGAGAAAAGAAAGCAGGGAAAGATAGAGAAACATTGATTTGTTGTTACAGTTATTTATACATTCATTAGTTGATTCTTTTATGTGCTCTGACCCAGGATCAAACCTGCAACCTTGGCTTATTGGAACAATGTTCTAACCAACAGTGTTAGTTTCTATTTTCTAATAAAAATGTATTCTTGCTACTCAAAGTGTGTTTTACAGACCAGCAGCATCTGTATCATCTGTTAATAGAAATGCAGAATCTCAAGTCCCATCTTAACTGTACTGAATGATAATTTATATTTTTATAAGGTCTCTTGATGATTTATACGGCTGCAAAATCTGCAAGAGCACAGTTTGGTGTGATAAAACACTAAACCTGGTTCAAAGCCTAGATCTTCTTTCGTTTTTCTAAACCTCAGTTCCCTCATCTAAAAATAGTGATGAAATTTAAACATGACTACCTAAAAGTTAAGATATGGATCTTATTAACACTTATATGACAATATTATGAACTGTAGAACATTAAAAAAGATTAAAACAATATGATAGTTGATGTTCTTAGGAAAGGATTCAGTAGTAATTGAGTAATGCAAAGGAAAATTGGATGAAATAATGAGTAACTAAACCAATATATAACATAAAGGTAAGAGAGGGAAAGAAAATAAAATAAAAAATCAATTATGTCAAGGAATAGCAAAATGTGCATTTTTCAAACAAATGGTAGCTCTTTTTTCACTAAAAATTATGATGATGATGATGATGATGGCAATAATAATGAGAGTGAGATCTTTTTTTTTTCTTTGTGTGCTAATAAATTAACACTGAAGCTGGTTCTTTCTACCCAATCCATAAATTCTATAGTCAGTCAAATGAGATGATAAAAAATAAATAAAAACGCTTAGTAGCAGGTTAAAAAAGAAAAGTCAGCCAAACAAACACAAGTATACTAAACAACCTTCTCCAGTGTGTTAACTTTCTATGTGTACTGTAACAAATTATCACAAACTTCATGAATTGAAACAACAGAATTTCTTCAGTTCTGGGGGCTCAAAGTCTGAAATCAGGATGTCATCAGGTCTTTCCTCAGAAGGTCTTAAGGGACAAACTATCCCTCACCATTTTCACTTTTGGTGGTTCAAGCTTTCCTTTATTTGAACATAGTCATTCTAACAATATAATATTCATGTGTTTTAGGGATCAGGAAATGGTTCTATCTTTTTGGATGCCGCATTACTCTTTATCTCTACCTCTATAGTCTCATTCTTTCTCCCTTTTCTATCTGTTTAATTTCCTTCTACCTCAGTCTAATAAGAATACCTGTCTTTGGATTTAGGGGTCACTGGGATAAAACAGGATAACTTTTCCTTTCAAAATTCTTAACTTATCACATCTTTTGCCATGTAAGTTAATACTCATTCTTTTTTCTTCTTCTTCTTTTTTTTTTCCAAGTAAGAGGAGGAGAGATAGAGAGACAGACTCCCGCAAGTACCTCAACCGGGATCCACTCAGCAACCCTTCTTTGGGGCTGATGCTCTATGCGCATCTGAGGCCATGGTCACAACCGAGCTATTTTTAGCCCCTATAAAGCAATGGGCTCTATGGAGCCAGACTCAGTGCCTGAGGCCTATGTGCTCAAACCAATTGAGCCATGGCTACAGGAAGGAAAGAGAGAAAGAGAAAGAAAGAGAGAGAGAGAGAGAGAGAGAGAGAGAGAGGAGAGGGTGGGGGAGGTGTGGAGAAGCAGATGGCAGCTTCTCCCGTGTGCCCTGAGAAGGAATCAAACCCAGGACTTCTACACACCAGGTCTAGTTCTACCAATGAGCCAACCAGCCAGGGCCATAGTCATTCTAATATAATATTCATGTGTTTTAGGGAACAGGAAATGGTTCTATCTTTTTGGGTGCCACCATTCAGCCCACAACCACCAGTTAGAACAGTGGGTAACATCCAGCAGATTCACATGCAATAAAACGATGAAGCAGTTTTTGACCTATTGGAATAGCAAAAATTTATTTAGCATTTATTATGTCAGATACCATTTAAAGCTTATACCTACTGATTCATTTTATCTTCCCCAAAACTTTATAAAATAAGTTCCATTATTATCCCCTTTATAGATGTGGAAATTGAGCCATGTAGAAGGTAAATAACCTCTCCAAATGGGTGTATCATTCCCATTTATTGAATCTCGTGACAGCAGGGCAAGCAAACAGGCAGGGGAAAGGACCACCCTCTGGCTTCACATTAATTCTTTGGTCTAACTGAATCCAGTGTAAACATCCTGGATCTCAACCTCCTGCATTACTATATATATTTATTATATGTAAGAGTGACATTTGCAAAACAATTAAGGGAGTCAAGTCTAATACACTTCTTTATTGTTTTCACCTGGACTTCAACACAGGAAAAAAAAACTTCAATAATATAGAGAAAAAATTGTAAGTTGAAGAAAACTGTACATGAAGAGGTTATGAAAAGGTGAATTCTGGGATAGGACATTGCATTTTTAGACTGTAGTGGCATAATCAAAGACTAAAACTTTAAAAGGTCATACAAAGATATACAAGAAAAAATATTCCTGAAGGTTTAAGTTCACCCTCAAGGAATATATCTTGAGCAAAAGAAAATGAGACAAAGGAAAAGGTAGAGCAGAAAAACACAGGAAAAAGGCTAGATGCAGCACACCACTGCCCTAGGAATGGTTGTACTAACACAGACATGTCAGTCTTAAATATATGTTACCATTCTTTGTTCTGGACAGTATTTTCTTTGGGAAAGTTTAAAACAATTTTTTTAAAGAAATTCTCCTAGTTCCTCTTCTGTCCCTTCTCAAGGATATCATTCAATGTATTTGTACTCCTTTTAACACTATAGAAACGTTTTTATAAGCATTTATGTATGACTGTCTCCCATTTAAATAAAGGAAAAAAAACATACACAAAAGTCTTTTGAGCCTTGTTTTCATCCAAATATTTCCCTTTTATATTGCTACCTTTCCAGACATTTTAGTTTGCCATCTGCCTTTGATCACCTACAAGTCATGCTTTAACCTACTGAAATTTAGCTAACTACCCTTATTATCACCAAAAGCACACCTTTTACCATCACTGAAACTGCTCTTGTTAAATCTAACATTGACCTCCTTCCTGTTAAATCTAAGGATTCTTTCCAGTTCTCACCTCACTTGACCTCGCTGTTGCATTAACACTGGCAATCACTACCTCTTTTGAAAAAACCCTTTCCTTGTTTTATATTAGATAATTACAGTCTCCTGATTTTTTTATAACTCCTCTCATAGCTATTGTTTGCCCTCTTTTCTAAGCTCTCTCACTCTGTACATCCTGTAACTGTCATTGTATATTGGGGCTGCAATCTACTGTAAATTTGAAGTCCACAGACTCTCAGAAGCCCATGGGTGATATTAAGGGGCTGAGATTTGACTGGGAAAGAAATATATCTTTATTTGCATTAACCTCTTAGAGTTTAAATGAAAGTATTAAGCTTTAAAAAATAAAAACAGTGTGATTAATACCTGTAACTTGATCATCAACAGTAATCAGATAATGTCATATTCCATTGCAGCTATTAAAGATATTTCAAAATGGCATTTAGGTTTCTCCTTATTTGTAATTAAGATGGCTATTAGGTCTACTAAAACTTACTATTTCATATGTTAATTAAAAAAGCACATATTTGTTTATAGGAAGTTTTTAAATATTTTAATAACTATTTGATTATAATTGTTTTCTATAATTTTATTATTATATATTAAGTTATATTATACATAATAAGTGTAATTATATAATATATGTATATGTATGTATATCATATACACTAACATACACCCACAACTACATACTTAGAAAATAATTCTGAAAAGGAAGTCTAAAGCTTCAACAGACTGATAAAGGGGTTTATGGGACAAAAAAATTTAAGAAACCTTTGCTAATCCACTCATTGACTGACGGACACTTGGGCTGTTTCCAGGTATTGGCTATTGTAAACAATGCTGCAGTAAACATGGGAGTGCAAATATTCTTTTGAATCAGTGACTTGGTATTCTTAGGATATATTCCTAACAGTGGGATAGCTGGGTCAAAAGGCAGTTCTATTTTTAATTTTTTGAGGAAGAACCATACTGTTTTCCATAGTAGCAGCACCAGTCTGCATTTCCACCAGCAGTACAAGAGGGTTCCTTTTTCTCCACATCCTCGCCAACACTTATTCTGTGTTGTTTTGTTAATGAGCGCTATTCTGACAGGTGTGAGGTGCTATCTCATACACAAAGAAATACTACAGAGCCATGAAAAAGAAGAAATCTTGCCTTTTGCGACAGCATGGATGGATCTGAAGATTATTATGCTAAGTGAAGTAAGCCAGGCAGGGAAAGACAAATACCATATGATCTCACTTATATGTAGAATCTAATTAACAAACTGAACTGAGGAATGAATACAGGCAGAGGCAGGGTCAAGGGAGCAGAGGGACAGCTTTCAGAGGGAGGCAGGATGAGGGGATGGGATCAGAGAAGGTGAAGGGATCAGTGCAATTGTATATACATAACACAGAGATACAGGTAACAAGACAGCAAATCCCAGAGGGAAGAGGAAGGGAGTTAGGAGGTGGGGAGAAAGGCGTTGTAATGAGGGAAAAGGGGTGGGAGATGAGAGTGTTATATTGAATGGAACACTTGAATCCATGTTAACACAATAAATTAAAATTAATTATTTTTTTAAAAAAGAGAGATGCTAATATAAAAGATATCAGATCATGTAAAAATAAATAAAAGAAAAAGAAAAATTTGCTAAATCATAAGCCATTTTCTCTTACACTTTTGTACTATCTCTCAATTTTTACTCATGGCTTTATTTTCCAACTTTGAAAAATGACTACCCAATCTCTTCTAAAGTTCAGACCAACATGCTCAACTTTTCACTCACACCTCCACTTAGATATCCAAAAAGATGTATACACTTAATAATAATGATGTCCATTTTATCAAAAACCTGTTCTTTTTTTGCCTATCTTATGTCAGTAGATAGAACACCACCTGCCTAATTGCCCAAGAAAATAACTCGAGTCATCTTTAACTCTCCAAAATCTCCATATCCATTCTATTATCTACTTCCTTTGATTTGTTCTCTTAAATACTGTCTGAAATCTGCTTCTGCTCAATCGTATTTCTTTTTCCTTCATACAGGTTATCATCATCTTTTATCTTCACTACTATAACTACATTCAAAGTGGTATCCTCATCTTTAGCCTTTTCCAAGTTAATTCTATTTTCCACATGGCAGTTAAATCCTATCATCTCACTTCTTAAAACAGTTAACTGACTCTCCAATCTTTCCCCTCACCATACTAGCATGGCTTTCTGGGCATGTTATATCTGATCTCATCTCAATCTAGCTCTCCTCATTCATCTCCAATTTCTACCTTATATTTTGTCTCAGTCATTTTGAAAATTTTTCATTCTTTTTATTTCACTATTTTCTCTACATTCTCCTCACTTATGAATTCCCTCTTCCTTCCATCCCCCTCACTCCATCTTACATCTTATTCATATTTCTTCTTTCAACTTAAATAAGATTTCATTCATGAAGTCTTCCTTGAACCATTCATTGTCTTTCATCCACAATGCTTATGAATCATTCCTTTCAATCCCCTTTCCACCAATATAGACACACAGGGTTCATCGCTTTTAAATGTGCTTCCTGAACATACTGACACTATAGAATGCTTGTTTACTTGCCAACTTCCCACAGTAGACTGTATTCTCATTATACATAGAACACAGTAGGAGTACAAATGATATTTTAGGATGAATAAATAAATACATTAATATATTAACATCTAACACATATCAAGTGCTTTTTATGAGACAAGTTTTGTCTTAAGGGTTTTCTGTATATCTTTACAAATAACATGGCATCTGCCATTGATGTTCCCATTTCATAGACCAAAAAACTGAGACCAACAGAATAATTGAGGGCAAAGTAACACAGAAAGTAAATGGTAGAACCACATTTTTTTTTTTTACATATAATGGCACCCACAGAATCCAGGTTCTCAGCCATTACTTAAAGAACATATTAGCTAACACTGACATAGAAATTTATCACACATCAGTACTGTTCTAACTCATAAACATGTATCAATTCATTTAATCTCAAAATAGTCATCCAACAACTGACTAATATAAGCATAACTAACAATAGTAGTCTCTGTGTTATTATGATTTAGATGAGGGCATGAAAGGACAAGATTGCTTCCCCCAGGGAAATGTTTATTGTTTAATAAAAAGCAATGCTATTTCAACTCACATATGTGAAGCAATTATATTCAAAGCAGTTTTATGCCTTAAGGTGACCGCTTTTTGCTCTGAAGCCCAATAATTTAAAATAATAACATTAACAGTTTTACTAATTTTATTTTACATTGTAAATCTGATGATGTATAAAATTGTGCCCAATTTAAGACCACCACAGGACACAAGGTAAACAACTTTTATAGCAAACCTTTAATTACCAGAATGAATGTTTCAGTGTGATTTTATATTGCTGGTACACCATGTGTGATGACCCAGTATAGCTCTATAAGATGTGATAAGGATAACTTAATTTCCTATTGAAAATTTCTTGATTAAGAGTCAAAAATAGAGTTTCCATTGTCACCATGGCAGTAACAAGAGGATATAATTACCCTGGACTTTGTGTTTGCTTCTGTAAAATCATCATATTGGACAAGGATACTATATGTGATCTCTTTATAATTTTGAACACCTGATTTTGTGAATCCACTAATTAGTCACAAAATTCAGTGTAATTATGTTTTAATGCACCTTTTACAGCCTATTTAATAAAAGTAATAACTGGGGGCTCTTCTGCTGTTGACTAGACAAGCAAGATTAAAACATGAGCATTATTTACCCTTTATCTCATGTTTGAGTAATAAGGAAATGCTTGTTTCTAAATATCATAACGTTTAATAGAAACTCCTTTGAAAATGTTGACATTGTCATGAGTGAGCACAAAATTATCAATGCAAAAACAGTAAGTAGAGTATTCACAGAGTATTAATTATGAAGAGGTGGTAATTGAATAATATATTGCAGCTATTAAGAAAAAATTTTCAAAAGCTGATATACTATGATTCACCTGCCAGTCAATAATGAGATATTACACTACACAACACTGGAACAAAGAATATTTGGCATTAGTGATTGAGATGCATGATGGCTACCTGGCATCAAAAATCATGGTCTATACAAGGTGTGTGCTAAGAATCATAAAGCATCTGCCAGCACAAAGCGCTATCCAAGCAGGTATAAGCCGCACATCTGGAAAGCTGTTTTCACAGACTTCTGGTGCAGAGTTGATGAGGTCAGGATAAAACCTCCCCAGGAGGTCATCCTAAGATTTGTTCTTTCCTCTCTGAGCATTATGTAAATAATAGTAAATATAACATTTCTACAGGATTACTAAACATGTAAAGAAGAGCTTACCTTTACCTCCTGAGTGGAGGAGACGATAGGAAAAAAATAAAGGAACAAAAGAATCGAGTTTTAGAGCTTCTTACAGGGAAATATGGTTTTAATGAATGTTCATAAGTACAAAGAAGTTAGTCATGTCATAAACTCAGGAAGCATCAAATTTACTAAGCATTTATTTTTAGCTCTAGCAAGACCGAAGTGAACACACTAAAATATTACCATGGTAAAATGTGAAACTAAAAGAGATATAGTTACATGCTTTATTTTTAACAAGGAAAATTCCATTAACATTGACTTATAGTATTTCCCTGAAATATAGAACATCTCCCTCTTCTTAGTGAAAAGTCTCTTAAAGAGCAAGGCTATGAATTTACTTAAAATAGAATTCTTATAGTACTATTAGAAAACTTACAATCTACCATGGGTTGAGGGCAGGAACCACGAATAAGAGTTTAGGTTTAACAGCCATAAGCAGCTCCAAAAATACATTCTAAAAAACATTTCAATTAATTCTAATTTTTTGGTTATACTATTTTTATTTTTAATGATCTCAGCAGTTAACAAAAGGCATTCACAGAAAGAAAAAAAAACATACCAATTTATTAAGCTGCTCCCAAAAAATACTCTTCCTGGTGAAATAATATGAATTTAAATTTTAAAAAAAAGCATACTAGATGTGGAATCTTAGTCTCTTTGAACTGATAAGTATCTTAAAGATCTTCCAGTCACCCCTGGAAATTTTTCCAAAGGAAAAAAATTTGTTTCTCTGAGTAGTCTACTCTCTAACACAGCGGTTCTCAACCTGTGTGTTGCGACCCCGGCGGGGGTCGAACGACCAAAACACAGGGGTCGCCTAAAGCCATCAGAAATACATATTTTATTTAAAAATGTATTGTATAATAAATATGTATTTTCCGATGGCTTTAGGCGACCCCTGTGTTTTGGTTGTTTGACCCCCGCCGGGGTCGCGACCCACAGGTTGAGAACCGTTGCTCTAACGTATTCCAGCTATCCAGTTAGGTAAACCAGTACAACCGGGGAGAGCACATATAAACAAAATCAACAATAACTAAAATATTGCTGGGGAAAAGGGGGGTGCTGTTAGGTAATTCAGAGTTTGTGGTATAAAAATGTAGATGTGATAAAGTTGCCAAAGAAATGGCCAGCTGTCATTTAACCAAAGTAGGAAGATGACACTCATCTTTTTTTTTCCAGAATCAGACAAACTATGTTTGTTATTTCAAGATTTCTATAGCTATTATTTGGAAGGATGTGATAGCAGTAGTTTTGAACTACTGAATGGCAATACAAAGCACATTTTTATAATGAATAAGCCAGTTAACATAAAGGAAGAGATTTATTTCACGAAATCTCTCTCTTGTCAATGTATGCTATCCATGGGGAGAAACATGAAGCAAGGATTCTCACAAACTGAGTATGACTTACAACGTACTCTTGGGCCTTTGAAAATGTCTTTCCTTCATTCTTCTTTGTGATGCTCTCTTCCCTGTTCTAATCCCATCTTATTTATTTTAAGATTCCTTCTTGCCCCAACCATTAAAGGAAAAGTGATTGCAGAAAAATAAAACTGTATAAAATATATAATTTCTTAATTCTTTACTGTCATACCCAAATACATGTGACTGTATTCTTATTCCCATTACTTTCTCTTTATGTATCTATTTATCTACCTATCATCTATCTGTCTATCATCTATCTATCTATCTATTTCCCTCTTTTTAACAAGCAACACACACACAAAACTATTTTTAGGAATGAATGTCTTAAAAACATTTTTTTTTTAGCTATACTATAGGGTTACAACTGACATATGTATTTGAAAAACAGAAGATAAATTAGTAAACGAACATGTCCTAAAACAAAATTAAAGTTTGCCCTTTAGAGGAGATAACAAAAAGAATTACTAATTACATGAATTACAAACATATTTTGTAAATTTCACATACAGAATATACCTTCTGTGATCTGCAGCCACCCAATAGAATTCAGTTATAGAGAATAGAAAGAAAAGTTAGCCAGAACCTTCCTTTATCTACATGTATATGACACCCACTGATGTTGACAAGAGATGTGGAAACACAACTTAACAACAAAAAAAAAAGGTTTTAGTTTATAGTAACTAAAGCTATACTGAGGGATAAAGGCTTTTGTTTAGGATTACTAAATAACATAGGTCATACTTGTATATGGATTACCTGCTTTCCCACTAAAAATCTTACTGAGTATCAAAATACATTTGAGTGCATCTAGTTTCCTATGTTAAATAAAAAATTGCACTTCTTCAGTGTTCTTAAAAATCAAAAAGAAAACTTTCATTTAGGATATAAGAATCAGCTCCAACAGAAAGATGACACCATGCTTCAAAAGGGCAAATCAGCCTGACCTGTGGTGGCGCAGTGGATAAAGCGTCGACCTGGAAATGCTGAGGTCGCCGGTTCGAAACCCTGGGCTTGCCTGGTCAGGGCACATATGGGAGTTGATGCTTCCAGCTCCTCCCCCCTGTCTCTCTCTCCCTCTCTCTCTCCTCTCTAAAATGAATACATAAAAAATAAAAAAAAATTTGTAAAAAAGGGCAAATTAAAACTGAGAGGTAAAAGGCCTCACAAAGAAAAAAATGAGTGTGTGCTGCGTGTATACAATCAATTTCCTGTTATTCATATCGGTGAGTGGGGGCAATTACATAGAAAATCAGAGTTCCAAGATGGCCACAGAGTAGGCAGACTCTCCAACACCCACTTGCCAGAACCAAGGTAGATAACAACTTAAATCTGATAACACTCATTGTGAAAGACCAACTTTTGACTAAACTAAGAGGATTCATCAGCTAAGGACCACTGAGGAACTCACACTGAGAATGGTGGGAAAGGCAGAGACACGGAAAGGGCTGCTTCACTCCCAGGAGCGAGTGGTAGCCAGTAGGAACTCTTGCGATGAGAAGGGTTGCCCAGCAAGTTGTGGGTCCTCAACCTCAGAAATGGAATCCCAGCCTGGAGTCCTGGAACCTGGAAGGGGCTTACGGATTATATTTGGCTGAGAAAAAAGCCTAGATACGGTTTAAGAGAAGGAGACAGGACTCTCAGACCCAGGCTCTGTATTAAAAGGACCACACAAAGAGCCTCACTCACAGGCACTTTCCCCCAAGCTCTGGGAGCTGAGAGCAATGGCAGGACTGGAGTCGCCATGGGGGAGAGTGGTCTCGGAGGCACAAGGGGAGACTCCTTGAGGAATGGACACTATAACCCCTGGGCTGAGTCACTCCCCAAATCTAAAGTGAAGATTTTTCCTGGGAACAGCAACACCAGCAAAGCAAAGAAATTACCCCGTCCACCTGAGGCTCACCTGCCCCAGTTAGAACAAAGGCACTTAGAGCCAGGTAGCATGTTAGAGACACAAATAAGGAGTGCAGAAGTCTACGCTACTCCAACCCCCATACTGCGGCAAGGCGTGGCTGCAGAAGCTAGGGCGTTTGGAGCAAGCACCTGCAGGCTGGCTGGCAGAGGCAGGAACTGCCGCTGCCGCTGCAGAGGTCTGGGCTCACACACAGTCCTGCTCGCTGAGTGGGCCCGCCCTTGGCAGGAGAGGAGGCCCCAGCCACAGTGGAGGGGGTACTACACACAAACCTGTCCATGGTGCGGGCATGACCTCAGGGGAAGTGGAAGCTGTGCAACCTCGTAGGTGGTCGGTGCAGGCCCCTGCGGGGGGGGGTCCCCCACAGCAGCTGCTGAGGTCTGAGCCTACACGCAGAACCCTGGCGATGGACCAGCCCTCCACAGCAGCTGAAGCTGAGGCAGCACTAGAAGTGGTCCAAGTGGGTGTGCCCCACCCGACTAGTGGGGGTGAAAGCCAGGGCAGATGACCAAGCCCGTGAGCAAAAGTGTCCATGGTGCAGAACGGCCCTCAGTGGCAGCAGAGTCTGGGTGGCACTGGAAGCAGTCCAAACGGGACTGAATGGACACGCGTGAGCCTGCCTGGGGCAGCGGGGCCGCAGGGGGGCTAACACCAGCAGCACATGAGCTCAAATGCCCCAGGCAGCAACAGCAGCAGTAGCCCAGTAAACAGACCACACAAAGGAAGCACAGGGACCACACCCATTGGACTCCTGGGACTACATCCTACTGAGTGCTTAAAAAGAAGAAAAATAAAATATATAAATTAAAAGTCTGGATAGAATGACACGTGACGTTAAGGAATAGGCCACACTCAATACCGTACCTTATCACTGAATTACAGTACTGAGCCCAACAAGTAGCCAGCAATAAGAGGCAACAGAAAGTGGATCTTAGGGGAATGTGAACTTTTTAGGAACTTTCCCCCAGGCCATGAGTTGATAAAAGAAAGCCTAGGAATGCAGTTGATATTTACAACAGCACCTACACCTAGCAGAGGCAGCCACAAGATCTGGATTGCCTGTAGCTCCCAAAAGGTTGATAAAAGCCAGTCATACTCAGTGACCCCCACTGATCTATTCCAGGCTCCAGCCAGCGAGGTCCAGGGCAGGCACATTCAGCGGCCAGATATGGAAAGCACCGGTTCAGGACCTAACAACGCTTGTTAGACTGGAAGCTTAATGAAGGGCTCCTCACACCTGAACCAACTAAGGCATAGAAAACTCTGACACAAACAGCAAAAAGTACAGTGATAGCAGATAAGTAGCCCACAGTAGATTACAAACAACAGCTGATACCAACCCAAGAAGACTTAGAAATAACACAACTGAAAATTAGAGGCAGACAATACCAACCTTAGACTTAGCTAGCTTCACAACACACCCAAATGAGAAGTGTATACATAGAAAAAATGGGAAGATAGAGAAGTGCAATCCAAATGAATCAACAAGAGAAACCCCCAGAAAATGAACTGAGTGAGATGGAAATAACCAAACTACTGTATGCAGAGTTTAAAATAATGATTATTAGAATGCTCAAAGATCTTAGAGCAACAGTGGTTGGACACAATGAGCACATAAATAAAAAGAAAACAAGCATCAAAAAGTACATTGAAATAATAAAGAAGAACCAGTCAGAAATGACAAATACAATATCAGAACTGAAGACTACACTAGAAGCAAATAAAAGCAGGCTGGATGAAGCAGAGGATTGAATCAGCAATTTAGAAGACAAGATAATGAAAACACATAAGTGGAGCAGCAAAAAGAAAAGAGGGTCAAAAATCTGAGAAAACTCTAAGAGAGCTCTGTGACAACCTAAAGAGAAACAACATCTGAATAATAGGGGGTCCTGAAGAAGAAGAGAAAGAACAAGGGATAGAGACCTTGTTCAAAGAAATAATAGCTGAAAACTCCCTTAAATTGATGCAGAAAAAGTCACACAATTTCAAGAAGTACAGAGAATTCCATTAGAGAAACCCAAAGAAATCTACACCAAGACATATCATAATTAAAATACAAAAGCTAAGAGATAAAGAGAAAATATTAAAGCTACTAGAGAAAAACAGTCAATCACCTACAAAGGAGCCCCCATAAAGATGACATCCAACTTCTTAACAGAAACACTTGAGGCCAGAATGGAATGGCAAGAAATATTCAAAGTAATGCAGAACAAAAGCCTACAACCAAGACTTTCTTATCCAGCAAGGCTATCATTTAAAAGTGAAAGAGAAATAAAAGGCTTCCAAGACAAAAAAAAAAAAAAAACCCTCAAAGAATTCATTACAACAAAACCAATGCTGCAAGAAATGTTAAGGAGCCTGTTGTAAACAAAACAAAGGGGGAAAGAATATAGTAAGAGAGGAATGTAGCTTTAAAGAATAAAATGGCAATAAACAACTACTAATCAATAATAACCTTAAATGCAAATGGATTAAATGATTCAATCAAAAGACATAGGGTAGCTGTGCAGATAAGAAAACAGGACTTATACATATGCTGTCTACAAGAGACATATCTCAAAACAAAAGATATACATAGACTGAAAGTAAAAGGTTTCAAAAAATATTTTGTGCAAATAAAAATGAAAAAAAGATGGGGTAGCAATACTTATATAAGACAAAATACACTTTAAAACAAAGGCTATAGTAAGAGATAAAGAAGGTCATTACATAATGATAAAGGGAGCAATCCATCAGGAAGAGATAACCATTATAAATATCTACATACTTAATTTAGGAACACCTAAATATATAAAGCAGACTTTAGTGGATACAAAGGGTGAAATCAACAGCAATACTATAATAGTAGGAGATTTCAATACCCCAATAACATCACTAGATAGATCATCAAGAAAGAATATTAACAAAGAAACAGCAGACTTAAAGGACACTTGATAAATTGGATTTAATAGATATCTTCAGAACCTTTCACCCTAAATCAGTAGAATATACATTCTTTTCAAGTACTCATGGTACATTCTCTAGGACAGACCACATGTTTAGGCACAAAAGAAGTCTCAACAAATTTAAGAAGATTAAAATCATATCAAACATCTTCTTTGATTACAGTGGCATAAAACTAAAAATCAACCACAACAGAAAAACTAAAAAAATACTCAAACTCTTGGATTCTAAATAGCATGTTATTAAATAACAAATGGGTTAACAATGAGATCAAAGAAGAAATTTTAAAAATTCCTAGAAATGAATGATAATGAGCATACAACTCAAAATTTATGGGACACAGCAAAATCAGTACTAAAAGGGAAGTTCATAGCATTACAGGCATACCTTAAGAAGCTAGAAAAAGCTCAAATAAACCACTTAAATCTTGAATCTAAAAGAACTAGAAAAAGAACAGCAAGTAAATCACAGAGGTAGTAGAAGGAAGGAAATAATAAAGATCAGATCATAAATAAATGACATAGAGGCTAAAAAAATAATACAGAGAATCAATGAAACCAAGAGCTGGTTCTTTGATAAGGTAAACAAAATCAATGAACCTTTAACCAGACTCACCAAGTAAAAAAGAGAGATGACTCAAATAAATAAAATTGGAAATGATAGTGGAGAAATAAGAACTAAAACAACAGAAATTCAAAAGATTGTAAGAAATACTATGAAGAACTGTATGCCAAAAAATTAGACAACCTAGGTGAAATGGACAATTTCCTTAAAACATATAATCTTTCAAAAATCAATCTGAAAAAATCAGAAAACCCTCCTGACCAGGTAGTGGTGCAGTGAGTAGAGCATCAGACTGGGATGCGGAAGGACCCAGGTTCAAGACCCCAAGGTTGCCAGCTTGAGCGCGGGCTCATCTGGCTTGAGCCAAAAAAAGCTCACCAGCTTGGACCCAAGGTCGCTGGCTCGAGCAAGGGGTTACTCAGTCTGCTGAAGGCCCGCGGTCAAGGCACATACGAGAAAGCAATCAATGAACAACTAAGGAGTCCCAATGAAAAACTAATGATTGATGCTTCTCATCTCTCTCTATTCCTGTCTGTCTGTCCCTATCAATCCCTCTCTCTGACTCTCTCTCTGTCCCTGTAAAAAAAATAATAAATAAAAATATTATTTAAAAAAATCAGAAAACCCAAACAGAACAATTATAACAAATGAGATCAAAACAGTTATAAAAAAACTCCCAAAATACAAAAGTCCTGGGCTAGATGGCTTCACAAGTGAATTTTTTTTGTATTTTTCTGAAGCTGGAAATGGGGAGAGACAGACAGACTCCTGCATGTGCCCGACTGGGATCCACCCGGCACGCCCACCAGAGGCGACGCTCTGCCCACCAGGGGGCGATGCTCTGCCCCTCCGGGGCGTCGCTCTGCCACGACCAGAGCCACGCTAGCACCTGGGGCAGAGGCCAAGGAGCCATCCCCAGCGCCCGGGCCATCCTTGCTCCAATGGAGCCTTGGCTGCGGGAGGGGAAGAGAGAGACAGAGAGGAAGGGGGTGTGGAGAAGCAAATGGGCGCTTCTCCTATGTGCCCTGGCTGGGAACTGAACCCGGGTCCCCCGCACGCCAGGCCGACGCTCTACCACTGAGCCAACCGGCCAGGGCCTTCACAGGTGAATTTTACCAAATATTTAAAGAAGAACTAACTTCTATCTTTCTTAAGCTATTTCAAAAAATTCAAGAGGAAGGAAAACTTCCAAGCACCTTTAATTAGGAGAGCATAATTCTGATTCCAAAACCAGGCAAAGACAACACAAAGAAAGAAAATTATAGGCTGATATCCTTGATGAATTTAGATGCAAAAATCCTCAACAAAATGTTAACAAACCAGATCCAGCAATACATGAAAAAAATTATACATCATGATCAAGTGAGATTTACTCTGGGGAGGTAAGGATTGTACAATATTCACAAATCAAAAAGGAAGGAGAAAAACCACATGATAATTTCAATAGATGCAGAAAAAGCACTTGATAAAATCTAGCACCCATTCAGATCAAAACTCTCAGCAAAGTAGGAATACAGGGAATATAACTCAATATGATAAAGGCCATCTATGACAGACACACAGCCAACATCATACTGAATGGGCAAAAATTAAAAGCAATCCCCTTAAGATGAGGAACAAGGCAGGGGTGCCCCCTTTCACCACTCTTATTCAACATAGTTCTGGAAGTCCAAGCCATAGCAATTAAACAAGAAGAAGAAATAAAAGACATTCAAATTGGAAAAGAAGAAGTAAAACTATCATTATTTGCAGACAATATAATACTGTATATAGAAAATCTTAAAGTCTCAGTCAAGAAACTACTGGACCTAATAAATAAATTCAGCAAGGTGTCAGGATATAAAATTAATACTCATAAATCAGAGGCATTTTTATACACCAACAATGAACTGTCAGAAAGAGAAATTAAGGAAACAATCCTCTTTATTATTGCAACAACAAAAAATAAAGTATATAAGAGTACATTTAAAAAAGGAGATTAAAGACTTGCTTTTGGAAAATTATAAAACATTGACAAAAGAAATTAAGGAAGATACAAACAAGTGGAAACATATACCGTGTTCATGGATAGAAAGACTAAATGTCATTATAATGTCTGTATTACCCAAAGCAATCTATAAATTCAATGCAGTTCTTATTAAAATACCAATAACATACTTCAAAGATATAGAACAAATATTCCAAAAATTTATATGGAACCAAAAAAACAAAAAACAAAAACATGAAAAGCCTCAGAAATCTTGAAAATGAAGAATAAAGTGAGGTATCACACTTCCTGATGTCAAGTTATACTGCAAGTCCTTTGTACTCAAATCAGCTTGATACTGGCATAAGAACAGGCATATGGATCAGTGAAACAGAACAGAAAACCCAGAAACAAAACCCACACCTTTATGGACAATTGATATTTGACAAAGGAGGTAAGAGCATACAATGGAGTAAAGACAGCCTCTTTAATAAATGGTGTTGGGAAAATTGGACAGCTACCTGTAAAAAAATGAAACTAGACCAGACCACCAAATTACACCATTCACAAAAATAAACTCAAAATAGATCAAAGACTTAAATATTAGTCAAGAAACCATGAGTTTCTTAGAAGAAAACATGGGCAGTAAGCTCTTCGACATCTATTGCAGCAATATATTTGCTGATTTAACTCCACGGGCAAGTGAATTAAAAGACAAGATAAACAAACAGGACTATATCAAACTAAAAACCTTTTGCACAGCTAAAGACAATATGAACAGAATAAAAAGACAAGCCACACAATGGGAGAACATATTCGACAATACATCTAATAAGGGATTAATAATCAAAATTAATAAAAAAACTTGTAAAACTCAATACCAGAAAGATAAACAATCCAATCAAAAATGGGCAAAAGAGGCCTGACCTGTGGTGGTGCAGTGGATAAAGCGTCAACCTGGAATGCTGAGGTCGCCGGTTCAAAACCCTGGACTTGCCTGGTCAAGGCACATATGGGAGTTGATGCTTCCTGCTCCTCCCGCTGTTCTCTCTCTATCTCTTCCTCTCTCTCTCTCTCCCTCCCCTTTCTCTCTAATAAAAATGAATAAATAAAATTTAAAAAATAAATAAATAAAGACAAAGAATTTTTAAAAAATGGGCAAAAGAAATGAATAGACAGTTCTCTGAAGAGGATATACAGATGGCCAATAGACAAATGAAAAAATGCTCATCACTAATCATTAGGAAATGCAAATTAAAACCACAATGAGATACCACCTCACACCAGTCAGAATGGCGCTCATTAACAAAACAACACCCAATAGGTGCTGGTGAGGATGTGGACTAAAGGATCCCTCCTGCACTGCTGGTGGGAATGCAGACTGGTGAAGCCACTGTGGAAACAGTATGGAGATTCCTCAAAAAATTAAAAATGGAACTGCCTTTTGACCCAACAATCCCACTTTTAGGAATATGTCCCAAAAATACCATATCACTGATTCAAAAGAAAAAATGCACCTCCATGTATATGTCAGCATTGTTCACATTAGCGAAGATCTGAAAACAGCCCAAGTGTCTGTTGACGAGTGGATTAAAAAGCAGTGGTACATATATTCAATGGAATACTATGGGGCCATGAAAAAGAAGGAAATCTTATCTTTTGCGACAACATGTATAGACCTGGAAACAATTATGTTAAGTGAAATGAGCCAGGTAGAAAAAGAAAAATATCATATGGCCTCACTTATTTGAGGAATCCAATGAACAATGTGAACTGAGGAACGAAATGGAGACAGAGGAGGGATCAAAAAGACCAGAGGAAAAGAGGAAAGAGGGAAAGGGGATGATAAGATGGGATAAACCTGAAGTGAAGGTGAGAGGGCACTGTGGGGAGGGCGGCAAGGGAGATGTTGAGGGGAATATGGGGAAGAAGGGGATGCATTTGGGGCAACACTAGAATCTATATAAACACAATAAATTAAAATACATTTAAAAATAAGTAAATAAAAAGATCCCCAGGGACCATGGGACTATATCAAGCAATCTAACATATTTAATTTGAGCCCCAAAAGGAGGAAGTATAGAAAAGATATTTGAAGAAATAATGGCTGACATTCCAAATTTGATTATTAAAATATATATTCACCAAGTGATTCAATAAGCTGATTCAAAGAGAATAAACACAAAGAACCACATCAAGACGTATCTTAATCAAATTGCTGCAAACTTAGTGTTAAAGTAAATAAATTAAAAGCATCCAGAAAAATAAAGACACATTAGTTTCAAGGGAAGAAACATAAGAATGTCCACTGACTTTACATTAGAAATAATGTAAACCAGAAGACACAGTAACACAGAAAGAAAATGTTATCTTAGAATTCTATATGCAACTAACAGAACCTTTAAAAATGCAAATGAGAGATAATTTTAGATAAACAAATACTAAATAAGTACTTTATTTAAGATAAGCAAATACTAAAATAAGTACTAATATATAATTATTGCCTGTATTGCAATAGCTAAAGACTAAAATAAACAATAACACTAATTATTAAAAAATAATTATTGTCTATACTATAAGAAATAGAAAAAGAAGTTCTATAACCTATTAGGAAAAAGGTACTAGCTCTACACAAAGAAGTGAAGATCATTGAAAACAGTAAATATGTGAATAAAAGTGTCTCATTATTATAAAAAAAAAAGAAGAAAATCCACAATACTGGGCATTGAGAGCTAGATTTGAATAGAAGTGAATATTCTGACATAGAATTGTGAATCCCCTGTGATGAATCAAATTACTCTTGATAATCAAGTTTGGAAACCACCAGCTTCCAAATTCAACTTTCATGCTGTCCAAATCATATTGACACCAAGGAGCCCTGAAAACCCAGCTATCCACATTTGCTTTATTTGCCAACTTTCTTAGAGCAAAGAGCTAAATGCTTTAACCAAAAATCACTTTCTTCTAGGTTTCTCTCTGGCTAGAGGGGAGAAAACAATCGTTTGTTTAAGTCATCATGGTACTTAAACAAGAAACGAAAAGAAAATATCAATTAGGTTTTGAAAAATGCTTTCTTACCCAAAGCCATTAAGAAAGATAAATGATATAAAAGGTATTAATTCAAGATCAGGCATAGTAACAAAAATTTATGATTTAAAGATACCATAGATTTATGTAACCTGTATTTTTCATTTTGTGAATAAAGAAATTGAAGACCAGTGAATTTAAATCCTTACTATTCAAGTGTGGCCAATGGACCAACAGCATAAGCACATAGTTATAAATGTATCATTTTAGGCTTTGCCACAGACCCTTGAAATTACAAGTTGTGTTTTAACAAGATCTGCAACTCAGATGATTTGTTATGCATATTAAAGTTTGAGAAACACATATTAAAAATACTTCTCCAAGATACCACTAATCACTTTCCATGCTACCCATTGGAAGTAATCTTAAACAAATGTCAGGACGTTTTCCCTGCCTTGCCTGGCCTTCCCTTCCCCTTCCCCTTCCCCTCTCCCCTTATCTTTTTCTTCTTTCCCTTTCCTTTCTATCTTTCTCTCTTTTTGGAACAGTGATTCAAGCATACTTCCCTCTTTCACAGTAAATAAATGATTCTCAAAAAGTAAATTCATCATCTTTGAATTCTATACTATTCCTTCAAACCTTTTTGTATTCAAATTAGTGAATTATTGCTTTAGTGGAAAGTAGAATTGCCAGAAAAAAAATTCTGGCGTTGGGAGAATGTACTTGATTCCATAATAAATTCCAGAAGCCTTTATTTCTATACATATCCAAGAAGACATTTTTAGTTTCCTAGCTACTTCTATTTATGCATCCAACCTGTATCTAGGTGTAAGTAAGCACAGTATATATTTATTCAATCAATTATTGGAAGGACACAAAGAACCCAGTTCTTCTACATGTAAATAATGCCTTCAGTTTGTAATGTAGCTATGTAACCATAAAAGAAACATCCTGGGGTCAGCATTTGGCTCCTGTTAATTTTCTATAATTCATATGAAAATGCTCTAAAGAAAAATGATAGCTAAGCAAATGCAAATATAATTATTGATCACTTGAAACTACTACAAATTTGGCATCTAAATAGCTGTTTTATTTGAGTATTTAAAAATATCCTAACTGTCCCAAACCTGTTTTTCTTTCCTACCCTTTTGTGTTATTCAAAATAGTATTAATATTTTGATATGCTGGCTAAGAATTTTATACTTTAATTTATAGTTGCATCTATGTAGGTTTTGTACATCTCTCTGGCTTACTCACAAACTATTATACATAATAGAATGACTAAGTTAATCATTATTATTGAGTCATTACTATTACTATTAAAACTTCACTAATTCAAACTATATGCAGTTGTTGACCAATCTAAAAGAGAAACATTCAAACTAGAGAAAATACTTAAATTTGACCACCTTGTGATATCTAAAATGTCTTTTAAAAATAAATCCTTGATCTTCATGACCTTCCAACTCTTTCTTGACATCCACACATGATACTACGCTATCTTAGTGTATGTTCTACAATTTGGACCAGTCTTTATTAACTCTTCTTCAGGCTCTTCTTTTTCTTTCAACTCCTAAATATATATAAATATGTTTTCATCTATTTGGGCTATTATAGAAAACAATAACATAAATTGGGTGGCTTATACACACAGAAATTTATTTCTCACAATTTTAGAGGCTGACAAGTCCAAAATCTAGCTGCTCAGATTCAATGTCTTCCTGGTTCATAGATAGCTGTCTTCACATTGCATCCTGACATGGTAAAGAGGCAAGGAAGATTTCCGGGATCTCTTTTAAAAGAGTATTACTGTAAATTTATTCAAGCAGGCTTTGCTTTTGACCTAATTTCTTCTCAGAGGTGCTACTTCTTAATACCATCATATTGGAGGTTAGGATTTCAGTATATGAATTTGTGAGAACACAAACATCCATTCTATGGTATAAGTATTTTCTATTCTGTTCTTTTTTCTCTTAATGTTCCCCTCACAGATATCATCTTGCAATGTAAATTTGAACAAATAACATTTTTGTGTCTGAGCTTCCTTATATGTAAAATAAAGGCAATAACATTTTTTTTTCCTATAGAGTTGTTAAAATCTTCTAATTAGCTAATACATATGAAGCCCTTTGAACAGTGCCTGGTCCATACAAAGAATATGAATGATTTCCAAATCTACATCTCCAGATCTTTTGGAGATTATTCCAATCTTCAAATGAACATACGTTTTTTATTGGACACAATCCCACAAAATGCCCTGCTTTCTCTCATACTCAACTAAATGAATACAGATGTCATTCTTTCCCCCAAATCCAGCTCTCTGTTTTCAATTTTTCTAATTTTATTAATGGCATCATCATTAACTAGATATCTGAATCAAATCTCATTCAACTTCTATACTTTATGTTTTCCCTGACTCAAGTCTTATCAATTCTTCCTAATTGCATCATAAATTACTTCTTTTTAATGCCCATTGTTACTATGTTAGTTCAGATTATTTTCTATTCACTACTAAATTACAATACTATAATACCCCTCTAGTAAGACTTTCTTTCTGTACTCTTCCTCATCCTACTTATAACTTATTATAATAATCATTATTAAAATTATCTCCTGATGAATAGTCTCATAAAATCATTTTTATAGTCAATATTCTTCAATAAATCTCTGCAATCTGGGGTCCAAAACTCTCCAAAATCTGTTCTCTGACCTTTACAATCTTAACTCCTCTAAATTTATAACTCATATTGCTTTCAATCTTGTAATTAATCAATTGTTTTATTTTATAAATCTCATACTAGTATTTAAAATTTATGAAATCATATTTTAATTGTTTCTATAAATTTATGAGATTCTTGTGGACAATTACAAGAGATGATAAATTTTTTCTTCTACAGTAACATATTATGCGCAGGAAACATTAGCTTACTCTATTTTGTATTATCACTTTGTGTTTACAGAATAAAGTTGATTTAGTATCCCAAATCATCAAAATTAGTAACTGTGCCCCTACCCTTGATAGCATAAGGAATAATAACTTATATAACAATGTGTTGTGATAAGATATAATTAATTATTGTGATCACTAACATTTATGTTAATATTCATTCAAGAGCAGATACTAGACCATTTTAAAGTCCATTTTCCATCCACTCGCTTTTACTAGTGGTCAGAAATTGTTTCTTGCTCGCCACTTTAAACTCTTCGGTGATATAGTTAGACTTGTCTCTACAGTGGACTGAGCCCTTTCTGTACTTTAAACAAGTGATTCTCAACTAAGGCAATTTTTTCCCTCAGGGGACATTTTGAAATATCTGGAGATATTTTTGATTGTCACAACTGGAGAGGAAAGGAGTACTAGGGTATCAAGTGGAGTAGAGGTCAAGGACATGGCTATATATTCTACTCTGCCCAGGACATCCTCCAAAACAATTAATTATCTTATCAAAAATGTCAATAGTATTAATGTTGAGAAACCCTTGTCTAGACTCATTGACCCTCAGAGTTAGTCCCTTCCTTATTCCTAAACATTTATGGATCATTTTTCCGTCCTCAGATTCAGCTCTTTTTACTGTTTACCTGTCAGCTGTTGGCTTAGTTGTACCATAGTTCTTAAAGCAATCTCATCTTTTGCTAAGAAGGATTAAATGCTGACTTGCCTTTATAAGTTAGTTTCTGTATTATTTTGAAAATTGAGATTCTTCTAACATAATTTTGATGAATGGTTCGACATTTTTTTCTATACTCTTGAATGCTTCAGTAACTCAAAGGCTACAACTTACATTACTCTTACTAGTTGTCTCCCTAAAAAAGTCATGCTTGACCAACCTGTGGTGGCACAATAGATAAAGCGTTGACCTGGAATGCTGAGGTCACTGGTTCAAAACCTGGGCTTGCCTGGTCAAGGTACATATGAGAGTTGATACTTCCTGCTCTTTGCCCCTTTTTTCTCTCTCTCTCTTTCTCTCTTCTTTCTAAACTGAATAAATAAAATCATAAAAAAGAAACTCATACTCCCTAAAATCCCATGATTGCTTTTCATATTGGTTATCAGACTTCCCTTATCTTTGCCTGCTTTGGACTTTCCCATTTTATTCTCCATCTATTTGTAGGGTTACCTGTCTATCTCTGGGATTGATATTGTCATTACACTGAAAAGCACATTAAAGTAAGCTCATCATAAAAATCCTGTCAGCTCTACTCTTGAAAATAATTCTCTGTCACATTTGTAACACAAAGTGTTACAAATTCACTTTAGCTCAAATTTCATAGTAAATTTGAAGAGAAAAATTGTAGCAGCTTATTAATATCTTAGCTTCTTTATTAAATGATGCTACAGAAAGTAAATGCAGCACTTAGAAAATGTAGATTGGTGAAATTAGAGAAATTCACTCTCTGACATTTTCAGAGTCAGTATTTCAGTTGGTAAGAAAAACAACAAATAACTGTTTTGGTATTTCAATTCAGTTGTAACTGAAAAGTAGTTTTTTTAAAAAAAATGAGAAGCAAAATCAAAATAAAAAAACAAATATTTTTAACAAAAAAGAGCTATAAAATTTTAAACATATCCAAGAAAATAATTATGGGTAAATTTTCTGTGAATCAAACACATAGAGCTTTGTTTGAAACTCACAAATAACTTGTTGAGAACAGCTTACTATTTCAGCTGTTGTGACTGCCCCTCAGTGGTGCATCTAAACATAAAATAATAAGATTTCAGAATTTTTCATTTTCTTTTCATATAAAGAGAAATTATTATCTTTTTCTTCATCGTGCCATATTAATAATCAATACTTACAGGCCAAACCAAACATAATCCAAAAACTCACACTTCTTTAGAGTTCTTATTAAATAGATAAAGCATCTTCCCTTAAATATTGTTACATTTTCAATTTATAAACAGCAGTTTATATGAAATGGAATGGAGGCACGTGAAGCAGATAAATGAGACTGATTCAAAGAACAAGCCAGTCATTGAATTCCAGGAATAAGAAATGATTTTTAAACTCGAAGAAAAGAAGTGGCAAAAGTTTCAGAGCAAGCACTTTTCATACCCAAGTGAATAAATTTTATTTTGAACCCTGCTTGAGAACATACAGCTTAAGTGCAATAGTTTATGCATTGTCACCCCAATTTTAGGATGTATTATAATTTATATAGTGACTGATGATCACCATATGACAAGAATACTGTTGCCTTTGTCATAGTAATATTTTGTTAAATTAAAAAAATATCTTCCTCTAGTAATAATATAGATGGAGCTTTAATTTTCATACATTTCATTTGAGATTATAAACTCAAGTGAAAAATTATTTTTCTTTAACTTACTGTTAGTTATAAAAGTCAGAAGATTCCTGTAGACTTGTACTCTATTCTAAAACAATAAACAAACAAATTGTTCATAAGCTTTTAGTCACAGGAGTGTATATTTCAGAAGTTCATATAGAAGTGGCATTTTCTCAAGAAATTTGAAATATCTAAATCCAACAAAATATAAATACAATCAAATACACTAAAAAGCAAATAAATTTTGTTTATAAGATTACATTGTAACACTATGCTTTTTTATTTGGTTCAATTTGATTTCTATTTTTGCATTCAAAATGATGCAAAGAGTTAACTAGAGCTGTTAGTTAACATTCTAGTTAACAGAATTAACTGGACCTCTTCATACAAGATGAAATGTGGTGTCACTTTGGCTGGGAAAACTGGGAAACTTAGTGTATGAATACACAAAGAGAGGCTAATATACAAAATATAAATTATTTTATAGATTTGTGTAAGTCCAGAATAAAATGACAAAATTACATTTTTTATAACTGATAATATTTCAGCAATGTCCTCTCAGCCATATTTCTGTTTATCTTTTGTTTGTTTTTTGGAAGCATCTGTGTGATGAGTCACAAGAGTTATTTTCTCCTTTATTTCAGAGGGGTTATTTAGCTACAGGCTTAGATTTTTAGTTTATAAGGTTAAAACTCAAATCTTACTCCCTCTGGTCACTCTACAGACATGAACTGCCCAACCAAAGCCCTAATAAATTATTACTTCTTTCCTATAAACAGGATGCTAGTTCTAAGAAGCATTTAATGGCATTCATAATTAAAAGTCTTGCCTAAAAATCTCTTTATGGAAGAATTAGCCTCATTACCAGGTTTGCCACAAAGTCACTCTTAATGATGTTCTCTGGAAGAGATCAAATGTGAAAAAGGAAGTGAATTTGAAAAGGAAACAAGCATGAGAACAAATAATCCTCTACCTTTGATTCAGTTTTTCAGGTCAGTAGTTGTACGACAATTGGCATGATTGCTCTTGAAAGCAAAGGTACTTCGAATAAGAGTAAAAAAAAAAGGCATAAGATTGTTCACCCTTAAAATTTCACTCTACTTTTCTAAAGAACTAGACCTAAATCTATAAAGGGAGCTGCCACTACATCATAGCCCATCTTCATATATTTTTTGTAAATCACCTGTATTGGTTTTCTATTGCTCATAACAAATTTCACAAGTAAAGGTTTAAAATAACATGAATTTTTATCTCATAGTTCTACAGGTTAAAAGGCCAGGTGAATTAGACTGAGTTCTCTGCTCAGGGAGTCACAGGGTTGAAATCAAAGTATCGGTAGATTTATGCTTCTTTAGTGTACATTTGGAGAAAGAATCTACTTCAAAGCTCATTCAGGCTGTCAGCAGAATCTAATTCCCTGTGGTTGTAAGAATGAAATTTCTTCTCCCTCGTTTTCTTTGGATCTCTCACTGTCTCTCTTCTGTGACCAGCAGAACAAAACTCTCTACTTTTAAAAGGGTCATGTGAGTAGGTAAAACATACCTAGATAACATCTGTACTTTATGGTCAAGTGACCTGGGGCATTAAGTACATCTGCAAAATCCCTTCATGATGATACCTAAATAAATGTTTGATTATAAAACTAGCCTTGGCTAGGTTGGGTCAGTGATAGAGTGCTGGCCCAGTGTGTGAATACCCCAGGTTCGATTTCTTAACAGGTCACACAGGAGAAACAACCATCTGCTTCTCCATCCATCTTCCTACCCTTTCTCTCTCTCTCTCTTCTCTTCCCATAACCATGACTTGATTGGTTTAAGTATGTCCGCTAGGCACTAAAGATGGCTCCCTGGAATCTCTGCCTCAGGTGCTCAAAATAGCTCGGTTCTGAGCATGGCCCCAGAAGGGCAAAGCATCAGCCCAGATTGGGTTGCCGAGTGAATCCTGGTCAGGGTGATTCTGGGAATCTGTCTCTCTATCTACCCTCCTCTCACTTGGTAAAGAAGGAAAAAAGGAAAAAAAAAACTTAGGTATGGAAAACTTGAGCAGATTCAAGGGTAGAGGAATCTTTCAAATGCTCCTTTTCCTCTAAGTGGAAAAAAAAAATCCAGGATACACAACTTCCATTTAATCCACTTCTTGAAAATTCCTTGTGCTACAAACAAGTGCACAAACATATATACCACTCTTGAGCTATATGTTCTAGGAGTCAAGAGTCTTTAAACTAACCCTTTAGCTTTTTTCTCTCCTTAGAACCTGTCCTGCCTTGCCCATCCCTATTTATTGAAGAGATCTTATTTTGACAACATATCTCCTTCTCATCTATTCCTAAACTCTAGTAATTTTTATCCCTTTGTATGGCCAGTAGCCAGGGACATGAAGGTTCACATTGTATACAGGAAGACGGTAAAGGAACTGTGGAGCCAGAAAATGGTGAGTCATTCCATTTATTAAAGTCTCTCAATGGAGAACAAGCAAGCAGCCAGGGAAAAACTGCTTCCCTCTCTCTCTCCAGACTCATAAACCAAAAACAGGCTGAGGGTGGGGAGGAGGGGAGGACCCCTTCCCTGGCAAACAATCAATAGCAAACAATGGTCACTCCCAGTCAGGCAATCCGCAATTTGCAATTGCTGCCAGAGGGTAAGCACCCACAGCCTTACACAGACAACACATGTGGCGCTGCCCCATGCCAATGTACCAATTAGTCAAAATACAAGCAAGCAAGCCTAAACATATTTGTTTGCCCAAGAACCACGTTAGAAAATTTTAATGTGTATTTAATAATAATTTGTGCATAATTGTTGATCTGGAATACAACTCTATGTTTTATTTATTTTTCCCTTTGCTCCAATGAGACTATGTCATTCAAATGGTCTTCTACAATAATTTCTTACTTTAATTCAAACATAAATGAAAAAACAATAAGCCTATGATTGAGATGACGTCAGAGTAATGGCGGGGTAGGAAGCGATACCGATAAATCTCCCCCAAAACTCATCAAGATCTTCAACCAGAAACAGAAAAACCTATACTTGGAGCTTCCAGATGCTTCGCAATACACCCAAAGGTATGATTGAGTGAAAAATTGGCTAAATATATAACCAAACCCCGAAGGAAATAGGGAGTAAGAAATGCTTCTCCTTCCTCACTAACTTAAACAGGGCGGCTTTCTCTGGTAACTGTGAATATAGAAACTGAGGCGGGCAAAGGGGGTGAATAGATCCAGGCCGCCGCAGCACAAACGGCCGAACCAGGCTGTGGCATAGAGATCCAAGCCGAGGAAAATCTGATCCTGTGGCAACCCGGGCAATACAAGCTAACACTTGCGCCAAACCCAAACAAAGAAAGAAAAGCAGAGCGGCCATTTTACCCGGTCTCCTGGTCTGTGTGCAGTTAGTGGGCGAGAATTTCTTCCTGGGAAAGCCACGCACGGGAGGTAGTGAGAACTAATTCCAACGGTGGAGATTTTCCGTGCTGGAGGGTGTTTCACTCAGAGGGAACCGCGGCCGGCCTCATATCCTGGTTTGCGCAGGCAGATAAGGAGTGAGCAATTCCTCCGAGTGCCTCGGCAGTGCGCGCCCGTGTTATCGCACAGAGGGGCAGAGTCAGGGGCCTTTGTGTGGGCCAAAGCGGAATCTCGAGCCGCCCCAGCGCCTTGCAAAAGCCGCGCACGGGGACGGAGTGAGACTCAATTCCAACACTACAACATTTCCCTGCGGTTGGGGGTTTCACTCAGAGCGTGAGACTGCTGGCCGGATATCCTGGTCGCAGACAGTGAGTGAGAGTTTCCTCCAAGCGCCCCGGAAGTGGACGCCCACTTGTGCTACCGGACAGAGTGGCAGAGCCAGAGGTCTTTGAGTGGGCAGAAAGCCCGCCTGATTATGCTAGCAGCTCTGACTGACTGAGCCTTACCCAGAGCCCTGTGCTGAGTGGAAATAGAGTGGGGAGTTGCCAGCTCTTTGAGCCTCTTACTATCCAGGCAGAGGCAGCAGCAACCCCATAGCTGGATTATCAGGCTACTAATTAAGGAAGGAAAGACTAGGAGAAAGGCTCCAGGAACACGGACTCTCTCACTGTCGGAGCCTATAAATGCTATTGAGCTTCGACTGCCAACGAGACTAAAGCACAATACATGACATTGCCATAGAGACTTATCAACTGCAAACCTCTACCTGAGCATGCCAAAGGGGCAGAACCCAGGGTACAGAGTCACCGACCAGGAAGAGGGAGAGAAAAGAAAAAGCAAGAAGATAACCTCTCAAAATCAAGAATAATCTGCAGACTTTATAACCTATCCCATTTTATTATATTTGTTCGTTTGTTTCTCTTATCTTCATTCTTGATACTTTTTTTTCCTCCTCCAATTTGGCCGATTAACTCTCTGCCGGTCTTACTCTCTCCTCTCCTTGAACTACACTACCCATAAGTGTTACATCTCCCATTATCTTTTCTCTTCTCTTCCTTTCTCTCTATGAGGGTTGCACTCCAAAACCCTTAACTCTCTCTCTCTCTCTCTCCTTTCTTTTTTCTTCTTTTAGTGGTTCCCTCTTTTTTTCTCTCTCTTTCTATTCTCCCTCTATATTAGTTTCTTCCTTTCTCCTTTACATCTCCTCTCATTCAAACCTCAATAACAAACAAATTATCTTATCTGGGACTCAAACCTATGTTTGTGGCATTTTGGGGGGTTTTTACTTCACCTTTTTAACTCACTAGCAGTGCTCTCATCCTTGGCTCTCCATATTATCTAGTTCTTGTTCCACTAAATACAATAGTAATTTTTTAATTTGTCCCCCCATTTTTCCGTTTTCCTCTTATTCCTCTCATCATAACTCTTAGACAACCAACACCTAAAAGCAAATCATTTCATTCTTGACCCAAATTTTTTTCCTTATTTGCTTTTTGTGGGTCCATACGCTCTTTTTTTTTCTTTTTTCTTTCCTTTTTTTTCTTTTTTTTTCTTTTTTTTTTTTTTTTTTTTTGCCCCTTTATTACTTTTCCCCAATTCAGGCCCTCCATCACAGGCATTGTTTGTTATAATTCACAGTCCACCACAAGATTTTCTCAAAAAAGAGGGGAGAGGAGAGGAGAGGAAAAAAGGAGGGGGGGCATAATTTCCTTTTCTTTAATTTTTATTTTATTTTTCTTTATTTCATTATTAATTCTTTTTTTAAAAAAAACAACTCTTTTCGATTTTTTATTTTTTTTATTGTTATTTTTTTTAACTTTTTATTCTTTATGAAATCTCATTAATACTATCAACAAAACCACCCTCAGATGCCATTAAGGAAGAGAAAATCGAATATCATGGATACAAAAGAAAGAGAGGTAACACAGCTAGATGAGGAAAAATCTATGGAGAAAAAATTTAATATATTGGAAACCTTGGAACGAAATGACAGAGAATTCAAGATAGAAATCCTAAAAATCCTCCGAGATATACAAGAAAACACAGAAAGGCAATTTAGGGAGCTCAGAAAACAACTCAATGAACACAAAGAATATATGTCCAAGGAAATTGAAACTATAAAAACAAATCAAACAGAGATGAAAAACTCAATTCACGAGCTGAAAAACGAAATAACAAGCTTAGCTAATAGAACAGGTCAGATAGAAGAGAGGATTAGTGAAATAGAAGACAAGCAACTTGAGGCACAACAGAGAGAAGAAGAAAGAGACTCAAAAATTAAAAAAAATGAGATAGCCCTACAAGAATTATCTGACTCCATCAAAAAGAATAACATAAGAATAATAGGTATATCAGAGGGAGAAGAGAGAGAAACTGGAATGGAGAACATATTCAAACAAATAATAGATGAGAACTTCCCAAGCCTGTGGAAAGAAATAAAGCCTCAAATTCAAGAAGCAAACAGAACTCCGAGTTTTCTTAACCCCAACAAACCTACTCCAAGGCATATCATAATGAAATTGGCACAAACCAACAGCAAAGAAAAAATTCTCAAGGCAGCCAGGGAAAAGAAGAATACAACATATAAAGGAAGGCCCATTAGATTATCATCAGATTTCTCAGCAGAAACTCTACAAGCTAGAAGAGAGTGGACCCCAATATTTAAAGTCCTGAAAGAGAGGAACTTTCAGCCACGAATACTATACCCATCAAAGCTATCCTTCAAATACGAAGGAGAAATAAAAACATTCACAGATACAGAAAAGATGAGGGAATTTATCATCAGAAAACCCCCACTCCAGGAATTACTAAAGGGGGTTCTCCAATCAGATACAAAGAACAAAAAAAAACAGAGCCACAAGTAAAAGCTCCAAGAAGAACACAATAAAACCAAATTTAAACTGTGACAACAACAAAAAGAAAGAGGGGGAGAAGATGGAGATTAACAGTAGCAAAGGACGATGGAGTGCAAAAGTACTCACAAAATAGTTCGCTACAATGAACAGGGTAGGGACCCTTTTCATTACTCAAAGGTAACCACCATTGAAAAAACCACCACAGAAGCACATGAGATAAAAAAGATAGCAACAGAGGAAAGATATATGGAATACAACCAAATAAAAACAAAAGATAGAAAAACGAAAGAGAAGGATCAAACAAGACACAAAACTAACAGAAAGCAAGATATAAAATGGCAATAGGGAACTCACAAGTATCAATAATTACACTAAATGTAAACGGATTAAACTCACCAATAAAAAGGCACAGAGTAGCAGAATGAAAAAGAAAATCCAACTGTATGCTGCCTACAGGAAACTCATCTAAGTAACAAGGATAAAAACAAATTCAAAGTGAAAGGCTGGAAAACAATACTCCAAGCAAATAACATCCAAAAAAAAAGCAGGTGTAGCAATACTCATATCGGATAATGCTGACTACAAGACAGGAAAAGTACTCAGAGACAAAAATGGCCATTTCATAATGGCTAAGGGGACACTGAATCAAGAAGACATAACAATTCTTAATATATATGCACCAAACCAAGGAGCACCAAAATATATAAGACAGCTACTTATTGACCTTAAAACAAAAACTGACAAAAACACAATCATACTTGGAGACCTCAATACACCGCTGACGGCTCTAGATCGGTCATCCAAACAGAGAATCAACAAAGACATAGTGGCCTTAAACAAAACACTAGAGCACCTGGATATGATAGACATCTACAGGACATTTCATCCCAAAGTGACTGAGTATACATTTTTCTCCAGTGTACATGGATCATTCTCAAGAATTGACCATATGTTGGGCCACAAAAACAACATCAGCAAATTCAGAAAAATTGAAGTTGTACCAAGCATATTTTCTGATCATAAAGCCTTGAAACTAGAATTCAACTGCAAAAAAGAGGAAAAAAATCCCACAAAAATGTGGAAACTAAACAACATACTTTTAAAAAATGAATAGGTCAAAGAAGAAATAAGTGCAGAGATCAAAAGATATATACAGACTAATGAAAATGACAATACGACATATCAGAATCTATGGGATGCAGCAAAAGCAGTGATAAGAGGGAAGTTCATATCGCTTCAGGCATATATGAACAAACAAGAGAGAGCCCAAGTGAACCACTTAACTTCTCACCTTAAGGAACTAGAAAAAGAAGAACAAAGACAACCCAAAACCAGCCGAAGAAAGGAGATAATAAAAATCAGAGCAGAAATAAATGAATTAGAGAACAGAAAAACTATAGAAAAAATTAATAGAACAAGGAGCTGGTTCTTTGAAAAGATCAACAAAATTGACAAACCCTTGGCAAGACTTACCAAGGAAAAAAGAGAAAGAATTCATATAAACAAAATCCAAAATGAAAGAGGAGAAATCACCACGGACACCGTAGATATACAAAGAATTATTGTAGAATATTATGAAAAACTTTATGCCACTAAATTCAACAACCTAGAAGAAATGGATAAATTCCTAGAAAAATACAACCTTCCTAGACTGAGTCAAGAAGAAGCAGAAAGCCTAAACAGACCTATCAGTAGAGAAGAAATAGAAAAAATCATTAAAAACCTCCCCCAAAATAAAAGTCCAGGCCCTGACGGTTATACCAGCGAATTTTATCAAACATTCAAAGAAGACTTGGTTCCTATTCTACTCAAAGTCTTCCAAAAAATTGAAGAAGAAGCAATACTTCCAAACACATTTTGTGAGGCCAACATAACCCTCATACCAAAACCAGGCAAGGATGGCACAAAAAAAGAAAACTACAGACCAATATCTCTAATGAATACAGATGCTAAAATACTAAACAAAATACTAGCAAATCGAATACAACAACATATTAAAAAAATAATACATCATGATCAAGTGGGATTCATCCCAGAATCTCAAGGATGGTTCAACATACGTAAAATGGTTAATGTAATACACCATATCAACAAAAAAAAGAACAAAAACCACATGATCTTATCAATAGATGCAGAAAAGGCTTTCAATAAAATACAACACAATTTTATGTTTTAGACTCTCAACAAAATGGGTATAGAAGGAAAATATCTCAACATGATAAAGGCCATATATGATAAACCATCAGCTAACATCATATTAAATGGCACTAAACTGAAGGCTTTCCCCCTTAAATCAGGAACAAGACAGGGTTGTCCACTCTCTCCACTCTTATTTAATGTGGTACTAGAGGTTCTAGCCAGAGCAATCCGACAAGACAAAGAAATAAAAGGCATCCATATCGGAAAAGAAGAAGTAAAGGTATCACTTTTTGCAGATGATATGATCCTATACATCGAAAACCCCAAAGAATCCACAAAAAGACTACTAGAAACAATAAGCCAATACAGTAAGGTCACAGGATATAAAATTAACATACAGAAGTCAATAGCCTTTCTATATGCCAACAATGAAACAACTGAGAAGGAGCTCAAAAGAATAATCCCCTTCACGATTGCAACAAAAAAAATAAAATACTGAGGAATAAACATAACAAAGAATGTAAAGGACTTATATAATGAAAACTATAAACCATTGTTAAGGGAAATTGAAAAAGATATAATGAGATGGAAGAATATACCTTGTTCTTGGCTAGGAAGAATAAATATAATCAAGATGGCTATATTACCCAAAGCAATATACAAATTTAATGCCATTCCCATCAAACTTCCAATGACATTTTTTAAAGAAATAGAGCAAAAAATCATCAGATTTATATGGAACTATAAAAAACCCCGAATAGCCAAAGCAATCCTAAAGAAAAAGAATGAAGCTGGGGGCATAACAATACCTGACTTCAAACTCTATTATAGGGCCACGACAATCAAAACAGCATGGTATTGGCAGAAAAATAGACACTCAGACCAATGGAACAGAATAGAAAGTCCAGAAATAAAACCACATATATATAGTCAAATAATTTTTGATAAAGGGGCCAACAACACACAATGGAGAAAAGAAAGCCTCTTCAATAAATGGTGCTGGGAAAACTGGAAAGCCACATGCAGAAGAATGAAACTGGACTACAGTCTCTCCCCCTGTACAAAAATTAACTCAAAATGGATCAAAGATCTAAACATAAGACCTGAAACAATTAAGTACATAGAAGAAGACATAGGTACTCAACTCATGGACCTGGGTTTTAAAGAGCATTTTATGAATTTGACTCCAATGGCAAGAGAAGTGAAGGCAAAAATTAATGAATGGGACTACATCAGACTAAGAAGTTTTTGCTCAGCAAGAGAAACTGATAACAAAATAAACAGAAAGCCAACTAAATGGGAAATGATATTTTCAAACAACAGCTCAGATAAGGGCTTAATATCCAAAATATACAAAGAACTCATAAAACTCAACAACAAACAAACAAACAATCCAATAAAAAAATGGGAAGAGGATATGAATAGACACTTCTCCCAGGAAGAAATACAAATGGCCAACAGATATATGAAAAGATGCTCATCTTCTTTAGCTATTAGAGAAATGCAAATCAAAACGGCAATGAGATACCACCTCACACCTGTTTGATTAGCTGTTATTAGCAAGTCAGGTAATAGCAAATGTTGGAGAGGCTGTGGAGGAAAAGGAACCCTCATCCACTGTTGGTGGGAATGTAAAGTAGTACAACCATTATGGAAGAAAGTATGGTGGTTCCTCAAAAAACTGAAAATAGAACTACCTTATGACCCAGCAATTCCTCTACTGGGTATATATCCCCAAAACTCAGAAACATTGATACATAAAGACACATGCAGCCCCATGTTTATTGCAGCATTGTTCACAGTGGCCAGGACATGGAAACAACCAAAAAGCCCATCAATAGATGACTGGATAAAGAAGATGTGGCACATATACACTATGGAATACTACTCAGCCATAAGAAATGATGACATCGGAACATTTACAGCAAAATGGTGGGATCTTGATAACATGATACGAAGCGAAATAAGTAAATCAGAAAAAAACAGGAACTGTATTATTCCATACGTAGGTGGGACATAATAGTGAAACTAAGAGACATTGATAAGAGTGTGGTGGTTACGGGGGGGAGGGGGGAATGGGGGAGGGAAAGGGGGAGGGGGAGGGGCACAGAGAGAACAAGATAGAGGGTGACGGAGGACAATCTGACTTTGGGTGGTGGGTATGCAACATAATTGAACGACAAGATAACCTGGACTTGTTATCTTTGAATATATGTATCCTGATTTATTGATGTCACCCCATTAAAAAAATAAAATTATAAAAAAAATAAGCCTATGAGAGTTTCTTATATGTCTCTTCTTCATTTTTTTAAATGAGAAAAAAATGTAGTTGTTAACTTCCAATACAGACAATGGTCAGTTGAGGAATATATAATTGTGTTGTTAACATTATTACCTAAGATATACTAAAGCACATTTTATTTTGGAAGTATATTTGTAAAAGAAGCTCTACAATTAAAAAGGCATTTAATGTGACAGAGTAATAAAAATGGAATGCATGCATAAAAGTAACTGTGAAAAAAATTTTAATAGATCTAGTAAAGATTTACAATAAAACAATTTTTTTTTAATTAAAAAAATTATTCAGTGAGAGGCAGGGAGGCAGGACAGACTCCTGCATGTGCCCTGACAAGGGTCCACCCACAAGCCCACTAGAAGGTGATGCTCTGCTCATCTGGGGCCATTGCTCCATTGTTCAGCAACTGAGCTCTTCTTAGCACCTGAGGTGGAAGCCATGGAGTCATCCTCAGCACCCAGGGCCAACTTGCTCCAATTGAGACATGGCTGCAAGAGGGGAAGAGAGAGAGGGAAGGGAGAGGAGGAGGGGTAGAGAAGCAGATGGGCGCTTCTCCTGTGTGCACTGACCGGAAATTGAACCCAACCAGGGCAAAAAACAATTGTTTAATAATCACAATTATTGAGTCTGAATTATGTGGGAACTAAAAAGAACTTTACCTTTTGAGAGTATTAAAACTTTTGGTAGATTAAATTTTCATTCATAAAACACAGATTGAATCTCTCTACTGAATATAAAAGTGGATATGAACTTCTTCACTTGCAAGCTGTCACAGTAATGGACCGAGAAGTTTATTATTTCTATGCAAATGCTGGATAACCATGATTCTTCCTCAAACATGAACAGTTTATTATTTCTTATGGTCACTAAAAATCATAAAAGGGATTATCACCCTCATCTTCAAGAGTTTGTAAGTCTTCTATAGCAAGGTCTTTGGCATTCTAAGACAGAAAGGCTAGATGATTAAAAACAAGGATGTTGGCGCTCTGGAAAGAATATCTGTTTTCACTAGTTAGCATATGTTTACAAATTAAGATGCAATGCAGTTTATTAGGAAACACATTGACTTGAATTTAGGATATGCGGATTTTAAGTTTCACTCTGCCTCTAACTATAATTCCTCTTTATTAGCCTGAGTTTCAGTTTCTTCTTTCATAAAATGGGAATATAGACCCAGATTTTTTTAAGACCTCTGTGCGTTTTGAGTCTACAGTGAGAGCATATTGGACTTCTGATAAACATTTTGACAAATGCATATGTCACACTGTGCAAACTGTGACTTTATAGGCAAGCTGTTATTAGAACAAACTATGATCCAGGAGAAGCCCTTGAAGGTCAAGAGAACTTAGTTTTCATCCTGATTCTACCAATATGTGGTGTAACACTGTTGGCTTTATACCTTTCTACCTCGTCTCCTCATCTCCAAAACTGAGGCTTTCTATAACCATTTAATAGTGTTATTTTGAGGCTATTTCAAATAACACACATGAAGTGCTTAAAAAGTTTAAAAATCATATAGAAATATGAAATAATAAATATATTCTGGCAATTTACCATGATGAATAATTTATTCTGCTAATCATTACATGGGTATGCTTGTGAATACATTGTTTGAATACACTGGACCTCAGTTCTCTCAAAGTAAAAGGTGGATGATGGCCTAGATCAGTGATATTGTTTTTCAAGTAGTTCTCATTTTCTAGCATAATAACTGACTTCATACAAATTATTAAGTGGAGTCCCACATATACATCAAGAGAAAGAGTAGTTCTAACTGTGGATGGTTCAGGGCTCTGCCCATCCAGATTCCTTCTCATTGTACCCCAATACTTTAGTTTGTAATGCACTTCCATGAAATTCTAGGATTCTGTAAAATACAGTTAGTAGACAATTCTTTTTTTCAGAAACAGAGAGTCAGAGAGAGAGATAGATAGGAACAGACAGACAGGAACGGAGAGAGATGGAAAGCATCAATCATCATTTTTTGTTGCGAAACCTTAGTTTTCATTGATTGCTTTCTCATATGTGCCTTTACCATGGGCCTTCAGCAGACCGAGTAACCTTTTTCTCAAGCCAGTGACTTTGGGTCCAAGCTGGTGAGCTTTGCTCAAACCAGATGAACCCACGCTCAAGCTGGCGACCTCAGGGTCTTGAACCTGGGTCCTCCTCATCCCAGTCTGACGCTCTATCCACTGTGCCACCACCTGGTCAGGTAGTAGACGATTTTCAATAAGTGTTTCAATATCAATTTCAAATATGTGTTTTAAATTATGACAACAGAGAAGATCTATTCACTGGTTTTGAAGAAATCGTTTTTATTATATAAGAAAAGAATAAGAAGTGAATTAAACTATTTTATAGCAACTATTCAATATATTTTCACTTATATTGTTTGTCCTTTGATTTTCATATTTTAGAACATCACAATGTCTTCTAAATTATGAAACAAAGTTTGTTGTCATAAATATATTTACTATTTCTATTTCATTGGTTAGAGATTAAAGTAGATTAATCTTCCATTTAAACATCATTATAAAACAACATCTTCTAGTGTTTTTATCACAGAAAATAATTATTACCAGCTCCAAAAATAACTGTGAAATTTGTGTAACAGTTCTGATTAATTAAATAATGCACTCAAAGAAAATTCAGTAGCCTACTGATGTTATTAAATCCATAGAACGACCTACACCCCATTAGAATGACACATTTCAGGACACCATATTTTCTGTCTTTTCAAATGATAAAAAAATAAGTTTGTGACCTTGAACTTATTATAGTGTTACCATGCATTTCTAAAGAGGATATCAAAATTAGTTTGTTATAAGTGAGCTAAAAACAGGTGGTGCCACTATTCGAACAAGGTATGCAATTAATGAATAAGCACAGTGCACCTTGTACTTATACTTACTGAATTAGGAATTAAACTAAAAGAAGACATGCATTTCTCTTAAACTTATTATAAAGTTTACCACAAAGCAACCATTTACAGCTGAGGGATTATTCTGCTATACAATTAGAAACATAATTTTAAAACTAACTGAAAGTCTGTATGTATATCTGAATCAAGTTAATTTTAGAAAAGCATATATCTAGTGGTTTAAAATAGAACACAAATAGAAATTACAAATTTGTACTATATATTCTTTCATTATTTTTTAAGAACAATTTGGCAAACAGAATGAAATGAAATTGTAATTGTCATTGGTCTATAAAGTATATTATTTCCTGTAGGGAGTTTAATAAAAATACTAAAAATAAGTGTTTTACTTATAATATTTCCTATGTTGAGTATTATTTTTAATCTTAACTTAAGAAACAGTAATTTACATATGTGGCTTCAGTGTCCATGGTTGACTGTGGAGACCCAAAATTGATGTCATACCATAATTGCTTAACATATCAATAATCTATAAAGTGAAATTGCTCTGTGAGAGATCATTGAGTTAATTTGTTGAATTGCATATACTGGAATATGTCTAAGTACACCTTCATGGGTAAAAAAGTTAATTTTTTAATGAAATAAAAAAATTAACAAAAATATGATCAAGTAAAATGATTTTCAGTTATTTTGTGACTATGATCTGAAGTCACTTTTCAAAGTAAAGTATCAGTCATTTCAGGGGTGCTACTTATCAAAAAATTAACATAAGACAATATACATAGATGTTTGAGGCAGGAAGTAAAAAAAATTGTATGTAATAGATGTTCTAAGGGGTTTTTCATTAGGCAAAATATAATTTAGCAGAAACTGTATTTTGACCAAGGAATTGATATTGCTTCACAAGAATGTTTTGATATATAGGAAAGACATTCTACTCTAGAGCTTAGAATTTTTTTTAAAAAAAACTACTATTTAAATCTATTAATTTGATTGACATAATTTTATGTACTCTATTGTGTAATTTTATCATGAAAATATAAAATGTAAAATTTAGAAACTCACTTTGAAACATAATTGAACCCCAGTTTCTGTCTTGTGAAATTTCTTCAGTATTTAAGTAACTTGATCTCTTTTTTCATATGCTTTCTCAATAGAAATATAAGTACCTTGTAAGTCACTGTTTCACAAAGTTGGTTCAACAAAATAACAATAGATGTCATTGATAAAAAGAATGAAAAGAGACAGGCTCCAAAGGCAATTAATTTTGGGAAATTCTATGTTAGAAAATGTTGAACCTATTTCTTTGCTACAATACAACTTAGTCTTTAAAGTTAATCTTAATTACAAATCCAAGGAACGTGCTTTAGAAAACACCATGCTAAGTACACTTAGCTAATAAATATTTGTCAAGGGTTATATATTGTTGTCTGAATTGATCCACAGGTAGCTTAATATGCAAACTAATTGATCTGCTTCAGTCTTGTTGCATTGGGTATTAGGGTCACCAAACTGAATAATGACCTAAATTAATTGTTCAATTTAGAATTTGTGATCCCCTTTTACTAGTTTTAGTGATGAATGGCCTCTGATTCGGCACCAAATATTTCAGAAGACAGAACTCAGATTTCTTTGGCAGCCATTTTTTTTTATCTGTGAATGTGCATACAAAGTATGATATATTACCCATAGCCAAAATTTCTGACCAGTCTTTATTTTTTGAGTTCCCCACTCAGTTTTGACACTTTTAATATTATCAGCCCATGACTAGCAGATTACTGAATGATAATTTATGGCATTTTGTGCATGTATGAACAAGTACCACAAGGAGAAGAGTTAAAGAAATTCTTTTTCCCTACTGTCATTGTCATTTCAAGAAGTGTTAGCACATTTTTGGAATCTTGCTTAATATCCTGCATTGTTTTAACAAGCAAGTTGAAGAAGAAACTTGTTCTTTCAAACTTAGAATTTGATATTATTTTGAGATTCATTAGTTTAATTAGTAGAGAATTGTGCTAATGAATCCAAGGCTATGGAATTGAGTCACATATAGGCCAGTTAATTTTGTACAGAAAAAAAAAATTGTTTCCACCCACACTAGGCCCTTTGCCATTAACTAACCATCTAACAAATGTCTACCTTTTATCGTACAAGAAACCTCCCCACTGCTATTTCTTTTAAAGAGCAAGTAGGATCCTATGGATATGTGGGCAGAACGTTTGTTCATCATTAACAGATCTCCAGCTATATTTCTCAAGACATATTAACTTAAATAATCTTTTTCAAGGGGAGAAAATGTAAGATTCAATCACATTTTAAATAAAATGTTCCCCCAAAAATGGAAATAATCTCACAGATACAGAGAGCAGACTAATGTTAGCCAGAAGGGCAAGGGGTTGAGGGACTGGATAAAATGGTGAATGGATTAAGAAGTACAAATTGGTTAGTTACAAAATAGTATTGGGAAAGTAAAGAGTATAAGGAATATAGTAAATAATACTGGAATAACTATGTATGGAGCCAGGTGGGTATTTGAAATATTGGGGGGGTCCACTTTGTAACACATGTAAATGTTTAACCTCTATGCTGGACTCCTGAAACTAATACAAAGAAATTGAAATATAAACTGTAATTGAAAAATAAACAAATAAAAAACGATGTTACATTTTAACTAATAAATTTCAGGTTTCTCTTTCTCTTTACAAGGTGCCAATGTTTTGCTTAATTGAAAAATACTATATGCAGTATTACAATAAGCAGAAACAATTAAGAGACTCATGGGCTATTATTATCTGCTAAAATCTAATTAGTCTTTGTTTTCATAAAAGAATTCCATTCACTTCAATTTAGTCTGTCAATTATGATTCCATTTTTTTCTTATTAGAGCATATTGTAAATAATACCACAGCATTTCAATTGGAGTAGATAAAATCATTGCATTGTTTTATATTCCCTGACATTTAAAAATAATGCAAATGACGACTGGTCTGAAGATAAGTTTCAGAGTTTGACTAATGCTCCTTTTGTGTGAAATATAATATACTCCACAATTCAAAGTGGAAAAGATCTAAGCTGAAAGGATTGTGATCACAGAACTTGAAAGATTGATTTGATAGTTTTCTATTTTATGTTTGATACAAAATTCCATTTCATTGGATTTCTCAGGAATTTCATATATTCTTTAAACACAACTGATGATTATGAGAAGAAAAATGTCTTACATCCAAAGTCCAAAACTTAAACAAACTATAATTTCTAAGATGGTAAGGACCATTTCTAGGTAATAGAGTTTCATACTATACATATTACATGCTTTTTTTCCTTTATTTAAAGAGCTAAAATCTCTTCCACAAATGGATGGAGGTTTTGGTTTTATTTTCTTATTTGATGCTGATCTGACTAAGAATCACATTCCAGAAGGTTATCAAAAAAATTGAAAACTTTTCAAAATTAAAACTGAAATCATTTGAAAGATTTAAGTTGACTCACTCAGAAAAGACCTAAGCCTATATGTTAAATCCTATTTTTAATGATTTTTTAAAAAAAAAAATTCTAGAAGAAGTAAAGGGAGGTCTTTTTGACATGAATAATAGGAGGTGAATTGAGGTTTTGTGGAATCTGAGCCTTATACATAGGGACTCTCTTTAACAAAATAATACAAAATTACTCAAACAAATTTTGGTGCAAAATAACTTAATTTACATAGAAAAAAAATAATCATAAGAAATAACAATTTTTAAAGCTAGTATCACAAAACATCATAAAATTCAAGAAAATGGCATATGTGTTTTAATAAACTGCTTGCCGTAATTCTATAATACTTTTATCTACATTTTTGGCTGCATATAATTTAATTGTCTCTCCATATGGCAATTATTTTTCTATTCTAATGTCAGGCCTCAGAAGAAGCCTGTGAATATGAAGGGACAGGGAAAACTTCACTAGCTTCATAGTAAATCTTCTGCCTCTGTTTATATCAATGATTTGATCAGTATGTGGTTTTTCAAATGATCTAAACTAATGACAACTTGCTGCTTTGGAAGATATATATATTTATCTACCTATACTTATATATGCACATACAAACAATAAAAACATTCATTTTAATTTTTGAAGCTGCTTAAGGGCAAATGTCTCCTCAAGAAAGACATAAGTTAGCCCTGGCCGGTTGGCTTAGCGGTAGAGCGTCGGCCTAGCGTGCAAAGGACCCGGGTTCGATTCCTGGCCAGGGCACACAGGAGAAGCGCCCATTTGCTTCTCCACCCCCCATCCCCTCCTTCCTCTCTGTCTCTCTCTTCCCCTCCCGCAGCCAAGGCTCCATTGGAGCAAAGATGGCCCGGGCGCTGTGGATGGCTTTGTGGACTCTGCCTCAGGCGCTAAAGTGGCTCTGGTCGCAACATGGCGACGCCCAGGATGGGCAGAGCATCGCCCCCTGGTGGGCAGAGCGTCGCCCCATGGTGGGCGTGCCGGGTGGATCCCGGTCGGGCGCATGCGGGAGTCTGTCTGACTGTCTCTCCCTGTTTCCAGCTTCAGAAAAATGAAAAAAAAAAAAAAAAAAAAGAAAGACATAATTTATATGAAAGGAAGTGAAGTGAAAAGGAATATTAATTTTGTACAAATAAATTAAAGTGACCAATACCTTTTCCCTAAAAAAATAAGGTTGTACTCAGCATTATACAGCTCATCATCTAAATCTACAAAATATATATGACAAGGAAAGGTGATTTATGGAATTAATTTACCTAAAAACATATATTCAATATTTTTTCATTAAGTTTTAGTTAATGAATGAATATATAAACTAAAAAATGAGTGGGTGAATAGCACAGTTATCTTGACCTCTCATTTTCTTTTACTTCAATAATTACTGTATCAAATCCCACCTAACTATATTGGTGTATTGCAGCTTGAACTACATTAAAATATATCAGTCAATCAAGTATTTCATTAGCAGTGTTTATACTCATTATCTCATTTATTCCTCATAACAATTCATGAGGTAATTACATTTCTCAATACAAAGTTATTCAGTTTGGCATATAGAAAGTTTAAGTAACTTATTAAATATTCTACAGCTAGAATGCCATAGAATTACAAATTGAATTCAGGCTTTCTAAAGTCCTAGGTAAAATACACTATAGCTATTTCTGTTTCCTTCATGCAATACTATAAAAATACAGCCAAAAATAGCTTATTAAATTAAAATTGTGTTTTAGACAAGCTGTACAAAAAAAATCAATATAATAAATAATTTACTAAAACAGTATTAGAAAAAAATCAATATATTATGACAAAGACAATTACAATGGGATCTCTCATTTTTGTACAGCACTGTACAGATATCTTTCATTTATTGCCTTTCATTTATATATACATAAATTGCTCTTCTTATCCCTAGTTTTGAAATAATGTCTGGTTGGCTTTGGGCAGCAGCACATCAAGGGTAACACGAATGTGAATAGCATTACAGTTATATGCAGAAGGATTAACTTCATTATGATGGGACAGACTGGTATAACGAGCCCAGAAAGGTGTTTTTAAAGGTGATCAACAGCATATTTTATACTATTTCCAAAAGGTTGGTTCTCTGGCTGAAAAAATTCTTCCTATGCCCCTGCTGGAGAGTCATCACACATATTTGCATGTTAAAGACTCAGTGGATCCCGGCCCTGGCCGGTTGGCTCAGCGGTAGAGCGACGGCCTGGCGTGCGGGGGACCGGGGTTCAATTCCCGGCCAGGGCACATAGGAGAAGCGCCCATTTGCTTCTCCACCCCCCTCCTTCCTCTCTTCCCCTCCTGCAGCCAAGGCTCCATTGGAGCAGAGATGGCCCGGGCGCTGGGGATGGCTCCTTGGCCTCTGCCCCAGGCGCTGGAGTGGCTCTGGTCTTGACAGAGAGACGCCCCGGAGGGGCAGAGCATCGCCCCCTGGTGGGCATGCCAGGTGGATCCCGGTCGGGCGCATGCGGGAGTCTGTCTGACTGTCTCTCCCCATTTCCAGCTTCAGAAAAATGCAAAAAAAAAAAAAAAAAGACTCAGTGGATCCCACACTAATTAAAGGTGTTTCCACCCTGGGCAGCACTCCCTAGCTTCCCCAAATCCAAAAGGTTCCTGTGATGGCTCACAGTACACATGCCATTACTGTCCCTTCCTTCTAAGTTGTCTTCTATTGCAGAATACACTGCAGGGATTTGCACCTGGGGAGCTCAAAGTAAAGAGGTTATGGGTTTAGGAACAGGCTCTGAACATCGATTAGTATCTCTTTTCCACTGCTAACTGATATCTCCCTCCCTCTTTTTCCAGAGCAATAAGAAAGTCATTTTAAAGAGAATGGTAAATTCAGTTCCTTTTTAGGTGTGCCTCCCTTTCTCTCCACACCCACCTCCATAAGATCATTTTACTCTACTTGTTGAAAAATTGGAAGAGAAGTAACATAGAATAAGTTTTAAAAGTGATGATAGTAAAGTTGAGGGAGAAATAAAACAAGTTTCAAAAGAAAATGACCTGTATTACCTTTCCTCTCTTAGTACCACAAAGGTTACCTATTCTTCATATCCTTCCTTCTTCTCTTCATCTTTCTCTTTGAGAGCCAACCCAGTTCTCTAGTTCCCCTACAGGCCTTGGAGACAAAAACAAAACAAAACAAAACAAAAACAAAAACCCCCCAAAAAACAAACACACAAAAAAACTATCTTCTAGATTTTTAAAAAAATTATTTGTTATTATTTGAATAGAATTCTAAGCCAAGTTCATTTTGTTTATTAAACTATAGTTTATAGCTTCTTGGTAAAGCAAATTTTGTGTAACAATGAAGATATTGTTTATCTGATAATTTTGCCATTAGACTGTATATCATGTTATAACTGTTTTGTAAAATATAAGAAACAGGCACTATATTTCAGAGAAAATTTTTATTTATATTACATCTATGCATTGTTCTATGCTCTGAAAGATTTTGAAAAAGCGACTTGAATGACACTGAGTTAAAAATAAGTCAATTTAATACAAACAATAGTGTTATTTATTTTTTTATAAAATTGTAGTTTTTAACAATAGCTAACAAATACAGTTTAATATTTTCAGTATAAGTATATAATTCTTGATTTCTTTAACTAATTTTAAAAATATACATTTCTTTGTCAGTGACACTGATACACACTTCAAAGTTGTCACACATTTTTTCTTGTAAATGCGTTTTTAAAACATTATTGCTTTTTCAGAGTTAATTCATGGTCCCCAACTGAAATAAATTTTGCTTAAAAAAGTGTAATTTTAATAATGTTAAGACTTTTGGAAATCTGTGTCATTTAACAAGTCTCTGACAAAGTTAATTTATACTTTCTGATATTTTATTTATAATTTTCTATAACTGTTACATCCCTATGGTTATTTTTTGGAGAATAATTTATAATTGATGAGAATGGAAGTGTGGATGGTAAGTAATCCAGTTGCACTGTTCAAGAATTATAAATGTCTTTGAGTAAGACAGCATTACTTACTGTGATAAATTACAAAAGTTTTATCGAAATAGCTTACCTACTTCAGTATCTTTCATATAATAAATGTCTACAAATATAATACATAAAATGTGTGATCAGAGTCATAAGATATTTTAGTGTTATAGGACAGTTCTAAAAACATTGTCTTGCTGGGATCATGACCCTCAACCATATAGAAAATATTTCACTGACAATGGACTTAAGACACCAGGGAAATAGACTTGTGGAAACTAGGCAAGATGCCAATGTTCCATGTGAGCATCGAAACCTAAAGACTGGTACAAGCAGTGGATACTAGAATGCCACCCAGTTAGCTGAGAGATATGGCTAGTTACTAAAATTGTACTTGGAGTAAAACTTGAATTTGTCAAATTCACCATAAGAACACTGAATCTTGGGCATGAAAGGACACTGAATTTGAAAAACAATCAGTTGACAAGGTGCAGATTTTTTAAAGATTCTTTGATATTTCAGAACTGGATTCAGTCTACAGAAACTTCTTTAGTGCTTTGAGCTACAGCATCAGATCTAGAGATGATGGGACTTAATAATAACAACATTCACAGAAAAAAAAATGCCGAAAAAATATTTTATTTTCATTGCCAATTTTATGTTACATTTTTCCCTTTTAAAGGAGAACCCTACTATGCTCCAAATCTTTTCTTTTGCTATCTAGCTTGTCAAAAACAATCACCTCAATAGGATAAATAGTGTCCTAAACTGCATCTATGGTTTCAATTGATCTAGAAGTTAGTGAAGAAGAAAAAATTAATTGGATAATTCAAGGCTTTCTTTTTTCTCAAAAGTACAGAGTATCACCATTCTTCACCTTATGTGAAAGGAAATCTAAAAGGAATAGTCGAGACCATCTGCATTTCGGCAACTGAGAAAAAAATCACTTTTTTATTTTACCCAAAGACAGAAACTGACACTCAGCTGAGTTTCAATAATGATGAAATAAAAACCTATTTAATGTTAAAAAACAAAACAAATCAGAAACCCTATGTGATTATCTTAATGTATACTAATCATTTGAAAAGAGATGTCTTCAGTAGTCAATGAAAAATGCCCCAAAGCTATCCATTAAACACTATGTTGACTAAGTCACAGCATGGTTGTTTAACAAAAAATAAATCCATTTTCTCAAGTTTCAATAAATTACACAGTATACTCATTATCATAAATCAGAAAATATAACTTATTTCACAAACCATACAAAAGTTAAGTCTACTTAGCTCATAGTCGTATCTTATAATAGAAGTAAAGAGTCTTAAAAAGTAAAAGTATCTGAGTGATGTGGGATTAGTCCAGGATTCATTAAAAATGTATATTTTTATCAAGCCTAATATATTGCTTTTTAAACATTATGTAATTGTTTTCATATGGGTGTCTACTTTCTAAATTTATAGCAGTAGTCGATACCTACTTCCTGAAGAGATGACCACATAGAAGTTTTGGTAGAATAAAAAAAATATTCAATTTTAAAAGAAACAAGTAAAAAGAATGCTGTTTCCCTCAGCAACCCAAATCTCTTTACATCTTTCACTTCACCAGACAACATCTATAGAACTCAAGCGAAAGCCTGTCCTAAGAGAACAAAAAGTCTAAGGACTGTTAATAGCATTCAGATCCTTCTACACTTTAAAAGGCATAATAACTTTCCCAGCTCCCGTACTGCCATCACACTACAGGCAAATATCACAGATGGAAAGCCTCATCTGGTACACTTTGCAACTATTTATCAGGAGAAAAAAATGAAAGTACAGTTGCGGAAATTAATTCCTTAACAGGAAAAAGCAATCTCGAGGACACCACATACCTTTACTCATTTAATTGCATCAAACAGCGCTCAGTACTTCAGCAAAGTTCACCACACAAAGCTACAATTCCCAGGCCTCCAGGAAAGAAATTCAGCTGAAAATTCTGTCCACTGCACGTATGTATCTGTTCAAACCTATATATAGAGAGAGAAAAGAAAAACTTTTATGGTATATATTTACCAAACAATTGTTTCATTCCTACTTAAAGACAGACAGATCATTGGAGTTGTCACAAATTTCTGTTGAAATATGTTCTTCATTGAAAACCCTTTCTTGGTTTGTTTTATTTCTTATCTTCAGCTCCTTAGGCTTTGATAAAGCTTTCCTCAGAACAGGAAACCATTTCAAATGTTTCCCAATTATTTGCTCAAGCACTAGAGCAAACTTGCAATATTTTATTATTTTGACAATGTTTTAAGGTCACTCCTAGGACTCAAACAAACAAACAAAAAATCCTTGTGAGTTACATCCTGAAGATAATGAACAAGTGTTAGTTTCATTTCAGAAGTATGCCTTTTTCAAAATCTTATAATCTGTAGTGGTGGAGTGGGGAAAGGTGTTTGAAGACTTTATTCATCCTTTTAAACTCTCACTAGTAGCACCCTCTAGTGTCTTCAGTTGAATTATGCATTTTTCTTATTAGCTAAGTACAGTGTTTCTGCAGTTAAACTACTGAGAGACACAAAGCTCTGTAACTGGTATCAGGCTTTCTCCTTTTTCTGTATCTTTAGTTTCTAGAAAAACTTATTTGTCCTCTATGTGCAGCCTTATTGTCATTTGTGACCTGAATGCCTCAACATTAGAAAAGTCTACCAGTTAAATATAAACATTTATGTCCAAATTATGATAGTAAAATGGTTGGAATTGAGAAAGTACTTTTAATTCTTCAAAGCACTGGCACACACACATTATCATTTTTGTCTGTCAGAATAATTTCACTCTTTTCCCAATGACATATGTATATTTGTTGGTTTTAGAGATAGAAGTAAAGTGATTTCACTCAGGATAAAGAAAATTAAATATTTTTAAAATTTTTATTGCATTTTAGAGAGAGAGAAACACTGATTTGTTGTTCCATTTATTCGTGCCATCATTGTGTGATTCTTTCATGTGCCTTGATAAGGGATCAAACCCACAAGTTCGGCATATCAGGACAATGTTCTAACCAGTGGAGATACACAACCAGAGCCAAGAAAATTCATTTTTAACTAAAGCATTCTCTTTAAGTAGTTCATAACCCATTAGGGTTTAAGGATTTTTGTTTGATTTGTTTCTTTTTGTTTGTTTGTTTGTTTGTCTTTTTTTTTACTTATCACCTTTATATCCTAACTCCCAGAGGGTGAACAACTTTTTGTTTGTCAAGTGTTGTACTAAGCATTTTAGACACATTCTCTTAGTTAAATATCACTACGATAAATTGAACTGAATAAGGTTATTATCCTCATTCATACATGAAGAAACTGAAGCTTTATAGGATAGCTCTGGATAATATATATAAATATAATTCAAGCCACATGTCATTTTAAATTTTCTAATGACATTAGAAAAATTAAAAATAAACAGGTAATGTTACTTTTAATAATTTGTTTATTCAGTCAAAATATTATTTCCTCATGCAATTCAGAAAACATATTAATGATATATTTACATATTTTTGTACTGTATGTATGTACATGCTAAACCTTCAAAATAAAGTATGGGCTTTACACTCACAACACATTTCAATTTGGGTTAGTCACATTTCAAGTGCTAAATAGCCACATGTGTCCAGTGACTATCTTATTATACAATCAGATCTAGAAATTAATTTGCCAAAAACAATGCAGCTAGAAATACCAGAGCTAGAATTCCAAATTTGGTCTAAAACCTTTTCTGAACCACTGGCCATCACTGCCTCCTACTAATTGTAATTGTTGTCGGTGGTGAATATTAAATATGAAAAACATCATAGGGAGTGCAATTTATCCAGTCTTACAATTTTGTGCTCACAAACCCACCAACTTTCTCAATAGCAATGATGATTTATTGATTGTAACATTTATATGCAATGTACGGTGAAAGTTGTTGCAGAAAACACACAATAAAAGGAATTTGATGCAAAATAACTGGCATATGACTCAAAATACTAATTTTCATGCATCTGCATGAGCCGTGCATTCTCTGGGAAGAAAGAGTACATGGGAAAGCAAATCGCAATTTATTGGCAGACTGCTTAAATAACAGGTGTTTCAATGCAAGGACAATGGAAATGCCAGAATATTTGATTGGCTTCATTAATCTATTACCAAAGGTGGTTTTGCCAGTGAGATGAAAATTTACATGAACAGGAGCTACAATGCTCAGATTTTGAGTTTTCTTTTAACAGGTCTCTGTGATTGATCAACCTTTTTTCAAATAAACACACGATTTCTCAGTTTTACTCAATTCTCACTGACCCAAGAAACATCTTTACTCAAAGTATTTTAGAGCTCTTATCTGATCCATTCTATAATTATATAATGTTTTTGTTGTTTAATCCTCAGATATTAGACACAGTCCCATGTTTATAAGGTAAATGTTACCATAATTTCCCTTTTCTGGTGTTAGAATCCTGGCTCGAGTTCTAAATTGAAATACTGAACAAATTGCAATAAATATCACAATTCCTTCATGCCGTCTCCTCCAAAACAACAACAACAACAAAAAAACAACAAAAAAACCCACAAACCCTACAATTTCCTTTTAAGTTTTGAGGGCTTTTGTTAATTATAAAATATTTGATGTAACATAAATTCTAAAAATGTATAGGTACACAATCTGCAGACCACATCCTGAGGATCAGCATAGTGGACTAAAAATGACATAGGTTTGAATTTCCAAAGCCTATATTTCAGAGCTATGTAACCTTGGATATTTTACCTAGTCTCTGTGAATCTCTGTTTCCTCGTTTGTTAAAAAAATTTTTTTGAAGCTAATAATATCTATCTCACAGAATGATTTTGAGAATTAATATGACAATGTATATACTGCAGATGGTGCATAAAAGGCACTTAATCAAGAATTTTTTCTATCTGTAAAAAAGCAGGGTAAAGTTCTCATCATTCCTTTTAAAGTCACCACACTGAGAGGAAAGCTTTTTCCAGGTGTCTCGCCTTTTGGTTATTCCATTGCTCATTGGTGCCACCATCAGACAGAACTCAAGAAAAGAGAAAATGGGGAAACTTTTTTCTCATTATTTTCAGATGTAGATTTCTGTCAGTCTTATCAACAAACTGAATTTCTCAGATGATTTTCTGGGTTACTTAGTTCAACTAGTAGTTCCCTTGGCCTGTAAGTAATGTTTCTATTCTACAGATATTTTTTCTATTGTACTATATAAACTTAAAACAAAATGTGCTATCCATTTTCGAAGAATTCAGGTTAACTATAAAACAGCCATGTAGCTGAATTTGGGAGTTATACACTCTGATGGAATTACAGAGTCTACTGTATGGTCTATTGCAAATTACCTTTCGTGTATGAGCTTCAGTTTCAGAAACTGTGAAAGCTGGATAGCGATATTAACCTCATGAGTCTGTCATGATAACTTTAAATACTTCATTACTGTCATTGAATAGTTCTCTCCTTCTGCCTTGGCTTTATAGATGGAAATCTTAAGAAATCAAATAATTGGTGTCTGATGAGGATGTTATGAATGGTTATTAGTGCTCTGAGATTGCCTCCATGGCATTGCTGTGCTACACTGTCCTGGATCAATCAGTGGTTTTATTTTCTTTGAGTTCTTGCCATCCTCTATGACAGAGTCTCATCCAACACTGCAAACCCCAAGAGTCAGAGCAGCAATAATTTGACAGTTTCCGATTTCATCTACAAGACATCTCTTAGCTCCCAGGAAGAGGACAATGCATGTGCTGGATAGGAAAATAATGGAAGCAGTTACAGGAGGAGTAAAATGTAATAGTAAATACTTCCTTCTGTCCTCTGTCATGCAGACCGCACTGAACTGCAGTGTTAATGCCGCTGTTCCTCTCAGTAATGGCTTTAGGTGAAGAAAAAAAAAAAGAAGAAGAAAGAAAAAGCAAATGATGTTAGGATTATTTCAAGCAAGATTTTAACCTTTAAAAGTATCAGCAATTGAAAGAGGGAAGATATGAAGATGGAAAAAAGTCATAAAGATTTATCCTTCAATAATATTTTTTTAAAAAACCTTCCAATGAAGGATCGATTAGAGAAAATTAACAAATCTGCTTATGATTGGCAAAAGAAAAAATCCTTCTTGATGTTCTTTCCCTTTACAGACATAGTCTCCCTTTCATTTAGCAGACAAAAATAAAAATGAATACTGTGTTCTTAGCACCCGAAATCATTACCTACTTTCCCTCCTTTTATTTTAAGAAATCAAGTCTCCTTCCAAAACAAACCAGAGCACTAGAGAGATAGTTGTTGGGTTTTTTTTCCCCCTGTTGGTAAAGCAAGGGAAATATATTTCCCCCTAAAACCCTGTACCTTTCTGGAGAGGAATTCTAAAAAATTCACCTAGGTCATTCCCTGGCCTCTGGGTAAATGTAACGAGTCGCACCTTGGAGCAAGAATTAGAGTGGGCCAACTGGGAACGTTATATATATAGTTGTTGCTGTTTCTAAACCTAGGACAAGGAGAGGGAAATTACCCCTGCTTCTAGATACATATGATACATCCGAGCCATAAACCAGCCACATTGCCCCTGTTCGCTTTAGTGGCCTTTAGAGACCTGGCACCCCGATGCCCACCCAGGCGTCGCCGATTAGACGGTTGGAGCGCACTGGCAACCACCAGTCTTGCGGTTCAGGGCTGGTTCCTCCCTCCGGTGCATCCTTTCCTACCTCGGAAACGCGCTGTCCACGCCCGCGATGCTGCCCGATCCCCAAGAGCGAAGCGGCTGGACCCTGCTAAAGCAGTCCGAAGCCACCGACCTGCTTAACGTTCACTCGTGCTCTCTCGGGTAGCCAAATGTTAGATCTCCCCCTTATGAACCTCCCCGCCGTCCTCAGACGATCATTCTGAAAGGCAAGCGAGGTACCAGACCTGGCTCACAGCTGAGTATGATATATGCAGCAGACACAGTCCCTCTGTTCCAACTGCGGCTTTGCCGGGCTCCTGCCCCTACTTCCACTAGTCTGCCTTAAGTATCCTTTGTATGAGAAAATGGAGCTGCTGAACGCTTGTTCTCTAGCCAGAGTCAGGGCGGTCAGCGGGATCGCGAGGAAAGCACACATAAGAAGACAAATAAAACTTCTGTAAGATAACGTGAATGAGTTAAACTTAAAGGCAAGCCTAAGAAAGCAGCCGGCGTAAGACCGAGCTGAGGCATGCACGCCCTCGTTTTTTGCTCTGCAAAGCGGACATCCCGAAAAGCACGCGTTTTCCCCGGGAGCGGGTCCCGCACGCGCGCGTGCCGCCAGCACGCTTTCTGCCGCCTTCTCGGGCGGCGAACAGTAACTTCCTAAGCTTACTTCCACCTCGCCCCCACCCTTCTCCCCGGTTCCCTTCAGCCGGGAGGGGCAGCCCCAGGAGCGGTCGGGGATGTGGGGGTGCAGGGAGTGGGGACCAGAGGGGGGTACCCAGCATTGGTGCCGTGCCATCCCCACCCAGCAGGCGGCCCAGGCACTGAGTCGCTTCTCCGCCCCCCCACCTCGCGCTCCACTCGCTCACCCCCCTTCCTTCCCCCTTCGCCCCCTCCATCTAGTCCCTCCCACTCGCCATTGAAAAGGGCTGGCTCGGCACTGGCTCCTTGCAGTCGGCGAACTGTCTGGGCGGGAGGAGCAGTAAGTCTGAGAGCTGCAGAGAACGGCCCGCGCGGTAGAGCAGAGAGCTAGCTGAACCCAGTGTGCTCTGTGGCAGTGGTAGCGGCAGCGGCAGCGGTAGCGGCGGTGTCACCCTCAGCGACGACACCAGAGACTCAGGCAGCCCAGGCGACCGGGCGGCCTGAACAACCTCACAAGCGACTCCACAACACCGGCTGCTCCGCGGACTGCGAGCTGTGGCGGTAGAGCCCGCTACAGCAATCGCAGTCTCCGTGGAGCGAGCATCGCTTTTTCTCTTTTTCACCCCCCACTTCATTCTACTATAGAGGCAACGAATACAGAGTAAGTATCGGGTCGGGTGCCGGAACTGAGTGGGGCGCGTGAGGCATGCGGCCGTCACTTGGTGCGCGGAGGCTTCTTGCTGCTTGCGCCTGGGGTCTTGACTGTGGCCAAAGAGGGGTTTCAAAGACACTTCAGGGGTCCTCCCTTCCTCCTGCCCACTCTCTTTGCTGAAGGTAAGAAAAAGAGCTAACCTTGCACTTAATTGCAGATAGCTGTCTTTGGCATTGCCACCGCTCGGCTTGGCTTGGATACTTTGCGAAAACTCTCACTTCTGTCAGAAAAGTGTCCGCGCATGAATTTCCCCGTTTGCCGTGCAGAAAGATCTTTGAGTTTCACAAACACAGTCAGCCTCAGTTAGGCTAGAACTCTAAGATTGGGGCAAGCGCTGAGAAAATAGGACATCCCTCTCTAGCTAGCCTGGCGGAGCGGTCCCAGCTGAGGGACAATGCTGCGAGCCCAGCGCCCGCCTCGGACTTCTCGCGGCTGGGCCCCGCTGTGCTTTTATCTTTGGGGGCTTGGGGAATGGGGCGTGGGTCCTTGCCCGGCTGGTTGTAAGCCTTGAGGACCCGATCCTTGGCGCAGAGCGACGCAGAGCGCAGCGCGCTGAAGAGCGCGGTGTCCCCGGAGCAGTGGCTCCTGGCGCACGCCTCCCCGCCCTTCCTTCCCGCCCTACTTACCGGGCTCTGCTCAGCCAGCACCTGCTGGGTGTGGAGACTGTAGGTGTGGAGAATATGTTTAGTTGTTGTTGTTGTTTTTTAAAGGGACTCCTTACCCTGCGTAGCTGAAAAACAAAACAACAACAATAACAAAAGGCATCCTTTTCTAAATGACAACGGGAAAAAATATTGTCTAAGAGTGTAGCGGAACTTTAGAGGGTTCCTGTTTCTCTAAAGAAATTACTTTTAGTCCCTTAGCCATAAAATTCCACCTATCTCATAGGTGAATGGTGTTTACTGAGATAGAACCGGAAAAACAGGTAATTTCTCCAAAAAGGAGCTAGGAATTATTTTTGATTTTTATGATTATGATTACTATTATTATTCATTTCTAAGCGTGTAGCAATAAAACGGCCCCTCTTCGCGAAAAGAACGGCCTCTGAATAAGAGCGCCCTCGGAAAAGGTGACTTTTTAAAAGCGCGTAGCCAAGAAGGGGTCTTTTCCTTTAGGGACTTTCCAAGAGCAGAGCGGCAGTCTGCCCTTGGCAGGACACTAGGCTAGCGGAGGAGCGCTCAGCCTCGACTGGTCTTCCTCCCCTGGGGAGGGGGGCACTTCCCAGGAGTGCATAGTACGAACCACTTTTCTTTCCCCAGGAAAGACTTTTTGGAGCTCAACTCAAAACGGCCCTTTGGTTTCCAGAAGAATTCTGCGCTTCGCTGCTTTGACCACTTTTGCGGTGTGGGGTGCGGGGCGGCGGGACGTGTGTGTGGAGTGAGTGAGGGCGCGTCTGCGGGCGGGCCCTGACATCTCCGAGTAGGGTGCCCTTCTAAAATGTTGGTTTCGGAGCTGGAATCAAAACTTGCGCCACCGCGACACACACCCACAAAGCAAGGATCGAAGGGAAAGGGGGCTAAGACAAAAGAATACAGAAAATTAAACAAAAGAACAAAACCAACGCAAGTCCTCCTGTGGGAACATCGCAAAATGGGATTTCAACGTAGCGTAGGTTTCTGTACTAAGTGTGGGGGAGAAACTGTTTAAAATCGGGTTAGGCGGGGGAGGGGACAGTTAGTATGGGTAGGGGTGCTGGTGTTAAAGAGCTCCCTGCATGCTCTTAGCGCTGCTACAGGGAATCAACCTGAGGAGCATGCAGAAAAGAATTCTGAACACGGAGCACAACACCGTAGAAGGTAGCGGCGCTTTATGACGACAGCGACTGACCCCCCCCCCAAAAAAAAGGTTAAAACAGGTGCGACTCAAAATAGGTACTTGCGGTTACCTTATGAACTTGGTACAGAATAAATGAATTCCACTCGCAGTCTTGTTTGAATGAAACTCTCATAATCACGGGCGGAATATCAGCTTCAGGATTGCCCTGTCGTGTGTGTGTTTGGGGGACATTTGAAAGCAAGTCAAAGTAATAGTATTTGTACATGTTTCCCCCTTTCTTGCCTTTGTCTGGTTCCTCAGAGGAAGTACGGACGATGTGCGGGCGGTTTTGACGAATGAATCGAGACGGACGCGCTAAGGTCTAAAGATTCCCTTCTCCCTCCGCTAAATTAAGAATTGTCCCGCGCCGCTGACGCGGTCTGAGTCCAGCCGCCGCCGCGCTGCGCGGGCCAAGCAGCGAGGGAGCGCCTCCACCAGCGAGGCGGGAGAATCTGTTCTCCACGCGCCTTGGAACGGGCAGCCCCTCCTGCTGGCCATGATGTCAGCCAGTGTGCGAGGCTCGACGGGCCGAGAGGAGATCGGGTGGCCAGCCCGGGCCGGGAGCGGGAGCAGCCCTGCCCCGCGCGCTCCCTCTGCGCAGCCGCCCTGCTTGCCTTTCGTCCTCCTTCCCGCGCTCGCACCCTCCGCCCCGCCTCCCAGTTCCTCTGCTTCCCGGAGGCGCGCGGACGCGCCCGCCCGAGGCGGCGAGGACACTGCGGGCCGGGCGGTGGCCAGTGTTGAACCCGAAGATCCAACACAAATTTCGGGTCTTCCCGAACCCTTTCCCTTCTCTTTCCCGTCCCCGTTCTCTCCCCCTTTCATCCTGCTCCTTCACTGTTCACTGTGAATTTACTTATTTAGTGGCATTTGAGAAGGCAACTTAGGGGAAATAATAACAGTTACCAGTGTTAAATTTCCGTGTTTTCTCTCCCCCCCCCTCCAGTGATAAGGAAGGGGGAGGTGAAGACCGGCGTTTTTAAAATCCCGCGGCTGCCTCTTTGCCTGAAACAGACAAAGCTCCCTAAAAGCCTGAGAGAGTCGTCTTCCTGACGAAATGGTGCGGAGGGGGATGGGAGCCGTCCCAGGCAATAGCGCAATGTGGGTAACCCCCTTCACCCAAGAGAGGGAAGGAAACGGGGAGGTGCGGGCGGAAAGGTTACAGGAGCTGTTGCCGCAGGACGGGAGCCACCGTGCCCTTCATTGTAAGGCTGCCTAGTCACTTCTAAAGCCTGGCGCGCCAAATTGGGGAGATTCAGAAATAGGATTTTTACAAGACGAAAGCCCGCTGCAGGTTCCCTTCTAAATGTCTTCTTCGTGTTTTAAGGAACAACCCCTGCTTTTCCGAATTTGCGGTGCGGCTAATCCGTTGCCCTTGATTGCGGATTTTTTTTTTTTTTTTTTTTAAAGCTCTGGGAGAAGGAGCACAGCGCGCTTTTAGAGACGGTTGCAGAGAGCGGGAGGGAGGGAGGGAGGGAACGGAGGCAGGACGTGTGGAGGCAGCTGGGACTAGGAACTGACTGGCCTTCCCAAGAAAATAACATTCAGAGGGGATCTCAACGAACTGCCTTCCTATTCTGTTTTGATTTGAAGCAGGTGGGGGATTTGAGGGAAAGGGCAGGGGAGCAATGAATTCTTCACATTTGTAAATCTAGGATTTTGTTTTCTCCTCTTTGATAAAAGGCTTCCCTTAGGTAATATATCAGCAAAGGCAGCAAACTTAAAGTTGCTATGCGTTTGAAATACAGGAATGGGAAGGAAACTCAGGCCAAGCATAACCACACATTCACTTTCTAGAGTTTAATCATTTGGTAAGGGTTGAAAAAAGTCCCCTTTTATTTTAATCACCAGAATGAGATTCTGATGGACCCCCAAGTAATGATGGGTTTTGGCACCCGGGAGCCCTGGCAGAACAGATTGCAGGTTTCACATTATTTCTTCTCTTGACATTAAAAACTTTTTTTTTTTTTACATAGAAATTCCTGATACCTTACAGACTGCTAGTGGCAGGAAGAAATCTGGTAAGGGATTTAGAAAGCAGAAAATTCTCCTTCTCTCTATGCAAGCCGTCCACAACACCCTTTAGCCAGGATATATAAGGTTTTGTGGGAAGGAAGGCACACTGACGAGGAGACTTTGTATAAACCACTGGCATTACGCTACATTCATGAAATAGTATGGCTGCAAGAGTTTTCTGTTAGTGGGAAGGGATATTACTCGGGGGCTGAAATTTTGAAATGTTATTTTCTCCAATAATCTTTCTTCACATATTCAGGTGTCATCCCTTTATTTATTCACCAAAAAATCTGCAAACGTTAATTAACCACCTACTGTGCCAGACTGTGTGCTAGGCTTCAGGAATACAAAAAAGAATATGAAAACATGACTTGGGACTCTGTGAGCCAGGAGACCCTTACAAATTTATGATACGATGTGATAAAGGCTCTAACTGAGCATAATGGAGAGAGGAATTAATTTGTGCTAATAAGTTGAGAAAAGATTCATAAAGAAGGGCTGTGTTCCTGGCTTTGAAAAATAGGCATCCTTAGGTAGTGGCTAGCCAGAAAGTAGATCTGTAAAAGCCTGACACAACTAAGTAAGGAAAGGTGTTAGGGAGGTCTGATGCCCCACTATGGAATTTAGAGGTATGCGTTTACTTGGTAGACATAGGCTGCTTTTGAAGATTTTTCTAAAAAACAACAGTAAAACAAGGTGATGAAATTAGGAAGTTGATGGCACACAATAGGAAAAAAAAATGTCACTTGTCCTTATGTGAATATTTAAATAAACTAATGCATTGGCATAGTGATGGAGGCAAAATAAATTAAGATGATACTGTAACATCCAGAAAAGAGTAAAAATGAATAAAGAGAGCCTAAAGTAAATCTGTAGGGTGAACAAAGAAATGAGTATGATTCCAGGGAAGAAGAAAAACTTTTTTAGTCATAATCATCATCAATTCACTAATATCTTTATATTGCACTCATTTCACCTTCCTCATCCCGCCTTCTAAATTCCCAATCTTCTACCATCAGAGTAAACACCTTCAGTCACTTTTAAGTACACTTATCTCTACCACACCCCATTTTCCAGGCATCTCTCTGAATCACCTCTATGTACTAATCATCTCTCCCACCCTTACCTACTTCAGCTTTATCTACCAGTAATTACAAGGTTTTAATCTTCACTTTTTCCTCCCCTTAGGCAATAATAGCAAAACACCCCTATCTCTCCCCCCCTTCCTGTCGTTCTTCCCTTCCTGCTTCTTCCCTGTTTTACCTACCTAGATATTTCTCTCCACTGATTTTCATTTTATTTTATCCACCTTACTAGCCACCTTGGACTGTCTTCCCTTAAGTGACCTCAGAGAAGAAGAAGAAGAAGAACAAAGAACCTTTACTTCAAACTCAGAGATTTGTAGAATTTTCCTGAACAAGTAAATTTCCTACCCTGTGTGTGTATCTTGCTGTTTTATTTCAAACAAGATTTATAGTGGAATTTCTCAGATTTGTTTTATTTTTTATTATGCTTGTAAATGTCTGTTTTTCTTCAGATGCAATTAAGGATTTGAATATGACATTGGGAAGTATTTACAACTTTTTTGAATTTCTTACCACACAATCCCAAAACTACTTCTCTGCATTTCACTCTTTCTGATGTGTCTTCTTCCCATGGGTCATTCCTTTTATGTTTTCGGTACAAGTTTCTTATTTTTATTCCCCTCTCCTTTTTGCTTTGTAGGATTGTCATAGTGGCTCAAATTTGATATTTTTAGGGTATCCCCTGAGACATACCCTCGAACACACAAAATTTTAAGGCCTCGTCGAAGCATGTTTACAGTAACATGCACAGTTAGTCACTATGTCAATGTTCAGAGGTGAAGGCACCCTTGTTTTTTACTGCATTCTTAAAAAGTTATACCTTTGTGTGTAGAAAGGAAACAATTCTCAGATCATACATATCTTCACATGTAGGGGGGTTGGCTGAACATCACCGGGAATTGAAAGGGAAGAGAGCATGCCATAAAAAATTGGCAATTCATTCTTTCGTCAATGACATGTAAATTTTACCTTTGGGAAAAATAAAATATATAAGTACATTTAATTGCATTGACTTTATATTATAGCACTCCAAATTACATGTCATTATCTGAGCAGAATTCTATTATCTGAAGATTTTATTGACCATTCAGTATCCAAAATGAAGAAAACTAGGTAAGATGCCTTGATATTTCACACTGACTTGCAATAATTAAGTTAATTCCAGTCTTTTTTGAAACGGTGTTGCATTTCAATAGAAGTTCATCTGGAAAGGACTGTCCCTAAAATGTGCTCTTCTTTTGTTAGGAAAAAAACATCAAATTACATATGCTACACTCCCTCAATATTCATGCCCTGTGCAACACTGATTGTAAAGCACAGGTTTATCACATGGACAAAGCCTTTTTAAGGTGAAAAGTGTCTTTTAAGATTTGGTTACACCTTTGGGAAGACTGCATTCTCATTATCAAACAGTAAAAAAAAAATGAATAAAACCTTTTTCAATTATGGTTTTTGAATTAGAAGAGTGAGTAGGCAGAAATCATAAATGCTGCTATTATATTTTGCTCTCTAAAAATGCTCAAGTGATCAAGGACTTAAGCTGCCGTTTTAATTGTCTTTAATACGCTAAGCATCAAATTATTATAATAAAATTTGAAATTGAGCATGACAATGGCTATATTTGTAATTTCCAGCCCAGATCTGAAAGAGTGATTTTTTCCCATCTAATCTCCTCATTGTAGATGTATAGATTTGGGGAAACAAAAAGAGGAGCAAAAAAAGAAAATGAAGAATAAATTGTGGGAGAGGATTTTTCTCTCCTCAGTACAAATTATTTTATTAATATGAGATATATTTTAACATGACAATAATGAAACTAATTTATTGATGGATTTTAATTAAACTATATGCAAATTCAATTCTTTTTTAAAATCTTAAGTGATTAGAATGCAAATCAAGATTTGTATTGAGTTTACAATTTATTTGCTGTCATCATATGAAATTAAAACAAAATTTAAGGTTTCTGCCACACTTTTATTTTAATTCATTCTCTTAAATATATTTAATTTTTACAGTATCTTTTATCTAATATAATTTTAAAAGTGCATATTTTATTTTAGTCTCATAAAAGATTTTGAGTAAAGCATCGTTATACCTATTCTTTAGTGGGGAAACTGAAGGTCAGACAGGTAAAATCAGATCTCTAAAGCTTTTTAGTTAGTAAGAGGGGAAGCATATACATGATCATTGGTTTTCAGTCTCTACACCAGGGCTTTTTCCAACACTGCCTTGCCTCTCTCTTATTTCTTTGGAAATATTTTTTCAAAGTTCTGAATGTAAATAGAAAATAAAGACAAATGCTTCTTGGATTAAAAAATAAAAATCTCAAATATGAGCATATTCAAGTATATTTAAATTTATCAATTAACTGGTTACTTGTGTTATATTCGTCCTTTATTTAGTTTTTTATGTGCTGACCCTTTAAAATTTATATAAGAAAATAGCAAGACTATTAAAATTTAACACTATACAATCATAGATAGTCATACACATCCTCTGTTTTTATATAGAAAGAATTCCATTTATGATCCATCATAATGACACTCCATAAAATTTAAGTTTACCTAATGTAACAAATATTTAATGTTATAGCCTAATTCATTCTTAGTTTAGGAGATCTATATTTTATATATGATTGAATTTAAGCAGTATTTGCTAATGATTTAAAAATATTTGTTAGATTTTCTTCTCACTTGCTGTTGTTGAAGCAACTTGTTATTAAGAATACATTGTACGGAGGTTTGTATCAATCAAAATGAAATTAAGCTCCCAATATGCAAATCTTTGTTTATTTTTGCTACGTTTATAAACTCTTTAGCCAGTGGTTTTTGGAATGGAGAAGTGAGAACAGAAGGTCTACTTAAATTGTGATCTGGGACAAATGTCATCTTTCTGGAGTACAGTTTTACCGAAAATAAAATGAAGAAATTATAAATTATTTGAAAGGTCTTTCAAATAAAAAATGTGATGTTTTACAAAATGTGGAAGAGATATAATGCATTTTTATCCTTTTCCTTTGGCTTTGCATGTATTACGTTTCACTGAATTAATCAATTAACCATCAATAACAAAATATATTGCTTGTATAGCATTGCGATACTCTAGATATGGGAGTTTGACTGGGTAGTGAAGGGTAGTATTTAAAAAATAAGAAAATATTTGCTATGAGAAGCTAACATTTTCATTAGGCAAAATCAATGAGCAACAATAGCAACAAAGTGATATATAGTCATATTAAATTAAATTCAACAAATGTAATGCCAGCTGGCATACTACAATACACTGAGTATGGTCCAGGTTTCATAAACTTTGGAAGTGGAAGGAACCAGAAAGATCTAGTTCAACCCCTTCATTTTACAGATAAGAGAAATAAGGCTTAGATGTGTGAAATAAGCTCTATATGACCTCATGTAAGGTATTAGGTGACAGCATTAATTAATTTACTCCACAACCTTACCTGTTCCCTACTTTGTTCAAATACAATAGTTTGTAAATTATCAGAAAGTTAAATATATCCAAGAGTTATTTGTTTCTTTGGACTTATTAACCTGGACAGTTTTCCAATTTGACTCTAATATAAAAAATACTGTTTTCCACACTTTGTTTTAAATTTAGATTATTAAAACAACCTGCAATATGCCCATTATGTTATAAAACATGCAGAATGTAGTATTGACATGAAGGCCAAGGGAATAAAGCAAAGTATGAAGGCAATAATTTATATAAATAGTTTAACTCTTTAAAAATTATTTGAAAACTCCATTTACTTAAGATGACAAGAAATATATATTCTTTGAAAGATAGTTTTATTTTTATAAATGAATATTTAACTGAAGCTTAAAATTTACATTTTCCTGAAGGCTTAATATAATATGGAAAATATTTAAAATTATTTTCATAAACTTTGGTCTGTTTGTTGCATGATTCTATAGCCTACGTTGAGGGGTGTGTGTGTGTGTGTGCGTGTGTGTGTGTGAGTGTGCGTGTGTGTGTGTGTGTGTGTGTTAGGAAGTGTAAGTCAGGCAAAAGTAAATAGACAGAATATGTTGAAACCAAGTTTTCCTTTATTCCATAAATAACCTTAGACTTACTTATTTTACTGTGTGGCAAAGGAAGGCAGAAAAGGGGGAAATCAAGTAGAGAGGAAAACGACCAGAGTGTTCAGTAATAGGGCCTGATTTTCAGTTTAGTGTGAAGTATGCAACTGTTTTAAAACTGTGTAAGCTGGTTTCTTTCTCTCATTTCTAATGTACATTTAAAATACTATTATTTCGTAGTTGTTTACTAGTTTTACTAGGATCAAAAAATTAAAAAAACTTGTAAATACATTAAATTTTCAAAAGAGAGTCTTATAAATGAGCGATTGACATACACACACAATACACACCAAGTAACAAGATAAAACTTTATCGTGGGAGTTTGGTCTAGTGTCAACTGGCAAGATTTTCATTGTCTCACTCTACAACGGGAAAATATTTTCTCAGTGTAACACTGATATTTTAGACTTAAGTTAGGTTCTATAGTTCTTATAGCATTGTTTGTCTTTCATCTTTTCTTAGCCCATGAACTAAATTGCAATACCCAGGAGATAAAGCAGTTTCAATATATGCTAGTTATTATATAAAGTAATGAGAGCAAAGCAGGATTATTTGAGGAGGGGTTTTGCATCCATTAAATAGCACATAGATTCTGAATGAATGCCTGATAGGTATGCAAGAGTAAACAAATAGGGGAGTATAAGACCATTACTTAAAATACACAGCTGGATAGCTATAACTTAAAGCACTTCAAAAAGAAATAGAGCCAATACACAATTTCTAATCAATCACTCTCACTGCTAATGACTTATTTTAAAATTCATTTTCTAGGAAGTTATATTCTATCCCTGTGGGTCTCAAACTTTAATGTACATACCAATCATCTGAAAAATCTTGTTAAAATGTGGATTCTGATTTAGAAAATCCTAGTTGGGGTCTGAAATTTAGCATTTCTGATAAGTTCCCTGGAGAGAGAAATGCTGCTACCTCTCAAACCACAGTAAGCTGCAAAGGTAAATTCTTCGTCTGAGAAACAAGCTTGAAAAGGTGAAATAAACTAATAGCAGCAGAGTAAAAAAAGAAAAGTGACTCGATGCTATTTTGCAAATGACAAAATTTTTTAAAATTAAAGTGATATACAATTATTGCATTTGGATATTAAAATCAATTTTTATCTTTAATGTAAATAGATCAGTTGAAACTGTAGTTCAGAATAAAAATAAGTTGCTTGTTTATTATATATTCAAATTGACTTTACCAGCATCATATATCTATATTTGTATCCTTTCAAAAAAATAACACTATTAGCCACACAGGGTCAATAGCTTACCAATATTTTAAAAATACTTTTCAGTTTGTTCAAAAATTCCAAGCAGTATAATCTAATAGAGATCTTTGAAAATATTAATTTGTGAAACACTGAAAATAAACATGTTAATCACTCAGATTTCACAATAAAATGATCAACTAAATTTCTATTTACCTAATTTGAAGTCATTGGTTTTATTTTATTTTTTGTATCTGATATTTTTCAGGGAAACATCACTACCAATAAAACAGACTTGGTAGAATTTATTTTACATTTGTTATCCTCTAAAAGTCTCCTCAAAGCAGGAACAAATGTTAAATTAGACATGATGCTAACTATTTTTTGTTAAACCTAACTTTTTAGATTACAACAGAACAGTCATTTAATTTTAGTGAACTTTTCATTCATAATCAGTCTACGAAATCGTCATAACTCCATTTATTTATGCAGTTCATCTTGGTATAGAACCAGTGTCAACTTAAAACAAACGACTTTGAAAGCGGCTATTAAAATAAGTCAAGTTTAAATGTTTAAATTGTGTTAGTTAGGAGACACGATGGGATTCTAGCACGGCAAAGGCAATAACTGAAAAAGGTTGTCACTTCTGAGCTGAGATTCATGTCTTAAATGTGGTACCGGATTCAAAAGCCACCGCTTACCCAATGAAATTGAATTCGTTTTTTCTAAGCTCTGATACCTTAATGGCAACAGCTAAGCTTGTTTGGTGGCAACTTGAGGATCCCAGTGAACAAAAGGGACAATTGGATTAAAATGTTTTTGTAAGTGCTAAATGAACTTGGGTGTCTGCCAAAATTGCCTTGGATCGCATTATTTTTAACATTATTTAATAATGTTAGGCATAGACTGTTTCAGTGTGCCTGAGGATGCATGTATAGCAAACAAAATATTATATGAATATATAATATATATATGAAAGGAAAATTTCAAACTATACCCAAAAAAAGAAATAAATACGAAAAACAAAACAAAATTCATGTGAATAATTGTCTTCAAATTTTATTTTCAAAGACTAGTTATGGAAACTCACTTTATAGAAAGTAGAAATATCAGTTCTATGAAAATATGCTGTTCATACTTTAAAACAAAATAAGAAAAATTGAGTAAATTTACAATTGCATTAAAACTCAAAAATCATATAAAATTGAATACAATGTAAAAAGTCAGACAATTTCAGTGTTGTGACAATGAGAAGAAAGATATAATTTCTTTGACAAATTTAACAAATATTAGAAATGCTAAAAATACTAAACAAACTGTCAATTAGAGTAATCAAATACAACTAGATAACTTTAAGCCAGTTCTCCTCTTTCCTGTTTTACATGCAATATAAATACATCTTAACTGAATGAGATTTCTTTACTATTGGAAACAAAAAATAGAGCAAAATATTAAACTCAACAAAATTTAGTCATAAGTCATATAATTTTAGTAAAGATTTTTAAAGAGATGTGAATGAAGATTGAACACAATTAAACTGTAGATGATGTCATATACTGTACATTAAATTTTGAAGTGCTTATAATTACTAATAATACAATAGATGGCAAAAATTAGTAATAGCATTAATAAGGAACCAGATTGATTACATTCATTAGAAAAAATTAAAAGTCTAAGTTAAGATTAAGTTCAAATATGAAGATTGACAATTTAAATAAACACTATCATTCAAAGAATAGAAAGACGCTCCAAGAACATAATGTTTGATACTTCCTTTAAAAATGTTATTATACTTTATATCTTCTTTCTACCATACACTTATGATAGCAATTAAATCACTCAAAAACAGTTTTGTGGTAGTCTGAAAAATTGAGTTTCTGAAAACAAAACCAAGATTTTCCCTTTCTTTCTTTTTCTCTCTCTCTCCTTCCTCCCTCCCTCCCTCCCTCCCTCTCTCTCTCTCTCTTTCTTTTCTTTCTTCTTTGGGGTGACATTCGTTCAGAAAAACCATACAGGTTTCCAGGGTACAACTCAATAGAACATCATCTGTACACTGCATCGTGTGCCCATTGCCTCAAGCAGAGTCTCTTTCGTTTCCTATTTCCAGCCCATGTCCACCTTCACCTATCTCCACCCCACTTCTCCTCTGCCTATCACCACACTGACGTTTATGTCTCTGTGTTACATATGAATATATTTTTTTCTTAATCTCTCTACCTTTTTTCATCAAGTTCCTCAGCACCCTCTCTGACAGCTGGTCGTCTGGTCAGTTCCATGCCTTTTTTTCTATTTTGTTCATCAGTTTATTGTGTTCATTAGATTTCACATATAAGTGAGATCATATCATATTTGTCTTTCTCTGCCTGGTTTACTTCACTTAGCATAATAATCTCCATGTCTATCCATGCTGTCCTTAAAAGGTAAGATTTGTTTTCTTTCTTTTTCTTTCTTTTCTTTTTTTGTGGCCAAGCACTATTCTATTACATAAATGTACTAGAGCTTTTTTATCCACTTATCTGTTGATGGACATTTGGATTGCTTCCAAATTTTGGCTATTGTAAACAAGCCTACGATGAACGTGAGGGTGTATATATTCTTTCTAATTATTGTTTTGCTATTAAAAACATATTCCCAGAAGTGAGATCACTGGGTTAAAAAGCAGTTCTCTTTTTTAATTTTTTGAAGAAATTCCATACTATTTTCCACAGTGGCTGCACTAGTCTGCAGTCTCACAAACAATGCATGAGGGTTCCCTTTTCTTAACATCCTTGCCAGCACTTGTTTTTTGATTTATTGATGTCGGCTTAGCCATTCTGGCAAGTCTGCTGTGATATCTTGTAGTGGTTTTAATTTTCATTTCTCTGATGATTACTAACCTTGAGTATTTTCTCACATGCTTATTGGCTATCTGTATGTCCTTTTTGGAGAATATCTGTTCAGATCCTTTGCCCATTTTTAAATTGCGTTTTTGTCTTCCTGGTGGTAAATTGTATAAGTTTTTCAAATATTTTGGAAATTCACCCTTTATCTAATGTGAATTGCACTAATTCTAAACAGATTACCTGAAATAAAACCTTTCAGTAACTATAAAAAGCACTCCTACCAAGTTTTAACTTTGTAAATAATTGTATTAACATTTTAAAATTGTTTTCATTGCATTTTAGGGTATTACAGATTTTATCTCATCTGAATCGAACAGTGCTGTGAACCAGGTACTACACCATTTCGCCATAAGGAGAAAGAGCCAGACTACTGTTTCTTTCTTAGGATCTTATATTAGCTAATGAAATTAATATTTTGGGGGGAGTATCATAAAAAGACAAGATCTGGTGCTACTTGACACTTAAAAATATGTGTACTAAAATTTTAGTTCCAAATGTTGTTATGGAAAATTTTAACAATGTATTTATTATATTTAATCATTTAAGAGTTTTAAATTTGTAATAGAAAGTTTTAGTGAGCATTTATTGACTCTTATTAGGTACATTAAAGGTAATACCCCTGGACATAGAAATGTAATACATTTGATAACATAACTATACAATGATACAATAGTCATAGTGTACGAAAAAATAAGGATGTGATCAATTAAACAACAGAGGGGCACTAGTGGATAAATCAATAAGTTTTTTTAAAGAGAATAAAAGGAGGATTAAGTTCTAATTTAAAATAGACTAAAAAATCAGAGCCAAGTTCTTAAGAGTTTTAATTCTCTGTAAAGATTTAAAAAAGTATTTGAGAGAATATGTCTGGAGAGATGGTATTTGGGAGAACACATGAAAATTTATTATGGCCTTGGGTTGGCTTAGATACAGAATATCAACTAATAAACTAATGTGTTTTGCTCTGGCTAAGTCCTGGCAATACTTGCAATCAGAACTTTCACAGGTCTCAGGTTTCTCATTTTATTTGAATTACATTCAAGCATTTCTGTAAGATAGATTTTTGTAATAGTAGTTAACTGCATGGACTGACGAGTTTTATCCACTGGGAGATTACACTTTGTTTTCCTTTAGAAGAACTAGATTATTAAAAGGTATCACAAAAATATCTTTTGTTGTCAGAGAAACAAACCCTGTTTAGTTGCTTTAATGAATCTCATGAGAGAATTAGTAGACTTAAAAATAAAAATGACACATATTCTGCCAAAGTGCAGCTTAATATAAAAAGCCAATATTATCCTTATGGTGATGTTTCTTTAAAATTGCAGTTCTTTTATATAAACATCATATTTGTGAAATTGTATTTGACAAAATATTTCATATATAATTATCTAACACTTCAAACAACCCTGTGAATTAGTTTAGACAGTTGTTTTTACCCTCTTTCTTTGTTCTTTTTTTTTCATTTTGTATTTCAAATGAAAAATTCAAGTAGTTCAGAATAGAAAATTAGATAAATGGCTTGCTTACAGTTAGTTAGGAGTAGCTTCAAATTCTGAGTTCTTCACTATGATATATAGATGAGGACCCTGGTTTTAAATAACTTATCCTGAGATTTATGCAGTGATTTGAATTATTGTCTCCAAATAGAGTAACGATATTTGGATGAAAAGCATGTTTGTAGACTTTGTTTAATATCCTCGAATCTCAAGATTACTTAGTTTATTTCGGTTTTTTCCCCTTATCATTTGGGAAATTTTATCTTTCTGCAAAATATGCACTTTTTCTTTCTTTTTTTAACATGCACTTTTTTTGAAGTATCTTAATAAAAACAGAAATACTGTTTAATATAAGCTGTGGTCAATTACACTAACTTAAGATTTGTTGATTTCCAGAAGTATTCATTCCTTTTCCTTTTGAAGTGACTTATCCAAGGTCACAAAAGCTAGTTAGTGACAGCCTGGAATAGAATTTAGGTCTCTCTATTTTTTACATATCATACCATCACACTTTTATAGTAGTAAAGGGGGTCAAGTAAATACTACAAAATTCGATATGTAATGATCATGTAGCCTGAAATATTCCAAAGTGCTACAACTAATGTGGGTTATAGATTTGAATAGTAAATACCAAACAAATTGTATTAAGTAACAAAAACATTTACTTGTTTAAATACTTTATCTTCTTGAATGTTAGGTACTTCTTCTATATCAGGTTTATATGCTGCAATTTAAAATTTACTGAAATTTTACTATAATACTGTAATACTGTGCTGTATTGCAATATAAATTTACCTTGAAACCAAGAAGAAATATTAGAAAAAGAGTTTTATAGTCACCTTCACTTTAATAGCATATCTCTGTTATTTAGGATTCAAAAATATATTAAGTTTTAAAGTTCCATAAACACTATGAATTATGCAATTTAAGAAACTTATGATATGTTTTCCATTTTTACAGAAAATTACTCTATTCCCCATTTATTTTAAAGGTGTTTCTCTCCTGCTAAAAATGTCTAACACATTAGGTTTTTGTCTAACACAATAGGTTAATGGAAGAGAGTTGCAAACTTTTGCTTAGCAAACACACCTTCAAAGGTCATGCTGTTCTTCAAAATATAAATTAACAAGCTTGGTTAAATACAAGGGAATTGTCTAAAAGCCAGCAACCTCAGTTTTATTTTGCTCTAGTTCTATTTGTTTAAATAAAATTTTATTTTACATAGTTAAGATTATATTTTTATTTCAACATCTAAAGAGTTATCTTTATGAACAGACAGCATATTAAATCTTCCCTAGTTATTGTTCTATATATATATATGTTTTTATTCGTTATTTTGTTATGAAAACTATTTATTTTTATATAGCTTAATTTTTTTTTAGAAAAATAATCCAAATGGCTTTAACTTAATTCGATTTCCAGAGAAATTTTGTAAAGATTGGTGTTTATTTAATAGCGTGACTGTTTCAAAACTAGTATACAGCTAAATTTTGTAATGTTATCTACGTTGTAAGAAAGTAATCATAGCCCTCGCTGGATAACTCTGTTGATGAGAGCATCATCCCAAAGCACAGAGGTTGCTAGCTTGATCCCCGATCAGGGCATATACAAGAATGGATCGATGTTCCTGTCTCTCTCTTTTCCTCTCTCTAAAACCAATAAAATGAAAGTTAAAAAAAGAAGTAAGCACAAATACAACTTCTCCTTTTAGAAGTTATTGAAGATAAACAAGTTAATTTGCAAACTTAAAATTTTAAAAGGGTACAAAAATTGTTAACTTTCTCTTAGCTCTTCTTCTAGAAAAGGTTTATTTGATAAGCTCATTCTCAAAATTTAGCACATCCACAATACATAAAAAATCCAGAGGCAATTATTTAACCTAAGATTATGCTTAAAATGTAAATGCACATTTACTCACAATAATTATTTTTTGCACACTTGATAATCACCACACACACATATATATTGTTTAGTTGGTGCAAATTAATCAAAAGCCTCCTTTATTGTTTATTATCTTAACCCTAAATATTTATGTCTATACCTCTGTGAGGTAAATATATGCCTAATAATCTCCATATCATAAATATAGAAATTGAGACTTGCCCAAAGTTACACAGATATTAGGTAGTAATGTCAGGAACAATAACAACAAAATATATACATATATTTTACTTCAGAGCCTATGCTTTTAGCCACAGTGATAAATAGTTTATTGTTCTCTCAATTTTTGCAATATAATTTAACTATATTAATAACTATATTAATAATGACTATACACATGGACATTTAATTATTATTTTTTAGAAAATTGTTTTATATCTATTTTCAGCTTTATTAACTTTATTAGAGCAGCAGAACACCATGCTTTGAGAAAACAAAAATGTGCATCAGTTAGACTAAACATTAAGGTATATTTTTTCCTTTTGGGTACCTTAATAATAGAAGAAACATTCAATCTATGAAATAACTGTCATTAACAATTCAGTTAAAGCCTGAAAAATGTGTACACATATACTTTACCCACCTAATTTAAAACTTAAGTTTTCTCCTTTGATAACTGTAGTTTTGTGGTAGATTATATAGTCAGTGTAAAAAATTAAAATTAAAGCTTGTTTATTATCTTTCTCATCAAAGACTGTTACATTTTTTATTTGAATACAAATTTGATAGGTTTGACTAGAGGCATATAGCAATTTTGATTTTTATTGGATTTGCTTGAACAATCCCAAGTTAAAATAATGGCTTTCAGTTCTACTCTCTTTTCAGAATCCTGATACATAATGCTGAGATAAATACTGGAAGTAGAAAATGTCTCACAGCGTTAAACATCTAAATCACTAATTCTTTTAGAGCACAAAGGGAGAGTTGATTTACTTACAGTCCCCATCTGCAAAGCATCACACCTCACTGAATCATTCAATAATTTTAACTGAGTTTTTTCATTTTTTCAAGTTAACTGCTAGTTTTACTTCCTGTGAAAATTAGGCTTTTTTGGTCAATATTAATCATTTCATTGCTGTATACATGACTCTGGAAATCACAGACCAACTTAAAACAACCAGCAGCTGACCAAGGAAAGAACTCAAACCCAAATAGTCCAAGAACTTGGACACATTAATCTTTTTTTTTTTGTATTTCCAGAAGTTAGAAGCAAGGAGGCAGTCAGACAGACTACCGCATTGCACCTGATTGGTATCCAACCAGCAAGCCTACCAGGGGGAGATGCTCTGCCCATCTGGGGCATTGCTCTGTTGCAACTGGAGCCATTCTAGCACCTGAGGCAGAGGCCATGGAGCCGTCCTCAGTGCCTGGGCCAACTTTGGTCCAGTGAAGCTTTGTCTGAGGAAGGGGAAGAGAGAGGTAGAGAGAAAGGAGAACAGAAAGGGTGGAGAAGCAGATGGGTGCTTCTTCTGTGTGCCCTGACCTTGAATCGAACCCAGGACTTCCACACGTCAGGCTGATACTCGACTGCTGAGCCAATCAGCCAGGTCCAGGACATTAATCCTATTATCTAAATAACTCAATCTGTATTCTCCTTCAGACCAAACAAACAAACAAACAACAATACAACCAGCAATTTCTAATACCTTAATCATATCCTAAGGCTTGTCAACTAGGATGGAAGACTGTGAGTCAAGAATATTGATCAAAGATGAGTCAAACATTAATATATATCTTTTTATGAATTTATTTTTTAAATAAATGACATGGTTATACTGCAATAATGATGCAAATGTGGTGCAAAAATCAATCAAATGTACATGGATATCACTGCTTGTTAAGTAGAAAAAAGGAAAGGTTAGCATGGTGGAATTTTGCCTAGGTAGACTCTCATTCTAGTAGGGAAACATTGTGCATTTTTTAATTACAGTGACATTTTAATATCTTGAAATAGTAGAAAGCACTTAAAAAAAACCACAGGTACTTTCCTGACTATGCAGTGGCACAGTAGATAGAGCATCAGACTGGGACACAGAGGACTCCAGCTTGAGCACAGGCTTATCCCTCTTGAGTGTGGCCTGAGCAGTTTGAGCGTGAAGTCACTAGCTTGAGTGCAGGATCATAAACATGACACCATGGTCACCGGTTTGAGCCCAAAAGTAACTAGCTTGAAGCCCAAGGTCGCTAGCTTAAACCCAAGATCTCTGGCTTGAACAAGGGGTACCTGGCTCAGCTGGAGCCCTGTGGTCAAGGCACATATGAGAAGGCAATCAATGAACAACTAAGGTGCTGCAACAAAAAATTGATGCCTCGTGTCTCTCTCTTTCGGTCTGTCTGTCCCTGTCTGTCTGTCTGTCTCTCTCACTAAAAAAAAAAAAGAATATAAATACTCACATACCTTTTAAATGTTATAATATCTAACAGCTTTTTTTAGATATAGAGAAATATAAATTTATCTTTAATAATTTTTAAAAATTGTATTTCTCTTGCTAACATTTATTGTTACTTTGTTACTTGAGAATTCTAGTATTTACAGCAAAAAAAATTTTTGTAGAATTAATGTTGTCTTCCTGATGTTAGGATATGTTACCACCAGATAACAGTGGTGGTGTAAGAATTCAGTCATTATTGATAAGTATTTTACTTAGACATGGATTCATTTTTTCTTTAAGAGATTAAATATTTAAAATTGTGTTTCAATTACAATTATGTATACATTCAAACCATTTTAAAAAATAATTTAAAATATTTAAAAAATATTTTGTTCAAAACTATTACATTTTCCTTATCATATATCACTAATTAATACTTAATCAAATTTTAACCTTCTTCAGAGTCTTTGATTAGCTTGTTTCTGACTTACTCTATGTTTCATAATATTTTCTTGAACCATATTTTTTAAATCTTGCAACCATGGAAATTAAAAATAGAAACTTTAGAAGAATATACCACAGAGTTGAATAGAAATTTGAACTAAATCTATGTTCTTCAAAGCACAAATTATTATATTTTCAGAGTGATTTAAAAAAGACATATCTACAACTAAATTTCTATTATTTTTCAGTCTAATAATAAAACGTAAGCATATGCCATTCTGTTGCGTAAGTGACTCCATTTGTCTTGAAGCATTGAGCTCGGCTTACAAGAGTGAATGTGAAATACTCACTAAGAGACTTTTTATTATAAGGAGTCAAGCCTGACCTGTGGTGGCGCAGTGGATAAAGCGTCGACCTGGAAATGCTGAGGTCGCCGGTTCAAAACCCTGGGCTTGCCTGGTCAAGGCACATATGGGAGTTGATGCTTCCAGCTCCTCCTCCCCTTCTCTCTCTCTGTCTCTTTCACTCTCTCTCTCTCTCTCTGTCTCTCCCTCTCCTCTCTAAAATGAATAAATAAAAATAAAAAAATTTTAAAAAATCTGTAAAAAAAATAAGGAGTCAAACACTTAACCTTATTTGATATAATGTGGTAAATGATATAATTGGACCTAATAATGCTATTTAAAGATTTAAAAGAGAAGATAGATTTCTGGCCATTCACTTGAATAGATGTGAATTCCTGCATAACTCCTCAAACATTTTCTTGGTTGTGAAATAAAAATAATGGCCACTCAACATTTTTTTTTCCTGGGACACTGAAAGGTAGTCATAAGACATTAGAAAATTGTATTACTCAGAAGAATAGAACTGAAATATACATGGCTTTAAATATTTTATATTTATATACATATATATTTAAATACATTTTTTCTTTTCTTTTACTTTTTATTTATTTATTTTTTTGAGCTGTTCGTCTTCCTTCCAGCACTGCAGGTGGGAATGCAGACTTGTGCAGCCACTGTGGAAAACAGTATGGCGTTTCCTCAAAAAATTAAAAATGAAACTAACCTTTGACCCAGCTATAGCACTTTTAGGAATATATCTTAAGAATACCAGATCACTGACTCAAAAGAAGATATGCACTCCCATGTTTATTCCATCATTGTTTACATTAACCAAGATCTGGAAACAGCCCAAATGTCCATCAGTGGATGAGTGGTTTAAAAATCTGTGGTAAACATACACAATGGAATACTGCATGGCTATGAAAAAGAAGGAAGTCTTACATTTTGTGATAGCATTGATGGACCTGGAGTTTATTATGCTAAGTTGAATAAACCAGGCAGAGGAAGACAAATATCATATGATCTCACTTACATGTGGAATCTAATGAACAAAGTGAACTGAGGAACAGAATAGAGGCAGAGGCAGGGTCACAGGGAGCAGAGGGACGGTAGTCAGAGGGAAAGGAGGTGAAGGGATGGGATCATAGAAGGTGAAAGTATTAGTGAAATTATATATACATAACACATAAGTACAGATAACAAGACAGCAAATCCCAAGGGGAATGGGAGAAGGAGCTAGGGGGAAGGAAACAAAGGGGGTGTAATGGGGGGCACGGGGGTGAAGGGTGAGGGTGTTATATTGAGTGGAACACTTGAATCCATGTTAACACAATAAATTAAAATTAATAAAAATTTAAATACATTTATGTTTGTAAATGATCACAAACACTACACACTGAAATATTCATATAAAAGTTTTTTAAATTAAATGTTATACATAACGTAAAAACTGATGTATTTGTTCATAACTAAATTGTATATTTTTCTAAGCATTATTAGAAGTACATTATAAAATTATGATATATGCATATAATTATATACTAGACATTCGTATTTATGTAGAGACATATATGGATACATGTACTCATCCATTGCTTAGACAAATGGAAATATAATGATTAGACATATGCTCTTAAATAAAAATTTGAAATGATTATATATACTAATCATGGAAGACTTGAGTTTTTATCTGCATAAAAAAATCCAAATTTTTTCATTGACCCATTACTAATGGCATTTTAGGTCTGAGAAGTTGCCAAGTTTATATTATAGATTTTGCCCAATACTTTTTATAACCTCTCACTTGCCATCACCTTATTATCCTTGCCTTTGACTAAATTTTTCTTTGATTCACTGAATTTTCACCTCTTTTTCTTCATAAAGTGACTGTTGAAAGAGTGTATGTTTTACTTTTAAGTCACTGTTTTCTATTTCTGTTAATCTACACAGGTGCATCTCTCTGTCAAAAACAATAATATTTGAAAAAAGTTTTAATTATACTTTTTTAAAATTATCATTTTTTTCTTAAACTAAAGAAAAATTACAAATATTTTTATGTTCCTGAGTTTTTTAAAGCAAATATTTGTCCTATAAAAATGTGGCTGCTTGCTTGCTCTCAGTTGTCTTGGAGACACACAATAAAAAAGCACATGCCCAGGAGAATAAGGCTTTAATTTACTTATCCAAATGTCGTTTGATAAATAAAAGAACACATAAACTTATTTCTCGACTACGATTTTGAACAAATAGACGTAAAATAGATAATTTTGCTATAATTACAATAATTCTGTTTGTGTTATTCTATGTTTAAGTAATCATTTGTTTTTCAGTGACTCAACAATAACTTTCTTTTGAAAACTAAAACACAATACAGGATACAGATGATGTGTAGTAGAATTATGCACATGAAAGCTGTATAATCTTGTTAACCGGTGTCACTACAATCAATTCAATAAAAAGGAAAACAAAAAAGAGTAAAACTCCTCTTCTGCAGCTTTCACTGACTTTTGAAAAAAGGCAAAACTAAAAACAGACTAATACTATCATAAAATTATTCAGTTAATCATTTAATTTAAGGCAAATGATAGCTTATATTTAACTTTTAGGAGTGTTTAGTTTAAAATAAGTTATTCATTTAAAAAACATAAATTTACTTCTTTTAAAAGTTCATTATCCCATCTGGGCTTTAAATAAAGTGATTTTAATAAGTAAGATGTTAAATATTTAACTCCTAATTTAAAATAAACAAAATTTAAAAGGCTTTTAAAGAAAAATACTGTTTTATACTTATGTTAGTTAATATAAAGGAGGCTCTGGACTTGAAATATGGGTTTCTTCATTTGTAACTTATCAACAAAATGTAAGATATAGATTGAGTATTATACCTAAATAATATAATTATTTTCAACATAAATTTATTGAAAACTTTTTTTTTGTATTTTTCTGAAGCTAGAAATGGGGAGAGACAGTCAGACAGACTCCCGCATGCGCCCGACCGGGATCCACCCGGCACGCCCACCAGGGGGCAACGCTCTGCCCACCAGGGGGTGATGCTCTGCCCCTCCGGGGCCTCGCTCTGCTGCGACCAGAGCCACTCTAGAGCCTGGGGCAGAGGCCAAGGAGCCATCCCCAGCGCCCGGGCCATCTTTGCTCCAATGGAGCCTTGGATGCGGGAGGGGACGAGAGAGACAGAGAGGAAGGAGAGGGGGAGGGGTGAAGAAGCAGATGGGTGCTTCTCCTGTGTGCCCTGGTCGGAAATCGAACCCAGGACTTCTGCACGCCAGGCCGACGCTCTACCACTGAGCCAACCGGCCAGGGCTTGAAAACATTTTTTAGAAATGGTAGTTTTATACTTGATTATTTTCAAAAGGACAGAAATAGTCAAGCACTATTTTCTAGAATGAAAGAAAACATTCATTTAGAAAAAAAAAATTTTTTTTGTATTTTTTTTTTTTTCTGAAGCTGGAAACAGGGAGAGACAGTCAGACAGACTCCCACATGCGCCCGACAGGGATCCACCCGGCACGCCCACCAGGGACGACGCTCTGCCCACCAGGGGGCGATGCTCTGCCCCTCCGGGGCGTTGCTCTGCCGCGACCGGAGCCTCTCTAGCGCCTGGGGCAGAGGCCAAGGAGCCATCCCCAGAGCCCGGGCCATCTTTGCTCCAATGGAGCCTTGGCTGCAGGAGGGGAAGAGAGAGACAGAGAGGAAGGAGAGGGTGGGGTGGAGAAGCAAATGGGCGTTTCTCCTATGTGCCCTGGCCGGGAATCGAACCCGGGTCCCCCGCACACCAGGCCGACGCTCTACCACTGAGCCAACCAGCCAGGGCGAAAAAAAAAATTTTTAAGTAAAATGTGAAAACTAAATTTTAGTTTCATTTGGAGTGACATAAATACATTATAACTTTATTTAAAAAGTAAATTCACTCCTAGTCAGTTGGCTCAGCAATAGAGCATTAATTTAGTGTATGGAAGTCCTGGGCTTGATTTCCAATCAGGGCACACAGGAATAGTGGCCATCTGCTTCTCCATCCCTCCCTCTCTTCTCTCTCTCCCTCTCTCTCTCTCTTTCTTTTTCCATCCTCCTCCTGTAATCATGGATTGAATGGTTCGAGCAAGTTGGCTCCAGACACTGAGGATGGCTTCATGGTCTCACCTTGATACTAAAAATAGCTCAATTGCTGAGCAATGGAGCATTAGCCACAGATGGGGATTTGCCAGGTGGATCTCAGTTAGAGAGCATGCAGGAGTCGGTCTCTGCCTCCCTGCCTCTCACTTAAAAAATAAAATAAGAATAAAAAGTAAATTTATATAAAATTATTTATTTTAAAATTAGAAATATATTGACATTACATAAAGCTAAAATTATATGTGATATTAACATAATATAACATTAAACATTAAAAATTGGCTTTGCAATAGTATTTTCTTTTTCTTTTTTTAATTTTTAAAGATTTTTATTTTTTTCCATTTTTAGAAAGAGAGGAGAGAGAACAAGAGAGAGAGACAGAGAGAAGGGGGAAGGAGCAGGAAGCATCAACTCTTATATGTGCCTTGATCAGGCAAGCCCTGGGTTTGGAACTGGCAACCTCAGCATTCCAGGTCAACACTTTATCCACTGTGCCACCACAGGTCAGGTGCAAAAGTATTTTCATTGAATAAAAAGATTCATCATAGACTCTTTAAATATCAGGCTCCCAGATTATATTAAAAATTACATTTGTTATCAGTCCTCCAGGTGTTAGATACATAACTGTGAGGCTTAGTTGGCAATATACGTGAAAGGTGCTTAGTACATGCAAGAATCTGGGATGCCAAAATATGTTAAATAATTTGTATAAATTAAACAGTAAAGTCCTGACTGCTTTTAAAACATACTGATGCGCCCTGGCCGGTTGGCTCAGTGGTAGAGCGTCGGCCTAGCGTGCGGAGGACCCGGGTTCGATTCCCGGCCAGGGCACACAGGAGAAGCGCCCATTTGCTTCTCCATCCCTCCGCCGCGCTTTCCTCTCTGTCTCTCTCTTCCCCTCCCGCAGCCAAGGCTCCATTGGAGCAAAGATGGCCCGGGTGCTGGGGATGGCTCTGTGGCCTCTGCCTCAGGCGCTAGAGTGGCTCTGGTCGCAATATGGCGACGCCCAGGATGGGCAGAGCATCGCCCCCTGGTGGGCAAAGCGTCGCCCCTGGTGGGCGTGCCGGGTGAATCCCCGTCCGGCGCATGCGGGAGTCTGTCTGACTGTCTCTCCCCGTTTCCAGCTTCAGGAAAAAAAAAACAAAAAACAAAAAAAAAACATACTGATGCATTAACAGCTTGTTTCCTTGAAGAAGTGGTTACTAGAGAAAAAACTTAACTAAGGAAACTCTTTTTTTCAAGTGGGGCAGATAATTTTCCTGTCCTTTCTAGTTTTGTATATGATTAAAGGACAATCATTCACATACAAATAGTATTCCTGCATACATACATTCAGACAGATTGAATAACCTGGTTATCCAAGTTGTTATTCACAGTTTGTATTCCACTGCAAAAGAAATCTACAAATTAAATAGGAGGAATTTATTTTCTTCCAACTTGTTTTTTGTATTACTTGTGCTGTCTTTTTTTTACAGTTACCTATGTTAGTATGTTAGTAGATTGGTAAACTGCACATTGTTTAGATTCAATTAAATTTGTTAACTAAAACTCATCTTTTTCTTTTTTGATCTTTACTTTATGCTTCTCACTGCCACACCTTTTATATTGTCTGTCTTGCCTTTATCAAGTCTCAAATAAGTAATTTCTCTTTACTTATTTAAGCAAACTGTTGCTCACTTCTCATCAAAGTTACACTATGAGCTTCACCTATTTTGATAATTTTCTAAATAGGTTTTTCTGGCCACCCAGTTTTCAGATTGCCCAGATGTTTAGAATTAATTTGATTATATATAAAATTTGAATATTAGTGGAAAATCTGACTAAAATACTTAAGTTGAATATTTAAGGTAGGACCATATGAAATTGCTATTTTGGGGGTTAAAATTGGTTGAATGTTTGCAGTTTTATATAATTCAACTTAATAGTCAAAGGCTCTATCCAGGAGATGTATTGAAAGGCAGAAATCATAGCTTTGTTGTTAATAACTGCCAAGTTAAAATGTTACCAGTAGAGATATTTCTTGAATACAATCTTCATATATGCAGAATTGTCAAGATCATTACAAAAGACTTAAGTAAAATTAGTGTTGGAGAAATCTTTATGAATAATGCATATTTCTGGGGAAGGGGAGATTTATGGAGTGGGGACCTCTGCCCTAATTTTCACATGATTTCCCCGAATTGAAACAGTTCCATTAAATGTCCTTAGTACTAATTGCTCAAATATGCACTATCAATTTTAGTGAGATGTAGAATCAAGCAAATCAATTACTTATTGAATTGGAAAATGAGTAGACATTTTTCTTATAAAAAGATAGGCATTTGGATAAAAAAATTGTATTTAGTTCTTTCTACAGAAAATTTATACTCTTTGTACTTTAATATGAATTATAGAAACACATGGAATGAGATTTTCATATAATTGTATGCTTATCAGAAAGGTGAGAACACTTTATTCCTAGGAAAAAGTTAACTTATCAAAATCATTTGCCATCAAATGCCTTCCAACTTTTCCTAAAGCTACATTTTTATACAGATTAACTCTTTACTGAGTGATCCACTTGATAATGTTGATCTAGATTCTAATTACAAAACATTGCTAGGTTGGGTTTGTTTGCCTTAATATGTGAACACAAACATATTTTGTCTGGTATAAAGTTTGTGTAATAGTTAAGAGCTTAAACTTTGGAGTCATATAAATCTGCTTTCAAAATCTAGCTGAATACCTTAATATCTCTGACACCGGGCAAGTTACTTAAACTCTTAAAGCCTCATGTCCTCATATGTAAATAGAACTGGCAACAGAAATACATACATCATACAATAGTTGTATTAAATGTACTGAGAAAAGTACTTGGCATTCAATAAGAACTCAGTAAAATGGTAACTACTATTATTTTAATATCTGATTATAAACTTTAGAACTTGTATTAAGATGAAGCTTACTGCTGACTGTATCAAGATATTTATCACTATAATAATTTGTAAGAACATAGATCTTTATTTTATATGTTTTATTCTAATAAGATTATGACTTGCAGAAATTTACCAGTGTGTACACAATCTTGGAAAAAGGAATCAAATAACGTGAGTGCAGAGCTATCCAATTTCCTAGATTATTTTCAATCACGCAATGAGTGTGATTACTGATAAAGCTTACTGTTTGCTAAATGGAGGAAATTTTACACTTCTTAGATTAGTTGCAGTGCTGGCAACAGAAGTTAGTATAAATAAAGAATATTCTTTCTTAACAACTTAAGCAACGGTAATATGACTCCCTTATTACCAAATATAAGTATTTTCATATTCTTAGTAAAATACTCTGATTCTTTTTTAAATTTTAATAAAATTGTCTTAAAAGAAATTATACTATTAAAATTGTCTTTTTTATTTGGAATTTTATGGTGATTTAGAATATTGTTTATTAACAAGAATGCCACAAAACATTAAATAGTGGTCATATTTAAAGTTGTTCTCATTTATAATTAACAAGTGAGGAAGTAAAAAAATGACTTTAAAATATCATTAATGTATTAGGTTAAATTTTAAACTTACTTTAATTTATTGTTTATAAGTCTTTAGTAATGTATTTATTGATTTATCTGAGAAAATTTTATTTAAAAATAAATGATACTTCATTCCCTAATACCTTTTTAGTCTATATGTATGTGGTTGTAGGTTACCTTTCTTTTATGCTTGTAATAATATTTTATTTCTAAATTAATTACGTTGGTCAAAGAGGAGTATAATTATTTATTGTAAATTTGAATATTTTCAAATATTTTAGTTTTGATACACCAGATATGGAAACTATCTAGCTAATTATGCAAGTTTTTAAAAGATTCACATAATAATATTAATAGAAAGAGTATAAAATGTTATGATAAAAGACATTTGTTTGAAGATATATGACATTATCTTACTTGGAAAAACTAATTTTGCTGAGAAACATTATTCAGTCCTAGAAATGGATTTTAGAATAACATTTTTCTTTCATATTTTAACACTACAAAGTCAGAGAACCTTGTAAACTAGTAGACATAACACAGAAAAATGGTAAAAAAATACTCCATTTTTATTTATGAGAACTGAAGTGAGAAAAATATTGATAAAATCATCACTATCATTACTCTTAGAAGTTTCAGTTTTCCTTTGTGATATACTAAAAATGACAAATTGAACAAACTTTATTTAAGGAAGATTTTTTGTGACTATAAAATATAACAATCAGATTGACATTTCTTTCTGATTTATTTTTAAATGCTTATATTTAAATGTAGTAGTTATTTTACAGAATTTTAATTCCTCCTTCTTTTTAAATAAATATATAGAGAGCATGAATTTTTGATGCCCAGAATTCTGCTTATCTCCAAAATTTAGTTCATCATACAGTCTTTTAGCATTCTTTCCCCAAAGTTAGAAGCAGAGAGGCAGTCAGACAGACTACCGCATATGCCCGACCGGGATGCACCCCGCATGCCCACTAGGGAGTGATAGTCGGCCCATCTGGAGTGTTGCTTTTACTGCAATTGGAGCCATTCTAGCGCCTAAGGCAGAGGCCATGGAGCCATCCTCAGCGCCTGGGGCCAATGTTTCTCCAGTAGAGCCTTGGCTGCAGAAGGGGAAAACAGTGATAGAGAGAAAAGAGAAAGGGAAAGGTGGAGAAGCAGATGGATGATTCTCCTCTGTGCCCTGGCCAGGATTGGAACCCGGGACTTCCACATGCCAGGCTGACGTTCTACTGCTAAGCCAACTGGCCAGGGCCAGCATTCTTTAAAATATTAGATACTTGACAACTTTTATCTATTGTATATTTCATACAAACATACATACATACATATATAAACATGTAAGTAATATGTGTGTATTTTTAAAACTAACATTTATAGTAACTTATCTCCAAAAGAAATTTCAGCCCTGGTCGGATAGCCAGGTAGGTTAGAGCATTGTCCCAAAACATAGAAGTTGCTAGTTCAATCGCCAGTCAGGGCATACACAGGAACAAATTGATGTTTCTGTTTTTCTCTCTCTCTTCCTCTTTCTCTAAAATCAATAAAATAAACATTAAAATAAAAAAATATATATTTCAAATATTATAAGGCTTTAATATTAAGAAAGAAACATTTTCACAATAATATTTAGAGAAGTTTTACACTGATATAAGTGATCAAGATTAATAGATACAAAGCAGAATGCATATATGCCCAAATAAAATAAAAACATAATGTGGTAATAAGAAAGTTACTGTACATTGGATAAGTGAAGTGCCTAGGACTTTTTTCTTAAATAATTTAGTACATTTTATGCAAATAATATAAGGAACTATCAAGTGGGGAGATCAGTACAACTGGATAAGTGAGCAAAGAGAAGAAAAGTTGCTATTCAAACTTGATTCAGATTTATTTCCTTTGTGCCTGACCAGGTGGTTGTACAGCGGTTAGAGCATTGGACTGGGATGCAGAGGACCCAGGATTGAAACTCAAAATTGCCAGCTTGAGCGCAGGTTCATCTGGTTTGAGCAAGGCTCACCAGCTTGAGCCCAAAGTCGCTGGCTAGAGCAAGGGGTCACTCGGTCTGCTGTAGTCCCGTGGTCAAGGCACATATGAGAAAGCAATCAATAAACAACTAAGGTGCCTGGCCTGTGGTGGCACAGTGGATGCAGCATCGACCGCTGAGGTCGCTGGTTCAGAACATTGCACTTGTCTGGTAGGGGCACGTGTGGGAGTTGATGCTTCCTGCCCCTCCCCCCTTCTCTCTCTCTCTCTTTCCCTCTCTCATACTCTCTACTCTCTCTCCTCTCTAAAATGAATAAATAAAAATAATTTAAAAAAATAAAAATAAACAACTAAGGTGCCGCAACAAAGAATTGATGCTTCTTATCTCTCTCCTTTCCTGTCTGTCCCTATCTGTCCCAGAGTTTCTGTCACACACACACAAAAAAAAAATGCTTTGTAATGAGATATGTTTGAATGTTTTGGTCTACTCATAATGAATATTTTAAGGACTTAAGTGTTTTTGAATATTGGGAAGAAATTTTCATGTTTTTCTCCTTGTCTTGTGGTATCCCATAAATAAAATGTGCAGGAAGAATGAGAATAAAAGTGAAGGAATGTCTTGTGTTACCCACTTAAAAGGTTTGATTTCCACAAGAAAAAAAGTTGTTTTGTTTTAAAAGGAGAGAATGAGCATTTGATGTTTCTCATCTTTCATGGTTGTGACAATTCTCTTAGATATCTTAAATTCTTTAAGTGGAGGTTTGTCATAATCTCCACAGTACACTTGTTTAAAATATTGTAGCTCAGAGGAATCTGAAACCTCAAAAGAAACTTTTTTCAAGATAAGCCACAAGGAGTGTAAATTTCAGTTATCTCACCTATGGGAATTTCTTTTCTTATTACTGTTCATAAAATAAGACACCCAGGTGATGGGAATTTTTCCTTAACAAGTACAGAGAGAGAGAGTCAGAGAGAGAGACTAGATAGGGACAGACAGACAGGAACGGAGAGAGATGAGAAGCATCAATCATCAGTTTTTCGTTGCGACACCTTAGTTCATTGATTGCTTTCTCATATGTGCCTTGACTGTGGGCTTTCAGCAGACCAAGTAACCCCTTGCTCAAGCCAGCAACCTTGGGTCCAAGCTGGTGAGCTTTTTGCTCAAGCCAGATGAACCCACGCTCAAGCTGGTGACCTCAGGGTCTCAAACCTGGGTCCACTGCATCCCAGACTGACTCTCTATCCACTGCACCACCACCTGGTCAGGCAGGGAATTTTAATCTTATTGAAGAACCAAATTTTTCTGTGGTCTTCAAGTTGTATAAGCAAGTTAAAATCTGAGTTTAGGCTTATTCTTAAACTGGTAGAAGAAAAATAGGCGATGTGGAATTTGGCACTTAACCACACTTATTGACTGCAGCAAAAATACAACAAACAATTCAGAAATTTTCCTGATGTTGAAAGGACCTCGTGTTTGTATTTCTTGCTGTTCTTCCTTACTAACTGGATTCATGTAGTCAAATCTGAGCGTGTATGGAAGAGCAAAGAATTATCATTTTACTCATAACTTCTTTGAAATCTAAATAGAGATAAAGGTTTACTTTTTTTTTTTTTTTTTTTTTTTTTTTCTGAAGCTAGAAACGGGGAGAGACAGTCTGACAGACTCCCGCATGCACCCGACCGGAATCCACCCGGCACACCCACCAGGGGGCGACGCTCTGCCCACCAGGGGGTGATGCTCTGCCCCTCTGGGGCGTCGCTCTATTGCGACCAGAGCCACTCCAGCGCCTGGGGCAGAGGCCAAGGAGCCATCCCCAGCGCCAGGGCCCATCTTTGCTCCAATGGAGCCTTGGCTGCGGGAGGGGAAGAGAGAGACAGAGAGGAAGGAGAGGGGGAGGGGTGGAGAAGCAGATGGACGCTTCTCCTGTGTGCCCCGGCCGGGAATCGAACCCGGGACTTCTGCACGCCAGGCTGACACTCCACCACTGAGCCAACCGGCCAGGGCCGAGATAAAGGTTTTCTATTTTCAAAAATAACAAAGATAAAGTCATAGACCTATGCATCTAAGGATCAGGGACAGGCAATGAGACACATACTTCTAATCAAACACAGTTCAAATAGTTTAACTTTTAACAGAAACTTCTCTGTAACCCTTATTGATACAAACAGAAAGAATCAATACCTAAGGCAGATAGAAACTGGACTTGATAAATTAATTCAGATGCTTTAATCAACTAATGAAGATGGTTTTCTACTGGTGACTGTTTAAAAGAGAGTGCAGTATGTTTCCTTTTACCGATACATTAGTTTCTTCTGTCCTCAATCATCTTTCTCTGATTTTCTTCTTTCTGTATTAGCAAAATGTTATGTCAAAACTTCCAGCCTCTTTAGTCATGTCGTTGTTTGCTTGACTCTCTTAACCTTAAAATTATTAAAATGACTTCTCTTTGCCCCTAGAATTACTATGACTGACAGTTCTCTTAAAGATATGACATATGTTTTATTTCAAGTATTCTTTAGTAAGTTCTTTGGAGCCTCATAAACAAATATCATGGAATTTTATTATCTGAACTAGTGAAAATATGTTGGTCAACATGAAGAAAGTAACTTATGAAAGTATTAACATTTCAAATGTCTTATAATATTTCTGCAGTCTCTATTTTTGTTCCTACACCCGAAAATACCAATAAACGTTTGCTATTCTGTACAATGCACACTAAGGTTGATAATGCTAGCCTCAACACTTGGTGAGTAGTTCATCACAGTAATGCTGCACCTGAAAGTTGGCATTTCACTCAAAATCCATTTTTTCTACAACAAATGTGCTTAGTCTTTAAAGTAAATTTTGCTTCACTTTGCAACTATGCAAATTTACTAGTAAGTCATCCAACTAACAGGATTAAAATAAAAGACCTCAAAGCATTAAATATTGGACATCCCGGCTTTAATGTAACAGAATTTATCAAGTAAGAAGTTATTCTCTGAGGAGAGATCAACTGTAGTGAGCTCTGTTTTGGCTTTCATCATATGGAGCACCTCCTCTCAAATGTCAGAGCAACTACCTTTAAAATACACATATCCTAAATATGCTCAGTCAATTACTAATTGAAATCATTCTCATTAACAATTATATTGTCAGTGTTTGTTTGGAATGAATTAGGCACATTGCCATGTTTCATTTCCAAGAACCAAAAGTAATTTAGAAGTTAAATATGATTTAATTCTCAGAAATTTGTGATTTATGCCATTACTTAATGATAAAAATTGTGTGTTTATGTGCAAGAGGAGAGAGAGAGAGAGAGATCAGAAAGCTAGTATTTTAATTCACACACCAAAATCACATTTTAGTGGCCAAGCTAATGGAGATATTTTTGGATTAGGGACAGGAATTCCAGAAGCTAAGAATCCATGTGTCAGAAAAAAGTATATTCATAACCTCTTGATCCTCATATATCATTCCAGTAGGAAGAAAATTACCTACACAGACATAGCCCCTAAGACATAAAGTATACCTGATTGGTTTATAAAATGTTAAATGTAAAAGGTCACAATTTCCTGTCTTTCAAATTTCTTATTTAATGAAAAAAAATGAGCACTCATTTAATTCAATTCTTGAAAATCTTAATTGCCTCAAAGAAATAGCACCTATATCTGTTCAATTTTTGAATCCAGAGATGAAAATTCAGCTATGACAATAACTTTAGCCTATTATGAGTCCACACTTTAACTTTTTATAGTCAAATAATTTTATAAAGATGGTAAATTAAAATAGGTTCTCTTATTTTGCCTCATTATTTTGTTACAAAGCATGTTCATTTCATGACTTAAACTTAAATGTTCTTGGCACCAGCTTTTCCAATCACTGATGGTTAAAAAGCCTTGTAGTATTTCTTCTATTTTATCCCTACGTCCTAGACTAAAGTTCAGAGTTTTCTGTCTTGCAATCTCTTTACCTTACAAGCTGTCTTCTTACTTATACCTTGCACCACGTAACATAATCATTGAATGCACTGTTTCCTCCCTGAAGCTCTTTCTAATACCGTTATCTAAAAATGCTTTTATTCTTTGATATTTCCATTCAACTTTGCTCTTTTTTTTAGCTTATTTAATGTATCATTTACTTTGTACAAGTTTTATCTTCTCTCCCCAACTCTATACACTTAACATAGTGTAAAGCTGCTTTATTATATATACTTATCATAGTTTTTTACACACAACAGATGCTTAAAAATTAACTGGGTGGATGGATGGATGGATGGATGAATAATGGAAGAGAATTAAACACATTTTCCTTAAGTAAACCTATGCATATCTATAATTAAATACAGAATATGAAATACCTCTGAACTGTGCTGTCCAATATGGTAATTATCAACTACATATGACCATTAAAATTAAATAAAATTTATAATTTATTTTCCCAGGTCTACTAGCTACAATTAAAGTGGTTAATAGCCACATTGTTTACCATAGTGGACCATGTAGATGTAGAGTATTTTTTATCATTAGAGACAGTTCTATTTGAGAGCATTGATCTGGAAAAAAATGAATGTGAGAAACACATGTCTCTGAAATTCTAGGAAGTTCATGATCATAAGGCAATTTCCCATGATAAAAAATATAAGTTACAACCATTTACAATGTAAACAACTTTATTCCCTAAAGAGGAATATTTATTTCAATGTCATTCTAATCAATTTCAATTTAAATTATAATTTTATCAACACCAATATAAACCTTAATATATAGAGTAAATGTATAGCAGTGCCATATTTCCTACATAAATATGCATTAAATAATTTAGTACATCTGATTTAATTAAAATGAAGAATTTAATTGTATAAACTGGCTTTTCAAAATATTAAAAGCTTCCTTTATTCCAAGGTCTTGAAATACCTTTACGTTATTCTTATCTCCAAAATGATGTGGACTTTTTGTTTTTTAATCCAAGAGATATCTATAAAATTATATTGGAAACATAAACTTTATATGCTTTTCTTTTCCTTTGTCACAATCTAAAACTGTGCAAAATACACACACACACACACACACACATTAACATTTCTTGATTCGTAGTCATTACAGCAAATTGGAGGATCCTGCCATCTAATAATGGACCTCTGTCATGTATTATCTACTTGGTGAATTTAGATTTGCGGTCTCTTGAAATCCAACTCAAAGTGTCTGACTATACTACGGGAAAACCCTTTGTGACTAAGAAGGATTCCACAGATCAGATGCCCTAGAGGTCTTGCCTCAGCTGCTGTCAACTTTGTAGTCTTGTGAAGAAGCTGACAAACTTGGGTGAGACAACATTTTGTTATCCTCCTTACAGAATTGTAAATTCCCTTTTAAGATAATATCGATTGGCATAAGAGGCATTATAGTTAAGATCAATTTCATAACTGAAGAAAGTGGATAGTAATATGTAGGTAATTATGAATTCTTTATTTTATTTTATTTTTTTTAATTTATTCATTTTAGAGATGAGAGGGAGAGACAGAGAGAGAGAAGGGGGGGGAGGAGCTGGGAGCATCAACTCCCATATGTGCCTTGACCAGGCAAGCCCAGGGTTTTGAACCGGCGACCTCAGCATTTCCAGATCGACGCTTTATCCACTGCGCCACCACAGGTCAGGCTATGAATTCTTAGTGACATAATATATGATTAATATTCAAGTCATAACCATTTTCCTCAGATTCAGAAAATCAGTACTGCTAGGCAATGGGGCTAGGCTCACACCTACTCCATATATATAGCTCCTTAAATATATGCATCTACTGTTTCAGGAATCTACTACATATTCCATATTATATGTGTTAGATTTATAGATCTATTATAACAGTCCAAGGGAGAAAGTTCAATTAGTGTATATGACGTTTTTTATTTAACTTTTCCCTAGGAGACAAATAAGGTAACAAAGACTTTGCTCAATTTGAATTTCTGGAATATTTAGTGCCAGCATTTCAGAGTTACGAATGATTTGCTGGTAAAAGTACTTTATACATCAGAAAATACAGAACCTGTACACCACTGAAACTAAAGAACAGAACCTGGGAGGTCCTGCTGCAGAAACTTCCACCTAGTGTAACATTAGGTTAATATAGCCCTCGTTTTTTTTAGTGCACTTATTTTACTTAAGCTTTAACTGATTACACTATTCTAGAGGCAAAGATCTTTTTATTCCCTCGCCTCTTTTCATCCTCCACCCAACAGCTGATTGCAGAGCACTATGAGGACTGTATGAAAGTGGTTTTTTGTACAGATATTTCAAGGTGAGTTTTATATATGTTAAACACTGTATAAGTCACACTTCCTCTGGATCATTTCAGGAGTACAAATTTTGCCTGAACTACCACTTACAGTGTTTGAACTTTTCCTTTTCTTTATTTTAATTTTTTTTTGTGACAGAGACAGAGATAGAGAGAGGGACAGACAGGGAGAGAGATGAGAAGCATCAACTCAATAGTTGCAGCACCTTAGTTGTTCATTGATTGCTTTATCATATTTGCCTTGACAGGGCGGGAGGGCCTATAGCAGTTTGACCCCTTGCTCAAGCCAGCGACGTTGGGCTCAAGCTGGTGAGCCTTGCTCAAACCAGCTGAGCCCACACTTAAGCTGGCGACCTCGGTGTTTCGAACCTGGGTCCTCTGTGTCCCAGTCCGATGCTCTATCCATTGCACCACCGTCTGGTCAGGTTGAACTTTTCCTTTTCTTTAAACAAGTTGTGTCAAGTTTAAAATGTTAATAGTGAGAATGAATGAGGGAAAGGGAAGGCAATATTTCAGTATACTGATTGATATCATGTAGAAAGATACATAATACAACAACAAAAATCACAGATTACAATAAATATTTATATTGGCTTTGGTGACTACATGTGCCATCAATGTATTGCCAATTTGTAAAGAATAAATTATGAGAAAATATACAACACTCCAGCCTTACAGATGATAAACTATGAAGACTTGAAGGTCCTTCTGGATTATGCTGAGATGTTATTAGGTCCATTATTTTATTCATGTACTGACAGGTTATAGAAGTACAGTACCTATTTTCAGAATAAATAACTTTTCTGTGGATTATGAGCATCCTGCGTGAGGGATAGTTTTTTTATTTTCACATTGCCAATGCTTGGTACATAGAAACAACTCACCAAATATATACCAAACTAGTAAACAAGATATTGTTCTAATGAACAAATATATGGCATTACTGGAAATGATAAGATTATCTTTGATTAAATAAACTAGAAGTACATTCCCTCCGTCTCTAATTAAATGAACAAAGTTTGTTTAAGATTCTATTTAAAACAAAATTTGAACTGCTGTTCAAAATATAATGGGAAATTTTACTTTGTTTTAAAAATAACTTAAGTTTATAATTTATTTATTAATGTATCCTCCAATTTCCCTTTATCTTCTCACAATATTTGTGATATACTAATATAATATATTTTATATTTATAAACAATGTGTTTAAGTTTTTTGTCATAAATTCTCATTCTCAGTTTCTCTCTTCCTTGTGGCAGAAGAAGAAAAGAGGGAAATGTGTTCTATCTTTTCCAACCCTGCATTGCTGAAAGTAGAAATACCTTATAAGTTTTAGTCAGTATAAAATTTCTCAGGCAATTAATCTTTAATTATGGAAGAAAATATTTAAACAAACTTCTTATAATTTTATGAAAATATTAAAGTATAGTTGCATACAATATTGTATTAGTTTCAGGTGTACAACACAGTGATTTGACACATATATGTTATGATACGATCACCATAATAATTGTATTTAACATCTATCACCATGCAAAGTTAGTACAATATTATTGACTTTATTCTCTGTCTTGTACACTATATCTCTATGGTTTATTTATTTTGTAACTGGAAGTTGGTATCTCTTGTTTCCCTTCACTTTTTTCACCCCACCTTCTATAGGATCAACTTTATATCAAGCGGTTTCTTTATCATTTTGGACTTCTAATCCCTTCTTTTACTTTTTTGGTCATTATTTTCATTATTCACTTCGATTATGTCCATTACTTCTCTATCTCTTACCAACATTACTTTGAGGTACTCAAATCCACTCTCAGTAGTACTCAAGTACACCCATATCCACCAAATCACTCCATACCTTCCCTGTAGTTCTCAGTGCTTAAGTTAATTTTGGTTCTGCTACTGTTTTACCAAATCCTTCGCTGTCCTTTTGTACTCTCATAATTATTCCAAGTCTCTACCTTCTCCTTTGGTTTAGTTTATCCCTCACTCCAATTTCTCTCAATTAGTTTTTATCTATCCTTGTCCTACCTAGACTCTATGAATATTTCTTTTTCATACTAACCCTCAAAATTATTCTTTGCCTCACCTTAGTAGCCCCATTTTTTTTTTCATTTTTCTGAAGCTGGAAACAGGGAAAGACAGTCAGACAGACTCCCGCATGCGCCCGACCGGGATCCACCCGGCACGCCCACCAGGGGCGACGCTCTGCCTACCAGGGGGCGATGCTCTGCCCCTCCGGGGCGTCGCCATGTTGCGACCAGAGCCACTCTAGCGCCTGAGGCAGAGGCCACAGAGCCATCCCCAGCGCCCGGGCCATCTTTTCTCCAATGGAGCCTTGGCTGCGGGAGGGGAAGAGAGAGACAGAGAGGAAAGCGCGGCGGAGGGGTGGAGAAGCAAATGGGCGCTTCTCCTGTGTGCCCTGGCCGGGAATCGAACCCGGGTCCTCCACACGCTAGGCCGACGCTCTACCGCTGAGCCAACTGGCCAGGGCCTAGTAGCCCCATTTTTTAAATTTAAGTTTTATTTTTCAATTACAATTTATATTCAATATTCTTTTATATTAGCTTAGGTGTACATCGTAGTGGTTAGATAATCATATACTTAACAAACTCTATCCCCATGATATTTTTAGTACCTGCCTGGTACCATATCTAGTTATTAAAATATTACTGATTATCTTTTCTATGCTGTGCTCAATATCCCCATGACTACTTTGTAACCACCAATTTGTACTATTTAATCTTTTCACCCTTTTCTCCCACTCGCCCAATTTTCCTTAGCTCTGACAAACATCAGTCTGGTCTTTGTATCTGTGCGTCTGTTTCTATTTTTTTTGTTACTTTATTTTGTTCTTTAGATTCTGCATATGAGTAAAATCATATGGTAATTTTCTTTCTCTGACTGACTTATTTCACTTAGCATAATTTCTTCCAGGTCCATTCATATTGTAGCATATGGTAAGATTTCATTATTTTTTATGGCCAAGGAATTTTCCATTCTTATATACACTTGATGCCATGTATTACTTGCATATATTGGCTATTGTAAGTAATGCTTAAATGAACATAAAGGTCCATATAATTTTTCAAATTAGTGTTTTGGGTTTCTTTGGATGTACACTTAGAGGTGGAAACACTGGAGCATATGGCAGTTCCATTTCTAATTTTTGAAGACCCTCTATATTGTATTTTATTGTGGCTGCACCAATCTGCATTTCTACTACCATTGGACAGGTTTCCCTTTTCTTCATTTCCTTGCCAACATTCACCCATTTGTTGATTTTCTGATAATAGTAATTCTGACAGGTATGAGGTGATAACTCGTTCTGTTCTAATTTGCATTTCTTTGCTGATTAATGATATAAAACATCTTATCATATCTATTGGCCATACATATGTCCACGTTAAAAAACTATTCAGTTCCTCTGCTCATTTTGATAATTGGTTGGGCTTTTTTTGATATTAACGTATTTGAATTCTTTATACATTTTGGATAGTAATCTTTTATTGGATAATCAGTGGCAAAATTTTTCTCCCATTAGGTTGTCTTTTAATATTTTTGACAGTTTTTTTTTTTTGCTGTGCAAAAACTTTATAGCTTGATACAGTCCTATTTGTTTATTTTTTTAGTACCGCATTGTTTTCAAGTTTTCTCCAGAGCCACTTTCTTAACCTCTCTTCCTCATCTATAAACTGCTTCAGTGTGCAGACTGCTGTGAAGATGACAGTTTGTAGTTTAATCATTGGCAGATTGGTTTAATCTTACATTTATTGACCTTTATAATGTACATGACATTTTAGTGACCTGTTATTTGTACCAAGCTTGTTTTCAATGGAGTACTTCAATAGATGATTGGAAAAAGATGTGGTATATATATGCAAGGGAATGCTACTCAACCATAAAAAACGATAAGACACTGCCATTTGTAACAACATAGATAAATCTTGAGAATATCATACTAAGTGAAATAAATCAGACAAAAATGTAAAGAACCAAATAATTTCACTCACATGTGAGATATAAAACTGAAAGCAACAAATGAGAAAACAAGAAAAACAAAGCAACACTAATAGACACAGATTGCAGTATGATAGTTACCAGAGGAAACGGGTATGGGTAGTAAAGGGTAAAGAGAATCAAATATAAAGGTAGAAAAAATGCATTACTCCAAAACTTTGCTGACTGCTTTCTTCATAGTTGTCATATTTTTACTACATGTCTCTTAAGCACTTACATTACTCATTCCTAATTCAGATATTTCCCTGTGATGTTAACCTGTAAGAGTTTCTTAGAGGAACTTAGTCATTAAATGCCCTGAAATAGATGATGACCTTGAATGACCAGAGGAGAAGTGAAAATGATATTGATAAAGAGTGGGTATTAACTTGGCTAAAGAATGGAGGGCATGGATTATAATTTAATGGGAAAGCCATGTGTTGAAAGCAACTACATAACTAAGAACCTTAAATGCTAAATTTCAGAGTTTAAAGTCTATAGATTTTAATGGGTAACATTTATTCTTTTGATTTTTTGTTTGTTTTCAGTTGTTTTGGTTTGGTTTGGTTATGTTTTACAAAATATTATTTCTTTTCTAACATCAAAAAGAGATAAAATATTCCATTAAAAAGTAATGCTTGGGTTATATAATATACTTTGGGTTATATAATATACTTTGGAATTTAAAAACTTCAAAAACACCTCATTTCTTTTGAATAATAATAATAAGAGGTGAAGTAGTCATTCTTATGTCATATTTGACTCACTTTAACAGTTCCTTTTGAAAATTAGCACTTGTAATTAGTGGTAAATGTGAAAGTGAAATGTTATAATTTTCAACTCTAACAGGTTTTATTTGCATTTTTTATTTTAAAGTGATCAACTTTACAGAAATAGAATTTTTATCATTTTTCAATGCACAATAGTAATGACACATTTTACACGGAAATTGTTTTTCAAAAATCACTTGGTTTTGTAATATGTGTTGATTTCAGTATTTTCAGTACAGTGATGGATTACAGGACTTCAAGATTATTATAACTAATCAACAAAAATAACTTTCTACTTTTCCTAACTTACACTAGATTTGTTGTTGCTGTTATTGTTTGTTTGTTTTTATTAAATGAGAGGCAAAGAGGCAGAGACAGACTCCTGCATGCACCTCAACTGGTATCCACCCAACAAGCCTCCTATGGCCAGCTCTGCCCACCTGAGGCCGCTGCTCCATTGCTCAGCAACTGAGTTATTTCAATGCCTGAGGTGAGGTGATGGAGCCATCCTCAGTGCCTTGAGCTCAGCTTGCTTGAACCATTTGAGCCATGGCTGCAGGAGGGGAAGAGAAAGAGAGAAGGGAGAAGGATAGAGGTGGAGAAGTAGATGGTCACTTCTCCTGTGTGCCCTGACAGGGAATTGAACCTGGGACTTCCATACACCGGCTGGATGCTCTAACATTGACCCAACTGGACAAGGAAAACTTACACATGTTCTTTAAAGAATTCAAGTATTAGCTAAAATCATCCAGTGAGTTAATATGTTTCTTATTCCCTTAAAGGAATAAATTGGTTAATTTAAGCATTTAAAAACTAGTCATAACATTTAAAGATAAGGGTTATTGGAATATTTCTTGAAAATACTATTAAGAGTTATAAAATTTTGAGAGGAAATTCTATTATAAAAACAATTGAAAAAGGGAAATTATGATTAAAATACTTTTTTAAAACAAGGTTTTCATTTTCAATTATATTTTAAAAGTACTTGTGACCAAACTAGGAACAATCATAAGCATGACCTGTGTGGTGCAGTTGATAAAGTGTTGACCTGGAACGTTGAGATCACTGGTTTGAAATTCTGGGCTTACCTGATCAAGGTACATATGGGATTTGATGCTTCCTGCTTTTCCCCCCACTCTTTCTCTCTTCTCTCTAAAATAAATAAATAAAAAATTTTAAAGAAACCATTATAAAATCACTACCTACTGAAAACAAAAGATAGTCTAATTCTAACAAATATAAATTTAAATCAGTTAAAATTATGTAAAATATGCTGTTGATGACAGTAAGATATTTTGACTTTACATACAGGGTTGTGGTATAAAATCATTTAAAGCTGTAGTATTGATCATAGTTGAGATTCACTGTACAAATGATTACAAATTTATGAATAAAGCTTATGTCAATGCTAGAACAAGAAAGGATCCTAAAGGTGAACCTCAACTCTACTCATTTTAATGAGGAAAACAAGACACAAGTCATTAATGACATCTCCAAATTCATAGCTACTTAAAGGCAGAGATAATACTAAAATTCAAGTCTAATTTTTTTTCCCACAAGATTAGACTTATTTATTTGCCTTTGTGAATGTGCGCAGGATAAAAAAAACTTTTATTTATTTTCACTAGTTTAATAATAACAACAGCAACAATTATAAATAAAGACAATGCTTACTGAAGTTCCAGGAGTCCTTCTAAGTACTTTACATATGTTAATTCATTTAGTTTTTACAAGAACACCCTGAGGTAGGTTATATTATTATCTCCATTTTATATTGAGAAACAGAGAATTTTTAAAATGTATAATTTTACACAGCTAATAAATTGTGAATCATTGATTCAAACCAGGCAATTAATTTCATAGCTAATTTTACTAATCTGTTTTTAAATTTTTATTTATTTTAATTTATTGTGTTAAAATAGATTCAAGTTTCCCACTGAATATAACATCCTTACCCCCCACCCTTTTTCTCTCCCTCTCCCTAACTTCCTTCCCCCTCCCACTGGAATTTCCTGTCCTGTTATCTATATCTATGTGTTATGTATATATAATTTTACTAAACCCTTCATCTTCTCTGATCCCATCTCCTCATGCTCCTTCCCTCTAACAGCTGTCCCTCTGCTCATGATAACATCGTCTCTGTCTCTATTCTGTTCCTCAGTTCACTGTGTTCATTAGACTCCAAATCTAAGTGAGATCATATGATATTTTTCTTTCTCTTCTTGACTTATTTCATTTAGCGTAATAAACTCCAGGTCCATCCATGCCATTGCAAAAGGTAAGATTTCCTTCTTTTTCATGGCTGCGTAGTATTCCATTGTGTATATGTACCACAGCTCTTTAATCCATTTGTCCACTGATGGACCCTTGGGCTGTTTCTTGATTTTGGCTATTGTAGACAATGATGCAATACACATGGGGATGCATTTCTTCTTTTGAATCAATAATCTGTTATTCTTAGGATATATTCCTGAAAGTGAGATAGCTGGATCAAAAGTCAGTTCCATTTTTAATTTTTTGAGGAAACCCCACACTGTTTTCCACAGTGGCTGTAACAGTCTGCATTCTCACCATCAATGCAAGAGGATTCACTTTTCTCCACACCCTCACCAGCACTTATTGTGTGTTGATTTGTTAATGAGCACCATTCTGACAGGTGTGAGGTGGTGTCTCATTGTGGTTTTAATTTACATATCTCTGATGATTAGTGATGTTGATCATCTTTTCATATAACTATTGGCCATCTGTATGTCCTCTTGGGAGAAGTGTTTATTCAGGTCCTTTGCACATTTTTTAATTGAACTGTTTACCTTCCTGGTGGTGACTTTCAGAAGTTCTTCATAAGTTTTGGTTATTCACTAACCCTTTATCAGAAATGTTGGTGAATATGTTCTCCCATTGGGTGGGTTGTTCTTTAATTTTCTTAATTGTGGTTTTTGCTGTGTAAAACTTTTTAGTTTGATATTGTCCCATTTGTTTATTTTGTTCTTTACTTCACTTGTCTGGGGAAATATATCAGCAAAAATATAACTACGAGTGATATCAGAGAGTTTACTGCCAATGTTTTCTTCCAAGGTTTTTATGATTTTGTGACTTATATTTCAGTCTTTTATCCATTTTGAGTATATTTTTGTAAATAGTGTAAGCTGGTGGTCTAGTTTCATATTTTTGTGTGTACTAGTCCTTTTCTCCAAAAAAATTTTATTAAAGAGACTGTCTTTACTTTACTGTATGCTCTTATGGCCTTTGTCAAATATCAATTGACTATAAGGGTGTGGGTTTATTTTTGGGTTCTCTCTTTTGTTCTATTGATCTGTATGCCTGTTCTTATGCCAGTAACAAACTGTTTTGATTACAATGGCCTTGTAGTATAAATTGATATTAAGAAATGTGATACCTCCCACTTGATTCTTCATTTTCAAGACTGCTGAGGTTATTTGTGTTTTTTTATTATTCCACATTAATTTTTGGAATATTTCTTCTATATCTTTGTAATATGCCATGGGTATTATAATAAAAATTACAATGAATTTTTAGATTGCTTTGGGTAGTATAGACATTTTAATGATGTTTATTCCTCCTATCCATGAGCACAGTACACGCTTTCACTTGTTTTTATCTTCCTTGATTTTTTTTCACTATCTTATAATTTCCCAAGTACAAGTTTTTTACCTCCTTAGTTAAATAATTCCTAGGTACTTTATTTTATTTTGTTGAAATAGTGAAGGAGACTGTTTCCTTAATTTCTCATTCTGACAGTTTTTTGTTAGTACATAAAAATGGCACTGATTTCTAAACATTAATTGTTTTTTGTATTTTTCTGAAGTTGGAAACGGGGAGGCAGTCAGACAGACTCCTGCATGCACCCAACTGGCATCCACCCGGTATGCCCACCAGGGGGCGATGGTCTGCCCATCTGGGGCATTGCTCTGTTTCAACCAGAGCCATTCTAGCACTTGAGGCAGAGGCCATGGAGCCATCCTCAATGCCTGGGCCAACTTTTTACTCCAATGGAGCCTAGGCTGCAGGAGGGGAAGAGAGAGACAGGGAGGAAGAAGAGGGGGAGGGATGGAGAAGCAGATGGGTGCTTCTCCTGTGTGCCCTGGCTGGGAATTGAACCCAAGACTCCTGCACGCCAGGCCGACGCTCTACCACTGAGCCAACCGGCCAGGGCCTGAACATTCATTTTATATCCTGCCGCCTTGCCTAATTCATTTATCAGATCTAGTAATTTCTTGACTGAGACTTTAAAGTTTTCTATGTACAGTATCATGTCATCAGCAAATAATGATAGTTTTACTTGTTCTTTCCCAATTTGGATACCTTTTATTTCTTCTTCTTTTCTGCTTGCTATGGCCAGGACATCCAGAACTGTGTTGAATAAGAGTGGTGAAAGGGGGCACTCATGCCTTTTATCCTGATCTTAATGAGATTCCTCTTATATTTTGCCCATTGAGCATGATGTTGGCTATCTTTTGTCATAGAGGACCTTTATTCTGTTGAGGTATGTTTCCTGTATTCCCACTTTGCTGATAGTTTCCTTAATAAATGAATGCTGGATTTTGTCCAATGCTTTTTCTACATCTATTGATGTATTTATGTGATTTTGAACCTTCCTTTTCATTATATGATGAATCATATTTTTTGTTTTGCGAATACTGTACCAGCCTTGCCTCCCCGAAATAAATGCTACTTGATCATGATGCATGATCTTTTTGATGTATTGCTGTATCTGGTGTGCTAAAATTTTGTTAAGAATTTAAACATCTATGTTCATCAGGGATATAGGCCTACAGTGTTTTTTATTTCTTTGATTGTGTTTACCTGGTTTTGGTATGAGGACAATACTTGACCCATCAAAGGAACTTCGAAGTCTTCCTTACTATTGAATTTCTTGAAACAGCTTGAGAAGGATAGGTGTTATTTCTTCTTTCAATATTTGGTAAAGTTAACCTGTGAAGTCATCTGGTCCAGAATTTTTGTTTCTTGGGAGTTCTCTGATAACTGTTTTCATTTCATTTGTTATAAATAGTCTGTTTAGGTTTTTTGACATTTCCAGATTGAGTTTGGGAAGATTATATGTTTCTAGGAATATATCCATTTCACCTAGATTGTCCAATTTTTTGGCATACAAGTCTTCATAGTATTTTCTTACAATCTTCTATATTTCTGCTGTGTCAGTTGTTACTTCTCCACTTTCATTTCGAATTTCATTTATTTGAGTCCTTTCTCTTTTTTTCTTGATTAGTCTGGTTAAAGGTTCATCAATCTTGTTTACCTTTTCAAAGAACCAGCTCTTGATTTCATTGACCTTCTGTATATTTTTTTAGTCTCTATGTCATTTACTTCTACCCTGATCTTTATTATTTCCTTCCTTTTACTTCTGCTGGGCTTTATTTGTCATTCTTTTACTAGTTCTTTTACATGTAGAGTTAGGTTTTTTTATTTGAGCTTTTCCTTGCTTTTTAAGGTATACCTGTAATGTTATGAACTTCCCTCTCAGGACTGCTTTTGTTGTGTGCCATAAATTCTGAGTTGTTGTATGTTCATTTTCATTTGTTTTAAGGAAATTTTTTACTTCTTTCGTGATATCATTATTAACCCTTCATTACTTAATAACATGGTAGTGATCTTCCAAGTGTTTGAATGTTTTTTAGTATTTCTATTGTAGTTGATTTTTAGTTTCATGCCATTGTGATCAGAGAAAATGCTTTATATGATTTCAATTTTCTTAAATTTACTGATACTCATTTTGTGTCCTCACATCTGGCCTGTCCTTGAGAATGTATCATGAGCACTTGAAAAGAATGTATGTTCTGCTGCTTTAGGGTGAATGGTACAGAAGATACCTATTAAATCCAGTTGATCTAGTGTGCCCTTTAAGTCTGTTGTTTCTTTGTTAATTTTCTTTCTTAAGGATCTATCTAGTGATGTTAGTGGGGTATTGAAATCCCCTACTATTATAGCATTGCTGTTGATCTCACCGTTTATGTCCATCAAAATCTGCTTTATATATTTATATGTTCCTATATTAAGTGCATAAATATTGTTAATGGTTATGTCTTTCTGTTGGATTGCTCTCTTTATCGTTATGTAGTGACCTTCTTCATTCCTTACTATATAGCCTTTAGCCTTTGTTTTAAAGTCTATTTTGTCAGATATAAGTATTGCTATGCCAGCTTTTTAAAAATTTCGTTTTCATGAAATACTTTCTCTATCCTTTCACTTTCAGTCTATGTGTATCTTTTGTTCTGAGTTGGGTCTTTTGTAGACAACTTATGTATGGGTCCTGTTTTCTAATTCATGAAGCTACCCTATGTCTTTTGATTGGAGGATTTAATCCATTTACATTTAAAGTTATTATTAATATGTAGTTGTTTATTGTCATTTTATTCTTTAAATCTATAATTCCCTTTTTCTCAATTTTTTTTTTTACTTTGCTCTTTTTACAGTAGGCCCCTTAACATTTCTTGCAGTACTGGTTTGGATGTAATGAATTACTTGAGTTTTTTGTTTGGTTGGTTTTGTTTTTCCTGTGAAGCTTTTTACTTCTCCATTTTTAAATGATAATCTTGCTGGATAAATAAGTCTTGTTTTAAGTTCTTTCTTTGTATCATTATGAATATTTTTACCAATCCCTTCTGGCCTCAAGTGTTTCTGTTTTGAAGTTGGATGTCATCCTTATGGGGACTCCTCCATAGGTAATTAACTAGTTTTCTCTTGCAGCTTTTAGCATTCTTTCTTTGTCTCTTAACTTTGGCATTTGAATTATGATGTGTCTTTGTGTAAGCCTCCTTGCTTTTCTTTTTTAATGTGATACTTTGTGCTTCTTGATCTTCTGTGACTTTTTCTTCATCAATTTAGGGAAATTTTCAGCTATCATTTCTTCAGACAGGTTCTCTATACCTTGTTCTTTCTCTTTTCCTTCAGGAAACCCTATTATGCAGATGTTTCTCTTCATGTTGTCACAGAGCTCTTTTAGAGTTTCCTCAGAATTTTTGAGCATCTTTTTTTTTTTTGTTGTTCTGCTTCAGTGCTTTCATTTATCTTGTCTTCTAAATTGCTGATTTGATACTCTGTTTTACCCAGCCTGCTGTTAATTTCTTCTAGTGCAGTCTTCAGTTTGATAATGTGGCTGTCATTTCTGACTTGTTCTTTGATCTCAATGTCCTTTATGGTGTTTTTATCTCCTTATTTAGGGGCTCTTTATGTTCATCCATTGTTGCTCTGAAATTTTGTGGCACCCCCAAAAATTACTGTTTTAAACTCTGCATCTGGCAGTTTGGTTACTTCCATCTCCATCATTTTTTTTTTTTTTCTGGGGAACTCTTGTTGATTTATTTGGGTCTCATTTCTCTCTCTACCCATTTTGTCTTTGTATTAGGTAGTGATGGCTGATTTTGAAATTTTTGTGGAGTCTTTATGAAGAAGATGGGCTCAGTGGTACTTTCCTCTAGGTCACTTGTTTTCCTTGTTTTTGGAATGCTTCTTGATGGTACTATTTCCTTCTTGTTGTGTGTATTAGATGCACTTGGTCCCTTCAGGCTGGCGGGCTTTACAGGTCAACCTTGATCATGTGTATTACAAACTGTACAATTCTGTCCTGTTGGGCATATTTATTCTCCACAGTGTTTTGTGCCTGCTAGACTCCACCTTTGGGTGTACTGCTTGTGTAGGTAGTTGAGTCTAGGGTTGTTGCTCTCTGCCACCAACTACCAGTAGTGTTTGCTGTAATTCTTCTTGGGTTAGTGTCAGTTACTTTTTGTAAGACACTATGGGCTACCAGTATGCAGCCCCTGCATTTTTTGCTGTTTGTATCTGCATTTTGTGTGCCTGGGTACTGTGGGAGAATATAACTGTTGTGTAAGTATCAGCTTCCTCCTCCTACTTAGAGATGACAGTAGCTCCCTAAAAGCCTCAAGTCTGTAATATTTGTCTCCACTTTTCAGCTGCTCATCCTTCTCTTGCAGCTTCCTAGTCTTCCCCCAGAGTCTCCTGTAGTAAAACTGTAGTGTGGGCTCAGATTGACCTCACTCAAACAACCCTTCTACAGGTTGCTCACTTGGTGGGCAGCAGAGGTTTTAAATGCTTGTGAATTCAATGTTTGTGAGACCCATTACTTCAGAGATCTCTTGATCAGGAGCTCAGTACAGGGAATGTGGCCTCTATTCCAGAGTTTGATCCCACAGCCACTGCTGGATACTCAAATTTCATTTCTCCTCAACAATGTGAGCAGCAGGTTCAGACTGAGTGTGACCAGCCATCCCCTATGTAAAAGTTTTTTCAGCTGGTGAAACCTCAGTCTCAGGGAGGAAAACTGAGAGAGCCCTTTCCTAGGGCTGACTGTGCCACTTCTGAAGGTGGCTAAGCCCCTCAACCAGATCCAACAATAGACTCACAGGGACACACACTTTAAATGTCCATGCTCCAAGCCTCTCTCTGTTCTCCTGTAGAATCTAGCCCAGCAGGACAGAATATCCAGTACTGAGGCCGGCTGACTGTGAAGCTCCACTCTATTCAATACACATGAGCTGCTTTGCTGGTGCTGATCACAGAGAGTATAACTCTCCTCCCCTGGACCAGGTGTGAGGAGCTTTGACTTAGGATACCACCCTAGCAAATGCTATTGGGTTGTGAACTTAGGTTTTTGAAGCTGGCCCTGGGATGTGCCAGCTCTGAGCCTATTTAGCAGAATCCCAGTGCAGACCAGTGGGAGACACTGTCCATGACTGGCCTTAAGCATCCTTCTTGGTGCTACAAGTAATTCAAAGTTTGTAGCTGCCTCTTCTAGGCCCAGGTGTACATGGAAATACCAAGCTGCATTCCTAGGCTGGATTTTACCCACTCTGGTCCTGGGAGAAAGTCCACTCAAGCAGCAAAGTTTGCCTGAGTCCCACCTCCTGCAACCTCTGTCTTCTAGCTGCTCAGTGGACTCTGCTGTTGCAAAAACCTCTGCTAGAGTCTAGAGCAGGGGTCAGGAACCTTTTTGGCTGAGAGAGCCATGAACGCCACATATTTTAAAATGTAATTCCATGAGAGCCATACAACGACCCATGTACGTTATGCATTATCCAATAAAAATCTGGTGTTGTCCCAGAAGACAGCTGTGATGGCTCCAGCCACACACAACCATGAACATGAGCAGTCGGAAATGAATAGATTGTAATACATGAGAATGTTTTATATTTTTAACATTATTTTTTTATTAAAATTTTGTCTGCAAGCCAGATGCAGCCATTAAAAAAGCCAGATGTGGCTTGTGAGCCATAGGTTCCCGACCCCTGGTCTAGAGCCTGTGGCAATTCAAGGATTAGGAAGGGTGGTGGATGTGGCTTTGCCCCTCAGCCTCAGATGTCAGTCTGTCTCAACTTCTTTCACGGCCCTTAGTAGGGCGTGGCTCCAGGAGTCTGGCAGGTGTGTACTCTGAGACCCAGTGCTGTGATCTGTCTGTTCTGGAAAGTTTCAATTGAGTATCTCGTTAGGTGGGGGCACCAGTCATAGACTCACGAGAGTGTGTGAGGAGGGGAAGCTTCAATCTCAACACCAGAAAACTGAGTCACTCCTGCACCTTCTGCTTCCTGGCTTCTCAGAACGACTAGTCACCATGACTGGAGTAAGACAGACTCTCATGGGCAGAACAGCTGCTTTTTCCCAGGCTGATGCTGCACAAAAGGTATGCTCGGTCCAAGAAAGATGGTGACTGTAGTATTGGAGAATGATTTAGCACAGGGGTCCCAGTGGCCATCTCTCACAGAATCTCTCCCTGGGCCTCCAACTTTGCACTATCCTCCTGCAATTTCAGTCCTCTCAGCTCTTCCCCACCAAAACCCCATGGAAGTGGCTGTGAACGAAGTTTTCTGTGAGGGTTCTTTAAGACAGAATTTATGTTCAAGAACTCTTTTTGTTTCATGCAGACAGAAACCCGGCTCTTTTTACAGCTAATTTTGCATGGGCGCCTCTTCTAGGCTCTGGGGCTCTAGGCTGGGGAAACAGGTGTGGGGCTCAGGACACATCTCTCATGGTGAACCTTCCCACAGTGAGAGTTCCTCCAAACCCTCTGAAGCCCCTTGCTCCTGGGAGTGGGACAGCCCTTTCCTCTTCTCTGCCCTTCCTACAAGTCTTGGTGTGGATTCTTTAGTGATAGATTTCTCTTTGTTTAATCCAAAGTTGGTTTTTCAAGGTAATTGTTCTTAAATTAATTTCTAATCCATTTTAGCCCTGGGAAGTGGCAGTTCGAGCATCTGCTTACTCCATTGCTATTTTTGAAAAAAAGGAGGAAAAATTTTTATTTCTTCCTTTATCTCATTGTTAACCCATTCATTATTTAATAACATGCTATTTAGTTTTCAAGTGTTTGAGTATTTTTCAGTTTTTCTGTTGTGGTTGATTTCTAGTTTCATGCCACTGTGATCAGAGAAAATGCCTGATAAGATTTCAATCTTCTTAAATTTGTTGAGACCGCTTTTGTGTCCTAACATGTGGTCTATTTTAGAGAATGTACCATGAGCAACTGAAAAGAATGTACAGTCATACCTTGAGATATGAACAGACCAACACATGAATTTTTAAGATACGAGCTGCTACTCGGTTTGTATTTTTGTTCGAGATCTGAGTGAAATTACAAGATACAAGTTGTGATTCAGGAAGGTGCCGCTAGTTGGTGCATTAGCCCGTGAGTCCAGGATCAGCAGTTTTGATACATGAGTTGATTGACTTACGAGCTCAGTTACAGAACAAATTAAATTTGTATCTCAAGGTACCACTGTATATTCTACTGCTTTAGAGTGAAAGGTTTGGAAGATGTCTATTAAATCCAGTTGATCTAGTGCAGGGGTCCACAAACTATGGCCCACAAGTCACATGCGGACCCCTGAGGCCATTTATCTGGCCCCTGCTGCACTTCTGGAAGGGGCACCTCTTTCATTGGTGGTCAGTGAGAGGAGCACATTGACCATCTCATTAGCCAAAAGCAGGCCCATAGTTCCCATTGAAATACTGGTCAGTTTGTTGATTTAAATTTACTTGTACTTTATTTTAAATATTGTATTTGTTCCCGTTTTTTTTATTTTAAATTAAGATATGTGCAGTGTGCATAGGGATTTGTTCATAGCTTTTTTTATAGTCCGGCCTTCCAATGGTCTGAGGAACAGTGAACTGGTCCCCTGTGTAAAAAGTTTGGGGACCCCTGATCTAGTGTGTCCTTTAAGTCTGCCGTTTCTTTGTTAATTTTTTTTCTTGAGAATCTATCTAGTGATATTAGTGGGGTATTGAAATCTTCTACTATTATAATATTGCTGTTGATCTCACCCTTTATATTTATCAAAGTCTATATTTATATATTTCGGTGCTCTTAAAATAGGTGTGTAGATATTTATAATGGTTATCTCTTCCTGTTGGATTTCACCCTTTATCATTATGTAATGACCTTCTTTATCTCTTATTATAGCCCTTGATTTAAAGTCCATTTTGTCGGATATAAGTATTGCTACCTCAGCTTTTTTTTATCATTTTCATTTGCATAAAATATTTTTTCCATCCTTTTACCTTCAGTCTATGTGCATCTTTTGTTTTGAGGTGTGCCTCTTGTGAACAGCATATGCATGGGTTCTGTTTTCTTATCCACACAGTTACCCTATGTCTTTTGATTGGGTCATTTAATCTATTTACATTTAAGGTTATTATTGATATGTAATTATTTATTGCCATTTTATTCTTTAAATCTATGTTCCTCTTTTACTATGTTCTTTTCCCCCTTTGATCTGTTTACAACAGACCCCTTAACATTTCTTGCAGCATTGGTTAAGTTGTAATGAATTCCTTGAGGTGTTTTTGTTTGTTTGTTTTTTGTCTGGGGAGCCTTTTATTTCTCTTTCAATTTTAAACAATAGTTTTGGTGGAAAAAAATTCTTGGTTGTAGGCTCTTGTTCTGCATTACTTTGAATATTTCTTGGAATTCTTTTCTGGCCTCAAGTGAGTCTGTTGAGAAGTCAGATGTCATTTTTATGGGGGGGCTCCTTTGAAGGTGATAGCCTTTTATTCTCTAAGAGCTTTTAATATTTTTATCTCTTAGCTTTGGTATTTTAATTATGATGTGTCTGGGTGTAGATTTCTTTGGGTTTCTCTTTAATGGAATTCTCTGTGCTTCTTGAACTTGTTTGACTCTTTCCTGCATCAATTTAGGGAAGATTTCAGCTATGATTTGATTAAGCAAGGTCTCTATCCCTTGTTCTTTCTCTTATTCTTCAGGAACCCATATCATGCAGATGTTATTTTACTTCATGTTGTCACAGAGCTCTCTTAGATTTTCCTCAGACTTTTTGAACCTTTTTCTATTTGCTGCTCTACTTCCATGCTCTACTCCTTTATCTTATCCTCTAAGTTGCTTATTCAATTTTCACTTCATCCAACCTGTTTTTAATTTCTTCCATTGTGGTCCTCATTTCTGATATTGTACAGTAGTGCCTTAAGATACGAGTTTAATTTGTTCTGTAACCAAGCTCATAAGTCAGTCAACTTGTATATCAAACAAATTTCTCCCATTTAAAATAACTGAGAGATTTATTCCATTCCAGCCCTGTAAACATTCCCAAACCATTCTAAATTATCAAAAAAGACATGTTTTTAATTAAAAAACACACATGCATACTTTACCAATGCATAAATAATATATGAAATAAAAGAAAAAAGTGTAATTTAGTACTGTATTTTTATCTTGGAGACAGACGAGTGCAGCTAACGGAGGTGAATGGCAGAGGATGAGGGAGGGAGGAAAGAATGCAGGCATTGTAGACATGTAAACTAAAACTGAACTTTCTTAACACTAACTGTAAACTAAAACTGCATTTTCTTTACTTTAAACAAAACTAAAAGTGTACTTTACTTAAAATGAAACCACAAAAACTTAGTTGTAAAAAAATGCACTTTCTTAACTTTAAACTTAACCTAAGCTTAACATTATGTATTTTTCATTTAATCATCACCTGTTTTTTCTTTTGGCAGCACTTTTGGCACATTCACTTGCAGGACTTTTGAATAAAAATCTATTCAAAGAGGTTTGCTTTTCTTTGCTTTTTAAATGTTATGGAACTGTGACAAACAAGTGTCATTAAAAAGTGCTGAAGCACTACCAGTTGAAACTTTTCTGGGTGTTTTTTTTTCAATGAAACTTGAAAACTTCTCCCACAATGCCAGCATGTCTTTAATTTTACTTTTAGAAATCACTTCCTCTGACACTACCTCCTCCTCACTACTAATCTCTTGCAGAAGCTCTGTATGTTGCATCATCTGTAGCTTCTTCAACTCCTCAGTTGAGAGTTCCTCCTTGTGTTCCTTGACAAGTTTGTTTACATCACCCTCATCTACCTCCAGACCCACTGACTTTCTGAGGAACACAGTATTCTCCAGTGCTTCTTCCTCGGTCTTTGTCTCTGGTTTGAATCCTTTGAAGTCCCTGTCTGCAACAACATCAGGCCATAACTTTTTCCATGCCGAGTTCAAGGTCCTTCTTGTAAACTCTTGCCATGCCAAGTCAATAATGCGTAAACATATCATGATGTTGTAGTGATCTTTCCAAAAGTCTTGAAGGTTTAGATTTGTATTCTCGGTCACCTCAAAGCAGCAGCAGAACAAGTATGTGAATGAAGCTTTATAAAATTGGAAATGACCAGCTGATACAGTGATTTTTCAACCTTTTTTGAGCTGCGGCACATTTTTTACATTTACAAAATCCTGGGGCACACCACCTCCCAAAATGACACAAAATGACACTCTAACTGTTAGAATTTATTTAAAGTTTAAAAAAATTACATTTATTAAAAAAATTTAAATAAAAAAGGATAACCCCCTCATATATACAGTCCCATGTAACATCCCTCATATATACAGTCCCACATAATATCCCCTTATAAATACAGTCCCACGTAATATTCCCTTATATACAGTCCCATGTAACATCCCCTCATATACAGTCCCACGTAACCTCCCCTCATATACAGTCCCATGTAACCTCATATATACAGTCCCATGTAACCTCATATATACAGTCCTATGTAACCCCTCATATATACAGTCCCATGTATCCCTTCATATATAGTCCCGCTAATAGATACTGGAGCTTTCATCAAGGCTGTGGGTTCAAATCAATTTACAAATACTCTCTCTATATATAGACTAGACAAAATCAATTTTAGAAAATGTTGGATACTTGTGTAACATCATAAGTCCTCAGAGCATCTCTACTGTCAGATTGAGAAGTTTGCTTTCTAGGTAAGGATTCTGATAAATATTAGAGTTCTCCTGAGGTTGTGGGTTCAAATCCCATGGTCAGCTGGGTGCAGGGGCCTTGGTTCTGTCTGTTTTGATGGTGTATATAGAGATTTGAGCTCTTTAAGAAGATGACCCTTCAGGAGGCCATATACAATATAGATAACATTGTGGTGCATTGTGATGCATTGTATATCACCCTCTGCGGGGGCTTCTTTAAAAAGAAAAAGGTCAAATATCTATATACACCATCAGGATAGACATAACCAGCTGAGGCTGAGGCTTCATCTAGTGGTGGCAACATTTACCTCCAGTCCTGACCAGTATTAGAAATTGGGACCATGGGGAGGAGTAGCAGCTTCAACTACTCGCCATAGCCACACAATGACAAGTGCACGGCAGCCCGAGCAGGGACCTTCCTGGGTGTGGATGAGAGGTGGCCTATTATTGGTTCATTGCTAGTGGTTGGGATGAATCCTAGAAGGTGATTGGTCAGTGAGCGATCCCTGTGCCTCCACTCTTCCTGTCATCGATAGCTGGAGGGATTGTGAGGGGAATGTTTATGTTCGGATGGAGGCAGCTGGCAGCAGGCTGTATCCGGCATGTGGGCTGTAGTTTGGGGACCCGTGTTTAATTTCCCCACGGCACACCTGACCATGTCTCATGGCACACTAGTGTGCCATGGCACACTGGTTGAAAAACACTGGGCTGATAAACAGGTTGCAAGATTGAAGTCGTGTTGGGTGGAAGGTAGAGGAATTTTATGAATTTGAACTCATTGAGAATGTCATCTTCAAGACCAGGTGGGTGGGATGGAGCATTTTCACAGATTAGTAATGCTTTCATTGGGAGTTTATTTTCTTAAAGATATTTCTTCACTGCAGGACCAAAGACGAGATTTACCCATTCAATAAAAACTACTGCATACCCTATGCCCTAGCATTGGTGTGCCACATAACCTGCAGTTTTTCTTTAATAATCTTGTGAGTCTTAAAGGCTCGAGGATTTTTGGAATGATACACTGGCAGTGGCTTTACTTTACAGTCACCCCAAACATTTGCACACAATGCAAGGGTCAGATGGTTCTTCATGGGTTTATGGCATGGCAGCTTTTTCTCCTCTGTGGTGATGAAAGTCCTCTGGGGCATTTTTTTCCAAAACAATCTTGTTTTGCCACAGTTGAACACTTGTTAGGGCATGTAGCCTTCCTTTGCGATAAGCGCAATGAAACATGCAATGTACTCCTTAGCTGCCTTATCGTCAGCACTTGCAACTTCTCCATGCATCACCACCGAGTGGATGCCAGATTTTTTGATATTTTCAAACCAGCCATGATTTGCCTTAAACGTATCTTCTGCTGCTTCTTCTGAGGTTGATGGTTCTTTCTTCTTCAAGTCGGTAAAAAAATAATACATGCCGTTTCACATATTATGATCTCTGTCACTCTATCTCCTGCTAGCTCTTTCTCTTTCACCCACACCAGCAGAAGTTTCTCCATTTCTTCATGGATATTTGTCCTTAATTGGGACAGAATTGTATGTAGTTCCTTTTGCTGGATTTACACTTTTGATGGCATCCTTTTGTTTAAGGATGGTACAAATTGTAGATGTATTGCGGTAGTACAGCCTTGCCAGTTCAATCACTCGTACACCACGCTCATGTTTTTCTATTATTTCTTGCTTTACTTCTGTCGACATCATTTTTTTCTTCTTCTCATCACTGTCCTTTACACTCACTTTCTTTAGCCCCATGATAGCACACAAAAAAAGTTAATAAAAATGTAAAAATGTTGCAAGAATGAGTACAGTGCGTGAGATTTGACTTGATTCTGTGGGTAATACGTGAGAAAGAACATGATGCTGGTGTTCTGCTGTTGAAACTACACCCATGCGCCAATGCATCAACTAGCAGCAGCTTCCTGAATCACGACTCATATCTCAGAATTTCGCTTGGATCTCGAAAAAAAATACAGACAAAATTTTGAAAAATAAGAGTTGCAGCTCATATCTTAAAGATTCATATAGTTTGCTCATATCTCAATGTACCACTGTATTTGTCATTTCTGACTGATTCCTTTTTATTATTTTAATGACCTTTTTCATACTTGCTATCTCTTTTTTTTACAACTTAAGTAAACTTTTTATTTTAGCATAGTTTAAGTTTACAGAAAAGTTGTGAAGATAGTACAGTGGGTTCCTATATAATCCACATAAATAGAATCAATCATACAGTATATAGCCTTTTCAGACTGGCTACTTTCACTTAGCAATAGGCATTTAAGATTCGTCCATATTTTTTGCATGGTTTGATAGCAAATTTCTTTTTATCACTAAATATCTATTCACCTATCAAAGAACCTGTTTGTTGTTCTTGTATTTAGTGATTTGAAATAAAGGTGCTAAAGACTTTAATGTGCATGTTTTTGTTTCAACATAACTTTCAAAAAATTGGGTAAACATCTAGGAAAAAAATGCTGTATTGTATGGTAAGATCACATTCAGCTTTGTAAGAAACTACCAAATGGTCTTCCTAAGAGGCCATACCATTTTTTGCATTTTCACCAGCAATGAATGAGAATTTGTTCATTGTTCAGAATCTGCATGAGCAATTGGTATTATCAGATTTGCAGATATTAGGATTCCAATAGGTGTATATTGGTATCACATAGTTAAATACAGTCTTTGGTAGAACATACTGTTTCTCATGCTCTGATGTTTTATGTTGCCACCCCCTTGGGGACTTACATTTGGACTTTTCTATATCATTTATATAATAAGCTTTTCCAGATTTTTAAATTAGTTTTAATGGGGTGACATTGATAAATCAGGGTACATGTGTTCAGAGAAAACATCTCTTGGTTATTTTGACATTTGATTATGCTTCATTCCCATCACCCAAAGTCCAATTGTCTTCAGTCACCTTCTAACTGGTTTTCTTTGTGCCCCTCCCCTCCCCCATACTGTAACCACCACACTCTCGTCCATGTCTCTGAGTCTCATTTTTATGTCCCACCTATGGATGGTATCATATAGTTCTTAGTTTTTTCCAATTTACTTATTTCACTCAGTATAATGTTATCAAGGTCAATCCATGTTGTTGTAAATGATCCGATGTCATCATTTCTTATGGCTGAGTAGTATTTCATAATATATATGTACCAAAGCTTTTTAATCCACTCATCCACTTGGGACACTTGGGCTGTTTCCAGATCTTTGCTATTGTGAACAATGATGCCATAAACATGGGGGTGCATTTCTCCTTTTGAAACAGTGCTATGGAGTTCTTGGATTATATTCCTAAAAATGGGATAGCTGGGTCAAAAGGCAGTTAGATTTTTAAATTTTTGAGGAATCTCCATACTCTTTTCCACAGTGGCTGTACCATTCTGCATTCCCAGCTATCTCTTTATTTATGTCCACCTATTGTTGTTCTAAGTGCTTTGAGCATCCTAACAATCATTATTTTAAACTCTGCATTTGGTATTTTGGTTATATCTGAGTCATTCAAGTTCTTTTCTGGGGATTTCTCTTGATTCATTTGGGTTGCATTTCTCTGCCTTCCCATTTTGTCTGCATGTAAGAAGAGTATGGCCACTGGAGTCTAACAGGTGTGGCCTCTGTGTTTCCTAGGTGTGGTCTGCCTGCAGGTCTTGGGTGTTTGGGTATAGGCATTGCTGGTGCCAGAGAGCTGTGGTAGTCAGTGTGGTTTCAGCCTCACCTCCACAGGCGGGGCTGTGTTCACATGCTGGGGCTACAAGCCCTGGTCAGCCTCAGCTTTGGCCCCACCCACATGGGCAGGGCTGCACTCATGCTCCGGGTCTCAATCCCTGACTCTGGGCGTGAAGCTGTGCAGCCCCGTTCTGCTGCAGGTCTTTGTGGCTCCCCAGCTTTCCCCTTTTTCCTGCGGATAGGATTGCAGGTGAGACCACTCTTGCTCACCCAGCCCACAGATGGGTTGGACCACTTTCATGAGCCACTTCTGCCTCCCACCAGTCAGGACTGAGCTCATGCCGGGCCCAAGTCGTGGCCAGCCCGGCTTCTGCCCCCGCCATCATGACTGCGCTTTCTCGTCCCTTCACCCTCTGGCGAGCCTTCAGCAGTGAGGGTGGGGGCAATGATGCTCAGACTTTAGCACTCAATACTGTATTCCTGAAGGCTCCCTCCTTCTATGCAACTCTGCTCTGAGTGCCGTGGGAGTGCTTGTTTGGCTGGTGTCCTGTTTCCCTTTGCTGTTATGGCTCGTTCTAGTGGAAATATTCACTCTAGATTTTGGGGGTGACTCAGCCCAGAGGTTAAGGTGGCTGTCTTTCAAAGTGTTTCTCCCTTGCCTCCTAGATTACACTCTCTTCCTGCTACTCTGGTCCTCTCAACTCTCTCAATGTCCCAGAGTCCTGGGTGAGTGGTTGTGAAAGAGGTTTTCTGCACGGTCCCTTTAAGAAGATTCCTGGCTCTGAGAAATCTGTCTCTTTCTCACAAACAGTATCCTGGCATGTTTTGCAGCTAAATACTGTCCATACACCTCTTCTAGGCTCTGAGGCTGCAAGCTGGGGCTTTGTTCCTGGAGCCTTGGACCCTCTCCTCTCCACTTAACTCACTTCCCACCACGTGAGTCCCTCTGGGTTGTCGTTTGCTCTCGGGAGCTGGGCAGCCCTCTCTGTATTTCTGCTTTTCCTACCAGTCTCAGTGTGACTTCTTCATTGTTCCTTGGTTAAAGATTCCTCTTAGTTTAATTCCAAAATTGTTTTTCCAGATGATGGTTCTTAAAATTAAGTTGTAATCCACTTTGGTTCTGGGAGGTGGAAGTTGTTTCGTCTGCTTAATCCATCACCATCTTGCTGCCCTTTCTCCTTAAATTTTAAATGATAGCCTTGCTAGATAAAGATGTTTTGGTTGTAGGTTCTTGTTTTGCCTCACTTTGAATACTTCTTGCCAATCCCTTCTGGCCTCAAGTATTTCTGTTGAGAAGTTGGGTGTCATTTTTATGGGGGCTCCTCTGTAGGTTATTCACTAGTTTTATCTTGCAGCTTTTAACATTCTTTCTTTCTCTCTTAACTTTCACAGTTTAGTTATGTGATGTGTCTTGGTGTAGGCCACCTTTAGTTCATCTTTAATGGGACTCTCTGTGCTTCTAGAACTTGTGAGATTTTTTCCTTCATCAATTTAGGGAAGTTTTCAGCTATGATTTCTTCCAACAAGTTCTTTGTCACTTGTTTGTCTTTTTCTCCTTCAGGAACCCCTATATTTCAGATATTGTTTCTCTTCATGTTGTCACAGAAGTCTCTCAGATTTTCCTGTCTTTTTTTAACAAAGTATTTTTTAACTATTATTTGTTTGTTTATTTATTTATTTTAGAGAAAGGAGAAAGGTAAAGAGACACAGAGAGAGAGAAGGGGGAGGAGCAGGAAACATCAACTCCCATATGTGCCTTGACCAGGCAAGCCTAAGGTTTTGACCCGCTGACTTCGGCATTGCAGGTTGACACTTTTACACTGCTCCACTACAGGTCTGGCTCCTCAGTCTTTTTGAGCCTCTTTATTTTCTTCCTCTGCTTCTGTGCTTTCCTTTATCTTGTCCCCTAAATTCTTGACTCTACTCTGCTTCACCAGGCTGCTATTGTTTTCTTCTAGTGCATTCTTTATTTCTGATACTGTATTTGTCATTTCTGACTTTTCTTTTTATTATTTCAATGTGCTTTTTGATGCTTGCTATCTCTTTATTTAGGTGCTCATTTTGTCCATATATTGTTCTAAGATTCTTGAGCATCCTAAAAATTTTTATTTTAAATTTTGCATCTGGTAGTTTGGTTACTTCCATTGCATTTAGTTCTTTTTCTGGGAATTTCTGTTACTGATTCATTTGAGTCATATTTCTTTGTGTGCTCATTTTGTCTGTGTATTATATAGAGCTGTCTGACTTTGAAATTTTTTGTGATGTCTTTATGAGGAAGTTGGACTTGGTGGTACTGACTTCCATGCCAGTTGTTTCCCTTGTTCTAGGAATGCTTCTTGAGGGGTAGTATTTTCCCTCTTGTTGCATGTGAGTATTGAATGTGGTTATTCCTTTTGTTGGTGTGGTTGGTTCTAGGTCTTCTTGGGTTGGTTGCAGTCATTTGTAACCTGCCTTGGGCACCCTGTCTGTAGCTATTGCTTTGGTCACTCTTTGTATCTGCATTTTCTGTACCTGGGTAGTGCAAGAGGGGCAAACTATTGTATAAGGATTAGCTTCCTCATGCTTAGAGATGACAGCAGCTTTGTAAAAGCCCCACACTTCATACGATTTGCCTCCACTTTTCAGTTACTCCACCTGTTCTTGTTGCTGCTTGATCTTCCCACAGAGTCTTCTGTCGAAAGACTGTAGTGTTGGCTTAGACCAGTGGTTCTCAACCTGTGGGTCACGACCCCGGTGGGGGTCAAACGACCAAAACACAGGGGTCACCTAAATCCAGGGGTCACCTAAATCCAGGTGTCACCTAAAGCCATCGATGGCTTTAGGTGACCCCTGTGTTTTGGTCGTTTGACCCCCGCCGGGGTCGTGACCCACAGGTTGAGAACCGCTGGCTTAGACTGACCTCACCCAACCAACCCCTCTATAGGTTGTAAGCTTGGTGGTTTAGGGCAGCAGGTTTTGGGAATACAATGTTAGTGGGCACCCCTAATTTGGGAGTCTCTTGATCAGAAGCTCAGTACAGGGAATGTGGTATCTTCTCTAGAGCATAATCCCTCAGCCACTGCTGGATAGTCAAATTATATTTCACCCCAGCAAGGTTAGTAGAAGCTTTAGATCAAGTAGGGCCAAAAGTTCACTCTGCATAAGTTCTTTCAGCTGGTGAGAGCCTTGTCTCAGGGAGGAAGATTGAGAGAGTCCTCTCCTGGGGCTGACTTACTCCCCTAGAAAATAGTTAAGCCCCTCACCCAGATCCAACAATGGGCTTACAGGGATCCACATTTTAAATGTCTGTGCTTCAAGCCTCTCCACCTTCCCCATGTAGATTCTAACCTAGAGGGGCAGGAGATCCAGCACCCAGGTTAGCTGGCTGTGATCTTTCACCCTATCCAATGCACATGAGCCACAGTGCTGGTGCTGACTATAGAGAGCAGAACTTGCCTCAGCTGGGACAAATGTGAGGAACCCTTCCTTAGGACACACAACTAGCAAGGGTTGTTAGGTCCTGAACCAATGCTCTCTGCAGCTGGCCACTAGATGTGCCTGCCCTGAACCTCCCTGAAGGAAACCCTGTGCAGACCATTGGGAGACACTGCCCGTGACTTGCCCTCAGCAACCTTCTTGTAGCTATAATAAATCCAGAGTTTTTGGCTGCCTCTGCTGGGCCCAGATGTAAATGGAAATACCAAGCTGCACACCTAGGCTGCCTTTTACCCATACTGGGCCTGGGGGAAGGTCCACTTAAAAAGCCAATGTTCCCTGATTTCCACCTCCTGTATTCTCTGTTTGCTTGTTGAGCAGGGCCACTGAGACAACCTCTGTTAGAGTCTAGCTCCTGCAGCAATTCAGGGTTTAGAAAGGGTGGTGATTCTAGCTCTGTCCTTTGGCCCCAAGTATCAGTCAGTCCAGACTTTTGTTTTTACAGATATTAGTAGGGTATGGCCCCAGGAGTCTGATATGGTGGCCTTTGAGAGCCAGAGGTCTAGTTTGCCTGCAGTCTGGGACAGTTTCTATTGAGTTTCCCGTGAGGCAGAAGCATCAGTGATAGACTTGAGAGAGTGCATGTTTCAAGGTTAGCAAGTCAGAACCTTATCCACTAGGCCACTACTGCTATGCATAGAGAGTGCATGTTAAATGTCAAAAAACTGAGTAACTGACTTAATTCTTAGCCTCTCATAACAACCCAGTCTCTATGACCGGGTCAGAAGAGACTCCGAGGGCAGAGCAGTTGCTTTTCATCAAGCTGGTGCCACTCAGAAGGGACTGTTCCACCCAAGAAAAATTGTGACTGCAGTAATGGAGAATGATTCAGCACAGGGGTTCCAGTGGCCGTTTCTCATAGTGTCTCTCCTTGGGCCTCCAATTTCACACTCTCCTCCCGCAACTCTAGTCCTCTCAGCTCTCCCCTGCTGAAGCCCCGGGTAAGTGGTTGTGAATGAGATTTTTCTGGGCTGGCCCTTTGAGACAGATCCTGCTTCTCCAAGAGATTTGTCTCTTCCTCACAGACAGAAACCCAGGTCTTTTTACTGCCAAATGCTGTGTGGGTGCCTCTGCTAGATCTGGGGCTCTGGCCTGGGGATGATCACCCACACCTCTCAGGGCAACCCTCCCAGCAGTGAGATTTCCTCTGGACCCTCTGCCACAGCTCCTTCCCTGCGAGAGGGGAAGTTCGTTCCACATCTCTGCCCTTCCTACCAGTCTTGATGTGGCTTCATCTGTGATCTTTGGTTATAGAGTCCTCTTCGTTTAGTTCAAAGTTGGTGTTTCAAGGTGATTGTACTTAAATTAATTTATGATCCAATTTGGTCCCTGGAGGTGGCAGTTGGAATGTCCACTTACTCCATTGCTACCTTGAAACTCTCATTGATGTGATTTTAATTTTCCATCCAGTTTGTTTGGCTTTAAAGTGACACAAAATAAAAATAACAGAAATAATTTAAATATATATGCAAAATATAAGAATTAAACAAGAAGGGACATTTTGCTGAAGTTTTAGACTGAACAACCTGTTATTAAGCAAATGATAGACCAAGTAGCAAGATTGGTGTTGAAAAAGGCACTGTCATTTTTCCTAAATATTCTATGATGTTTTCCTTCTGATAGTGGCATTATCTCATCCCAATGTAGGTTTTAAGGATGAAAGTTATCTTGCTGTTCCTTGGAACAGTAAGTTGATAGATATATTCATTTTCTGATATCTAATATCTTCTATTGATTCATTTTTTAGACTATCACTAGAGATTTTGTATCCAACCACCTTTTCCAATACTATAGAGGTATATTTTATTTTATTTTAACTGTTGTTTTTATTACATCTTGATTTCCACGAATTAATAGCTGATACATATGAAAATTAACTAAAATAACATCTAATTTTTCTTTTTAGACCTATACTGTTTGATTAATTCATGATAACAAGAATTAAAGCAATCACTTATTCTAATATACCTAAAAATCAGAATACATTATTCAACACATTCCCAGAGAAGTCACAAACTTATACCATTTTCTACTTTTTGAAAATATGATCACATAAAGTATTGACAGGGTGTGAAATTAAAGTTGTTCTGATATAAAAATTTAATATATAAATAATTGCCCAGATATTCATATATATCATATAGTTGTTATAAAGATTGAAATAGGCCTGACCTGTGATGGTGCAGTGGATAGAGCGTCAACCTGGAAACGCTGAGGTTGCCGGTTCAAAACCCTGAGCTTACCTGGTCAAGGCACATATGGGAGTTGATGCTTCTTACTCCTCCCCCCCTTCTCTCTCCCTCTCTCTATCTCTCTCTTCTCTATAATGAAAAAATAAAATCTTAAAAAAATGTGTGTGCTTTAAAAAAAAAGATTGAAATAGTTTATTTAAAATTATTTAAATCAATTAAAATACTATACAGAATAGTAATTATCCTTTTACCTTTGGTGAATGTAAGACATTTATTTTGATAAATCGTATTTAATTACCAAATAATTAAAATAGTTAATAGATACTGAAATAATCATGATTAAGCTCACCCCAATGTAATAAAAATATATGATGGATGAGCATTTGACATTTAGAATATGATTGTTGATTGATTACTCTTTAATACCATAATACAAAAATGCTCTATAAAGCATATGTCAAAATTCCAGAATAATTAGTATAAAAGAATAGCCTACAGAAAGTATCTTATAGCTGCAGTTTTAACATTGGTTATTAACAGATTTGAAACACAGAAAACATTGCACTAGTATTAGAATGAATCAACAACATATGAACATTTTATAGAAAGAAGCAACACTGATGGAATCTACTTCTGGAAAAAGATTAGATCCAAATTTGAAAATTGGCCCCATAAAAAATTAAATGCAATCACTGACTCTATTGTCAATAAAAGTCAATAAAAATACCAGTTTAGTGGAATTAATGTGCCTTATTAAATTTTTCATTTTGACATTTCAATTTTAGGAATAGCTAAAAATAGTTAAGTTAAACAGAACACCAATGCATTTCCCTCCCTTTATTTATTTTTTTTATTTATTTTTATTTTTTTTAATTATTTTTTTTAATAATTTTATTTTTTTAATGGGGTGACATCAATAAATTAGGATACATATATTCAAAGATAACAAGTCCAGGTTATCTTGTCGTTCAATTATGTTGCATACCCACCACCCAAAGTCAGATTGTCCTCTGTCACCTTCTATCTTGTTTTCTTTGTGCCCCTCCCACCCCCTATCCCTCTCCCATTCCCCCCTCCCCCCGTAACCACCACACTCTTATCAATGTCTCTTAGTTTCACTATTATGTCCCACCTACGTATGGAATAATACAGTTCCTGGTTTTTTCTGATTTACTTATTTCGCTTCGTATCATGTTATCAAGATCCCACCATTTTGCTGTAAATGTTCCGATGTCATCATTTCTTACGGCTGAGTAGTATTCCATAGTGTATATGTGCCACATCTTCTTTATCCAGTCATCTATTGATGGGCTTTTTGGTTGTTTCTATGTCCTGGCCACTGTGAACAATGCTGCAATAAACATGGGGCTGCATGTGTCTTTACGTATCAATGTTTCTGAATTTTGGGGATATATACCCAGTAGAGGGATTGCTGGGTCATAAGGTAGTTCTATTTTCAGTTTTTTGAGGAACCACCATACTTTCTTCCATAATGGTTGTACTACTTTACATTCCCACCAACAGTGTATGAGGGTTCCTTTTTCTCCACAGCCTCTTCAACATTTGCTATTACCTGTCTTGCTAATAACAGGTAATCGAACAGGTGTGAGGTGGTATCTCATTGCCGTTTTGATTTGCATTTCTCTAATAGCTAAAGAAGATGAGCATCTTTTCATATATCTGTTGGCCATTTGTATTTCTTCCTGGGAGAAGTGTCTATTCATATCCTCTTCCCATTTTTTTATTGGATTGTTTGTTTGTTTGTTGTTGAGTTTTATGAGTTCTTTGTATATTTTGGATATTAGGCCCTTATCTGAGCTGTTGTTTGAAAATATCATTTCCCATTTAGTTGGCTTTCTGTTTATTTTGTTATCAGTTTCTCTTGCTGAGCAAAAACTTCTTAGTCTGATGTAGTCCCATTCATTAATTTTTGCCTGCACTTCTCTTGCCTGTGGAGTCAAATTCATAAAATGCTCTTTAAAACCCAGGTCCATGAGTTGAGTACCTATGTCTTCTTCTATGTACTTAATTGTTTCAGGTCTTATGTTTAGATCTTTGATCCATTTTGAGTTAATTTTTGTACAGGGGGAGAGACTGTAGTCCAGTTTCATTCTTTTGCATGTGGCTTTCCAGTTTTCCCAGCACCATTTATTGAAGAGGCTTTCGTTTCTCCATTGTGTGTTGTTGGCCCCTTTATCAAAAGTTATTTGACTATATATATGTGGTTTTATTTCTGGGCTTTTTATTCTGTTCCACTGGTCTGAGTGTCTATTTTTCTGCCAATACCATGCTGTTTTGATTGTCGTGGCCCTATAATATAGTTTGAAGTCCGGTATTGTAATGCCCTCAGCTTCATTCTTTTTCTTTAGGATTGCTTTGGCTATTTGGGTTTTTTTATAGTTCCATATAAATCTGATGATTTTTTGCTCTATTTCTTTAAAAAACATCATTGGAAGTTTAATGGGAATTGCATTAAATTTGTATATTGCTTTGGGTAATATAGCCATCTTGATTATACTTATTCTTCCTAGCCAAGAACAAGGTATATTCTTCCATCTCATTATATCTTTTTCGATTTCCCTTAACAATGGTTTATAGTTTTCATTATATAAGTCCTTTACATTCTTTGTTATGTTTATTCCTAAGTATTTTATTTTTTTTGTTGCAATCGTGAAGGGGATTATTCTTTTGAGTTCCTTCTCAGTTGTTTCATTGTTGGCATATAGAAAGGCTATTGACTTCTGTATGTTAATTTTGTATCCTGCGACCTTACTGTATTGGCTTATTGTTTCTAGTAGTCTTTTTGTGGATTCTTTGGGGTTTTTGATGTATAGGATCATATCATCTGCAAAAAGTGATACCTTTACTTCTTCTTTTCCGATATGGATGCCTTTTATTTCTTGGTCTTGTCTGATTGCTCTGGCTAGAACCTCTAGTACCACATTAAATAAGAGTGGAGAGAGTGGACACCCCTGTCTTATTTGTGATTAAGGGGGAAAGCCTTCAGTTTAGTGCCATTTAATATGATGTTAGCTGATGGTTTATCATATATGGCCTTTATCATGTTGAGATATTTTCCTTCTATACCCATTTTGTTGAGAGTCTTAAACATAAAATTGTGTTGTATTTTATCAAAAGCCTTTTCTGCATCTATTGATAAGATCTTGTGGTTTTTGTTCTTTGTTTTGTTGATATGGTGTATTACGTTAACCGTTTTACGTATGTTGAACCATTCTTGAGATTCTGGGATGAATCCCACTTGATCATGATGTATTATTTTTTTAATATGTTGTTGTATTCTATTTGCTAGTATTTTGTTTAGTATTTTAGCATCTGTATTCATTAGAGATATTGGTCTGTAGTTTTCTTTTTTTGTGCCATCCTTGCCTGGTTTTGGTATGAGGGTTATGTTGGCCTCATAAAATATGTTAGGAAGTATTGCTTCTTCTTCAATTTTTTGGAAGACTTTGAGTAGAATAAGAACCAAGTCTTCTTTGAATGTTTGATAAAATTCGCTGGTATAGCCATTAGGGCCTGGACTTTTATTTTTGGGGAAGTTTTTAATGGTTTTTTCTATTTCTTCTCTACTGATAGGTCTGTTTAGGCTTTCTGCTTCTTCTTGACTCAGTCTAGGAAGGTTGTATTGTTCTAGGACTTTATCCATTTCTTCTAGGTTGTTGAATTTAGTGGCATAAAGTTTTTCGTAGTATTCTACAATAATACTTTGTATATCTACGGTGTCCGTGGTGATTTCTCCTCTTTCATTTTGGATTTTGTTTATATGAGTTCTTTCTCTTTTTTCCTTGGTAAGTCTTGCCAAGGGTTTGTCAATTTTGTTGATCTTTTCAAAGAACCAGCTCCTTGTTCAATTAATTTTTTCTATATATTTTCTGTTCTCTAATTCATTTATTTCTGCTCTGATTTTTATTATCTCCTTTCTTCGGCTGGTTTTGGGTTGTCTTTGTTCTTTTTTTTCTAGTTCCTTAAAGTGGGAAGTTAAGTGGTTCACTTGGGCACTCTGTTGTTTGTTCATATATGCCTGCAGTGATATGAACTTCCCTCTTATCACTGCTTTTGCTGCATCCCATAGATTCTGATATGTCATATTGTCATTTTTATTAGTCTGTATATATCTTTTGATCTCTGCACTTATTTCTTCTTTGACCCATTCATTTTTTAAAAGTATGTTGTTTAGTTTCCACATTTTTGTGGGATTTTTTCCTCTTCTTTGCAGTTGAATTCTAGTTTCAAGGCTTTATGATCAGAAAATATGCTTGGTACAACTTCAATTTTTCTGAATTTGCTGATGTTGTTTTTGTGGCCCAACATATGGTCAATTCTTGAGAATGATCCATGTACACTGGAGAAAAATGTATACTCAGTCACTTTGGGATGAAATGTCCTGTAGATGTCTATCATATCCAGGTGCTCTAGTGTTTTGTTTAAGGCCACTATGTCTTTGTTGATTCTCTGTTTGGATGACCGATCTAGAGCCGTCAGCGGTGTATTGAGGTCTCCAAGTATGATTGTGTTTTTGTCAGTTTTTGTTTTAAGATCAATAAGTAGCTGTCTTATATATTTTGATGCTCCTTGGTTTGGTGCATATATATTAAGAATTGTTATGTCTTCTTGATTCAGTGTCCCCTTAGCCATTATGAAATGGCCATTTTTGTCTCTGAGGACTTTTCCTGTCTTGTAGTCAGCATTATCCGATATGAGTATTGCTACACCTGCTTTTTTTTTGGATGTTATTTGCTTGGAGTATTGTTTTCCAGCCTTTCACTTTGATTTGTTTTTATCCTTGTTACTTAGATGAGTTTCCTGTAGGCAGCATACAGTTGGATTTTCTTTTTTAATCCATTCTGCTACTCTGTGCCTTTTTATTGGTGAGTTTAATCCGTTTACATTTAGTGTAATTATTGATACTTGTGAGTTCCCTATTGCCATTTTATATCTTGCTTTCTGTTAGTTTTGTGTCTTGTTTGATCCTTCTCTTTCATTTTTCTGTCTTTTGTTTTTATTTGGTTGTATTCCATACATCTTTCCTCTGTTGCTATCTTTTTTTTATCTCATGTGCTTCTGTGGTGGTTTTTTCAATGGTGGTTACCTTTGAGTAATGAAAAGGGTCCCTACCCTGTTCATTGTAGCGAACTATTTTGTGAGTACTTTTGCACTCCATCGTCCTTTGCTACTGTTAATCTCCATCTTCTCCCCCTCTTTCTTTTTGTTGTTGTCACAGTTTAAATTGGTTTTATTGTGTTCTTCTTGGAGCTTTTACTTGTGGCTCTGTTTTTTTTTGTTGTTCTTTGTATCTGATTGGAGAACCCCCTTTAGTAATTTCTGGAGTGGGGGTTTTCTGATGATAAATTCCCTCATCTTTTCTGTATCTGTGAATGTTTTTATTTCTCCTTCGTATTTGAAGGATAGCTTTGATGGGTATAGTATTTGTGGCTGAATGTTCCTCTCTTTTAGGATTTTAAATATTGGGGTCCACTCTCTTCTAGCTTGTAGAGTTTCTGCTGAGAAATCTGATGATAATCTAATGGGCCTTCCTTTATATGTTGTATTCTTCTTTTCCCTGGCTGCCTTGAGAATTTTTTCTTTGCTGTTGGTTTGTGTCAATTTTATTATGATATGCCTTGGAGTAGGTTTTTTGGGGTTAAGAAAACTCGGAGTTCTGTTTGCTTCTTGAACTTGAGGCTTTAGTTCTTTCCACAGGCTTGGGAAGTTCTCATCTATTATTTGTTTGAGTAAGTTCTCCATTCCATTTTCTCTTTCTTCTCCCTCTGATATACCTATTATTCTTATGTTATTCTTTTTGATGAAGTCAGATAATTCTTGTAGGGCTATCTCATTTTTTTTAATTTTTGAGTCTCTTTCTTCTTCTCTCTGTTGTGCCTCAAGTTGCTTGTCTTCTATTTCACTAATCCTCTCTTCTATCTGACCTGTTCTATTAGCTAAGCTTGTTACTTCGTTTTTCAGCTCGGGAATTGAGTTTTTCATCTCTGTTTGATTTGTTTTTATAGTTTCAATTTCCTTGGACATATATTCTTTGTGTTCATTGAGTTGTTTTCTGAGCTCCCTAAATTGCCTTTCTGTGTTTTCTTGTATATCTCGGAGGATTTTTAGGATTTCTATCTTGAATTCTCTGTCATTTAGCTCCAAGGTTTCCAATATATTAAATTTTTTCTCCATAGATTTTTCCTCATCTAGCTGTGTTACCTCTCTTTCTTTTGTATCCATGATATTTGATTTTCTCTTCCTTAATGGCATCTGAGGGTGGATTTGTTGATAGTATTAATGAGATTTAATAAAAAATAAAAAGTTAAAAAAATAAAAAAATAATAATAAAAAATCGAAAAGAGTTGTTTTTATAAAAAAAATTAATAATGAAATAAAGAAAAATAAAATAAAATAAAAATTTTAAATAAAGGAAATTATTCCCCCCCTCCTTTTTTTCTCTCCTCTCCTCTCCCCTCTTTCTTGAGAAAATCTTGTGGTGAACTGTGAATTATAACAAACAATGCCTGTGATGGAGGGCCTGAATTGGGTAAAAGTAATAAAGGGGCAAAAAAAAAAAAAAAAAAAGAAAAAATAAAAAAGAAAGAAAAAAAAAGAGCATATGGACCCACAAAAAGCAAATAAGGAAAAAATTTGGGTCAAGAATAAAATGATTTGCTTTTAGGTGTTGGTTGTCTAAGAGTTATGAGGAAAGGAATAAGAGGAAAACGGAAAAATGGGGGGACAAATTAAAAAATTACTATTGTATTTAGTGGAACAAGAACTAGATAATATGGAGAGCCAGGGATGGGAGCACTGCTAGTGAGTTAAAAAGGTGAAGTAAAAACCCCCCAAAATGCCACAATCATAAGTTAGAGTCCCAGATAAGATAATTTGTTTGTTATTGAGGTTTGAATGAGAGGAGATGTAAAGGAGAAAGGAAGAAACTAATATAGAGGGAGAAAAGAGAGAGAGAGAGAAAAAAAAAAAGAGGGAACCACTAAAAGAAGAAAAAAGAAAGGAGAGAGAGAGAGAGAGAGAGAGAGAGAGAGTTAAGGGTTTTGGAGTGCAACCTTCATAGAGAGAAAGGAAGAGAAGAGAAAAGATAATGGGAGATGTAACACTTATGGGTAGTGTAGTTTAAGGAGAGGAGAGAGTAAGACCGGCAGAGAGTTAATTGGCCAAATTGGAGGAGGAAAAAAAGTATCAAGAATGAAGATAAGAAAAACAAACGAACAAATATAATAAAATGGGATAGGTTATAAAGTCTGCAGATTATTCTTGTTTTTGAGAGGTTATCTTCTTGCTTTTTCTTTTCTTTCCCTCTTCCTGGTCGGTGACTCTGTACCCCGGGTTCTGCCCCTTTGGCATGCTCAGGTAGAGGTTTGCAGTTGATAACTCTCTATGGCAATGTCATGTATTGTGCTTTAGTCTCGTTGGGAGTCGAGGCTCATTAGCATTTATAGGCTCCGACAGTGAGAGAGTCCGTGTTCCTGGAGCCTTTCTCCTAGTCTTTCCTTCCTCAATTAGTAGCCTGATAATCCAGCTATGGGGTTGCTGCTGCCTCTGCCTGGATAGTAAGAGGCTCAAAGAGCTGGCAACTCCCCACTCTATTTCCACTCAGCACAGGGCTCTGGGTAAGGCTCAGTCAGTCAGAGCTGCTAGCATAATCAGGCGGGCTTTCCGCCCACTCAAAGACCTCTGGCTCTGCCACTCTGTCCAGTAACACAGGCGGGCGCCCACTTCCGGGGCACTTGGAGGAAACTCTCACTCACTGTCTGCGACCAGGATATCTGGCCAGCAGTCTCATGCTCTGAGTGAAACCCCCAACCGCAGGGAAAAGTTGCAGCGTTGGAATTGAGTCCCGCTCCGTCCCCGTGCGTGGCTTTTGCAAGGCGCTGGGCCGGCCTGAGATTCCGCTTTTGCCCACACAAAGGCCCCTGACTCTGCCCCTCTGTGCGATAACATGGGTGCGCACTGCCAAGGCACTCGGAGGAATCTCTCATTCACTATCTGTGCGCGCAAACCAGGATATGAGGCCGGCCGCGTTTCCCTCTGAGTGAAACCCCCTCCAGCACGGAAAATCTCCACCGTTGGAATTAGTTCTCACTCCCTCCCATGCATGGCTTTCCCAGGGCGCTGGGGCTGACCAGAGACTCTGCCCTCGGCCCACAAAAAGGCCTCTGTCCCTGCCTCTCCATGGGGCAACACGGGCACCCACTCCCGGGGCCTAGGAAGAAATCTCTCGCCCACTAACTGCGCGCACGCCGACCAGGAGACCGGGTAAAATGGCTGCTCTGCTTGTCTTTCTTTGTTTGGGTTTGGCGCGAGTGTTAGCTTGTATTGCCCGGGTTGCCACAGGATCAGTTTTTCCTCGGCTTGGATCTCCGTGCCACAGCCTTGTTTGGCCGTTTGTGCCGCGGCCTGGATCTATTCACCCCCTTTGCCCGCCTCAGTTTCTATATTCACAGTTACCAGAGAAAGCCGCCCTGTTTAGGTTAGTGAGGAAGGTGGAGCATTTCTTACTCCCTATTTCCTTCGGGGTTTGGTTATATATTTAGCCAATTTTTCACTCAACCATACCTTTGGGTGTATTGCGAAGCATCTGGAGGCTCCAAGTATAGGTTTTTCTGTTTTTGGTTGAAGATCTTGTTGAGTTTTGGGGGAGATTTATCAGTATCGCTTCCTACCCCGCCACTACTCTGACGTCATCCCGATGTTTTATTTTTTCCCCTCACTTTAATTGTGGTCAGTCTCTTTAAAGTATTGAGTGTATCAGTTTCTCTTTGTTTTTTTTTTTGTGTGTGTGTTGTTGTGTTTTTTTTTTCAGATGTGGTAACTTTTCCTGCAAAGTCCTAGATTTCTTCCTGTCAACCTTAAGAACTACTTTATCATTTCCCTAGCAAGTGAAAGAAGCTTTGACTGTGCATGAGAACAAGAAAATAAAAGTGGTGGTTTTTCACTTTTATCTAAAAGATAATAGTATATTTTCTTTTTTTTTTATTTTTTTTATTTTTTTTTATTTTATAATTTTATTTTTTTAATGGGGTGACATCAATAAATCAGGATACATATATTCAAAGATAACAAGTCCAGGTTATCTTGTCGTTCAATTATGTTGCATACCCACCACCCAAAGTCAGATTGTCCTCTGTCACCTTCTATCTTGTTTTCTTTGTGCCCCTCCCACCCCCTATCCCTCTCCCATTCCCCCCTCCCCCCCGTAACCACCACACTCTTATCAATGTCTCTTAGTTTCACTATTATGTCCCACCTACGTATGGAATAATACAGTTCCTGTTTTTTTCTGATTTACTTATTTCGCTTCGTATCATGTTATCAAGATCCCACCATTTTGCTGTAAATGTTCCGATGTCATCATTTCTGATGGCTGAGTAGTATTCCATAGTGTATATGTGCCACATCTTCTTTATCCAGTCATCTATTGATGGGCTTTTTGGTTGTTTCCATGTCCTGGCCACTGTGAACAATGCTGCAATAAACATGGGGCTGCATGTGTCTTTATGTATCAATGTTTCTGAGTTTTGGGGATATATACCCAGTAGAGGGATTGCTGGGTCATAAGGTAGTTTTATTTGCAGTTTTTTGAGGAACCACCATACTTTCTTCCATAATGGTTGTACTACTTTACATTCCCACCAACAGTGTATGAGGGTTCCTTTTTCTCCACAGCCTCTCCAACATTTGCTATTACCTGACTTGCTAATAACAGCTAATCGAACAGGTGTGAGGTGGTATCTCATTGCTGTTTTGATTTGCATTTCTCTAATAGCTAAAGAAGATGAGCATCTTTTCATATATCTGTTGGCCATTTGTATTTCTTCCTGGGAGAAGTGTCTATTCATATCCTCTTCCCATTTTTTTATTGGATTGTTTGTTTGTTTGTCGTTGAGTTTTATGAGTTCTTTGTATATTTTGGATATTAGGCCCTTATCTGAGCTGTTGTTTGAAAATATCATTTCCCATTTAGTTGGCTTTCTGTTTATTTTGTTATCAGTTTCCCTTGCTGAGCAAAAACTTCTTAGTCTGATGTAGTCCCATTCATTAATTTTTGCCTTCACTTCTCTTGCCATTGGAGTCAGATTCATAAAATGCTCTTTAAAACCCAGGTCCATGAGTTGAGTACCTATGTCTTCTTCTATGTACTTAATTGTTTCAGGTGTTATGTTTAGATCTTTGATCCATTTTGAGTTAATTTTTGTACAGGGGGAGAGACTGTAGTCCAGTTTCATTCTTTTGCATGTGGCTTTCCAGTTTTCCCAGCACCATTTATTGAAGAGGCTTTCTTTTCTCCATTGTGTGTTGTTGGCCCCTTTATCAAAAATTATTTGACTATATATATGTGGTTTTATTTCTGGACTTTCTATTCTGTTCCATTGGTCTGAGTGTCTATTTTTCTGCCAATACCATGCTGTTTTGATTGTCGTGGCCCTATAATAGAGTTTGAAGTCAGGTATTGTTATGCCCCCAGCTTCATTCTTTTTCTTTAGGATTGCTTTGGCTATTCGGGGTTTTTTATAGTTCCATATAAATCTGATGATTTTTTGCTCTATTTCTTTAAAAAATGTCATTGGAATTTTGATGGGAATTGCATTAAATTTGTATATTGCTTTGGGTAATATAGCCATCTTGATTATATTTATTCTTCCTAGCCAAGAACAAGGTATATTCTTCCATCTCATTATATCTTTTTCGATTTCCCTTAACAATGGTTTATAGTTTTCATTATATAAGTCCTTTACATTCTTTGTTATGTTTATTCCTAAGTATTTTATTTTTTTTTGTTGCAATCGTGAAGGGGATTATTCTTTTGAGTTCCTTCTCAGTTGTTTCATTGTTGGCATATAGAAAGGCTATTGACTTCTGTATGTTAATTTTGTATCCTGCGACCTTACTGTATTGGCTTATTGTTTCTAGTAGTCTTTTTGTGGATTCTTTGGGGTTTTCGATGTATAGGATCATATCATCTGCAAAAAGTGATACCTTTACTTCTTCTTTTCCGATATGGATGCCTTTTATTTCTTTGTCTTGTCTGATTGCTCTGGCTAGAACCTCTAGTACCACATTAAATAAGAGTGGAGAGAGTGGACAACCCTGTCTTGTTCCTGATTTAAGGGGGAAAGCCTTCAGTTTAGTGCCATTTAATATGATGTTAGCTGATGGTTTATCATATATGGCCTTTATCATGTTGAGATATTTTCCTTCTATACCCATTTTGTTGAGAGTCTTAAACATAAAATTGTGTTGTATTTTATCGAAAGCCTTTTCTGCGTCTATTGATAAGATCATGTGGTTTTTGTTCTTTGTTTTGTTGATATGGTGTATTACATTAACCGTTTTACGTATGTTGAACCATCCTTGAGATTCTGGGATGAATCCCACTTGATCATGATGTATTATTTTTTTAATATGTTGTTGTATTCGATTTGCTAGTATTTTGTTTAGTATTTTAGCATCTGTATTCATTAGAGATATTGGTCTGTAGTTTTCTCTTTTTGTGCCATCCTTGCCTGGTTTTGGTATGAGGGTTATGTTGGCCTCATAAAATGTGTTTGGAAGTATTGCTTCTTCTTCAATTTTTTGGAAGACTTTGAGTAGAATAGGAACCAAGTCTTCTTTGAATGTTTGATAAAATTCGCTGGTATAGCCGTCAGGGCCTGGACTTTTATTTTTGGGGAGGTTTTTAATGGTTTTTTCTATTTCTTCTCTACTGATAGGTCTGTTTAGGCTTTCTGCTTCTTCTTGACTCAGTCTAGGAAGGTTGTATTGTTCTAGGAATTTATCCATTTCTTCTAGGTTGTTGAATTTAGTGGCATAAAGTTTTTCATAGTATTCTACAATAATTCTTTGTATATCTACGGTGTCCGTGGTGATTTCTCCTCTTTCATTTTGGATTTTGTTTATATGAGTTCTTTCTCTTTTTTCCTTGGTAAGTCTTGCCAAGGGTTTGTCAATTTTGTTGATCTTTTCAAAGAACCAGCTCCTTGTTCAATTAATTTTTTCTATATTTTTTCTGTTCTCTAATTCATTTATTTCTGCTCTGATTTTTATTATCTCCTTTCTTCGGCTGGTTTTGGGTTGTCTGTGTTCTTCTTTTTCTAGTTCCTTAAGGTGGGAAGTTAAGTGGTTCACTTGGGCTCTCTCTTGTTTGTTCATATATGCCTGAAGCAATATGAACTTCCCTCTTATCACTGCTTTTGCTGCATCCCATAGATTCTGATATGTCGTATTGTCATTTTCATTAGTCTGTATATATCTTTTGATCTCTGCACTTATTTCTTCTTTGACCCATTCATTTTTTAAAAGTATGTTGTTTAGTTTCCACATTTTTGTGGGATTTTTTTCCTCTTTTTTGCAGTTGAATTCTAGTTTCAAGGCTTTATGATCAGAAAATATGCTTGGTACAACTTCAATTTTTCTGAATTTGCTGATATTGTTTTTGTGGCCCAACGTATGGTCAATTCTTGAGAATGATCCATGTACACTGGAGAAAAATGTATACTCAGTCACTTTGGGATGAAATGTCCTGTAGATGTCTATCATATCCAGGTGCTCTAGTGTTTTGTTTAAGGCCACTATGTCTTTGTTGATTCTCTGTTTGGATGACCGATCTAGAGCCGTCAGCGGTGTATTGAGGTCTCCAAGTATGATTGTCTTTTTGTCAGTTTTTGTTTTAAGATCAATAAGTAGCTGTCTTATATATTTTGGTGCTCCTTGGTTTGGTGCATATATATTAAGAATTGTTATGTCTTCTTGATTCAGTGTCCCCTTAGCCATTATGAAATGGCCATTTTTGTCTCTAAGTACTTTTCCTGTCTTGTAGTCAGCATTATCCGATATGAGTATTGCTACACCTGCTTTTTTTTGGATGTTATTTGCTTGGAGTATTGTTTTCCAGCCTTTCACTTTGAATTTGTTTTTATCCTTGTTACTTAGATGAGTTTCCTGTAGGCAGCATACAGTTGGATTTTCTTTTTTAATCCATTCTGCTACTCTGTGCCTTTTTATTGGTGAGTTTAATCCGTTTACATTTAGTGTAATTATTGATACTTGTGAGTTCCCTATTGCCATTTTATATCTTGCTTTCTGTTAGTTTTGTGTCTTGTTTGATCCTTCTCTTTCGTTTTTCTATCTTTTGTTTTTATTTGGTTGTATTCCATACATCTTTCCTCTGTTGCTATCTTTTTTATCTCATGTGCTTCTGTGGTGGTTTTTTCAATGGTGGTTACCTTTGAGTAATGAAAAGGGTCCCTACCCTGTTCATTGTAGCGAACTATTTTGTGAGTACTTTTGCACTCCATCGTCCTTTGCTACTGTTAATCTCCATCTTCTCCCCCTCTTTCTTTTTGTTGTTGTCACAGTTTAAATTTGGTTTTATTGTGTTCTTCTTGGAGCTTTTACTTGTGGCTCTGTTTTTTTTTGTTCTTTGTATCTGATTGGAGAACCCCCTTTAGTAATTCCTGGAGTGGGGGTTTTCTGATGATAAATTCCCTCATCTTTTCTGTATCTGTGAATGTTTTTATTTCTCCTTCATATTTGAAGGATAGCTTTGATGGGTATAGTATTCGTGGCTGAAAGTTCCTCTCTTTCAGGACTTTAAATATTGGGGTCCACTCTCTTCTAGCTTGTAGAGTTTCTGCTGAGAAATCTGATGATAATCTAATGGGCCTTCCTTTATATGTTGTATTCTTCTTTTCCCTGGCTGCCTTGAGAATTTTTTCTTTGCTGTTGGTTTGTGTCAATTTCATTATGATATGCCTTGGAGTAGGTTTGTTGGGGTTAAGAAAACTTGGAGTTCTGTTTGCTTCTTGAACTTGAGGCTTTAGTTCTTTCCACAGGCTTGGGAAGTTCTCATCAATTATTTGTTTAAGTATGTTCTCCATTCCATTTTCTCTCTCTTCTCCCTCTGATATACCTATTATTCTTATGTTATTCTTTTTGATGGAGTCAGATAATTCTTGTAGGGCTATCTCATTTTTTTTAATTTTTGAGTCTCTTTCTTCTTCTCTCTGTTGTGCCTCAAGTTGCTTGTCTTCTATTTCACTAATCCTCTCTTCTATCTGACCTGTTCTATTAGCTAAGCTTGTTACTTCGTTTTTCAGCTCGTGAATTGAGTTTTTCATCTCTGTTTGATTTGTTTTTATAGTTTCAATTTCCTTGGACATATATTCTTTGTGTTCATGGAGTTGTTTTCTGAGCTCCCTATATTGCCTTTCTGTGTTTTCTTGTATATCTCGGAGGATTTTTAGGATTTCTATCTTGAATTCTCTGTCATTTAGCTCCAAGGTGTCCAATATATTAAATTTTTTCTCCATAGATTTTTCCTCATCTAGCTGTGTTACCTCTCTTTCTTTTGTATCCTTGATATTCGATTTTCTCTTCCTTAATGGCATCTGAGGGTGGTTTTGTTGAAAGTATTAATGAGATTTAATAAAGAATAAAAAGTTAAAAAAAATAAAAAAATAACAAATCGAAAAGAGTTGTTTTTTAAAAAAAAAATTAATAATGAAATAAAGAAAAATAAAATAAAATAAAAATTTTTTAAAAAAGGAAATTATTCCCCCCCTCTTTTTTTTCCTCTCCTCTCCTCTCCCCTCTTTCTTGAGAAAATCTTGTGGTGGACTGTGAGTTATAACAAACAATGCCTGTGATGGTGGGCCTGAATTGGGGAAAAGTAATAAAGGGGCAAAAAAGAGAGAAAGAAAAAAAGATAAAAAAATAAATAAATAAAAAAAGAAAAAAAAAAGGAAAAAAGAAAAAAAAAAAAAGAAAAAAAAAAAGAGCGTATCGACCCACAAAAAGCAAATAAGGAAAAAATTTGGGTCAAGAATAAAATGATTTGCTTTTAGGTGTTGGTTTTCTAAGAGTTATGATGAGAGGAATAAGAGGAAAATGGAAAAATGGGGGGACAAATTAAAAACTTACTATTGTATTTAGTGGAACAAGAACTAGATAATATGGAGAGCGAGGGATGGGAGCACTGCTAGTGAGTTAAAAAGGTGAAGTAAAAACCCCCCAAAATGTCACAAACATAGGTTTGAGTCCCAGATAAGATAATTTGTTTGTTATTGAGGTTTGAATGAGAGGAGATGTAAAGGAGAAAGGAAGAAACTAATATAGAAGGAGAAAAGAAAGAGAGAGAGAGAAAAAAAGAGGGAACCACTAAAAAAAGAAAAAAGAAAGGAGAGAGAGAGAGAGAGTTAAGGGTTTTGGAGTGCAACCCTCATAGAGAGAAAGGAAGAGAAGAGAAATGATAATGGGAGATGTAACACTTATGGGTAGTGTAGTTCAAGGAGAGGAGAGAGTAAGACCGGTAGAGAGTTAATCGGCCAAATTGGAGGAGGAAAAAAAAGTCTCAAGAATGAAGATAAGAGAAACAAACGAACAAATATAATGAAATGGGATAGGTTATAAAGTCTGCAGATTATTCTTGATTTTGAGAGGTTATCTTTTTGCTTTTTCTTTTCTCTCCCTCTTCCTGGTCAGTGACTCTGTACCCCGGGTTCTGCCCCTTTGGCACGCTCAGGTAGAGGTTTGCAGTTGATAAGTCTCTATGGCAATGTCATGTATTGTGCTTTATTCTCGTTGGGAGTCGAGGCTCATTAGCATTTATAGGCTCCGACAGTGAGAGAGTCCGTGTTCCTGGAGCCTTTCTCCTAGTCTTTCCTTCCTCAATTAGTAGCCTGATAGTCCAGGTATGGGGTTGCTGCTGCCTCTGCCTGGATAGTAAGAGGCTCAAATTGCTGGCAACTCCCCACTCTATTTCCACTCAGCACAGGGCTCTGGGTAAGGCTCAGTCAGTCAGAGCTGCTAGCATAATCAGGCGGGCTTTCCGCCCACTCGAAGACCTCTGGCTCTGCCACTCTATCCGGTAACACAAGCGGGCGCCCACTTCCGGGGCGCTTGGAGGAAACTCTCACTCACTGTCTGCAACCAGGATATCCGGCCAGCAGTCTCACGCTCTGAGTGAAACCCCCAACCGCAGGGAAAAGTTGCAGCGTTGGAATTGAGTCTCGCTCCGTCCCCGTGTGCGGCTTTTGCAAGGCGCTGGGGCGGCCCGAGATTCCGCTTTGGCCCACACAAAGGCCCCTGACTCTGCCCCTCTGTGCGATAACACGGGCGCGCACTGCCGAGGCACTCGGAGGAATCACTCACTCCTTATCTGCGCGCGCAAACCAGGATATGAGGCCGGCCGTGGTTCCCTCTGAGTGAAACAGCCTCCAGCACGGAAAATCTCCACCGTTGGGATTAGTTCTCACTCCCTCCCGTGCGTGGCTTTCCCAGGGCGCTGGGGCTGCCCAGAGACTCTGCCCTCAGCCCACAGAAAGGCCTCTGACCCTGCCTCTCCGTGGGGCAACACGGGCACCCACTTCCGCGGCTTAGGAAGAAATCTCTCTTCCACTAACTGCGCACCGACCAGGAGACCGGGTAAAATGGCCGCTCCGCTTGTCTTTCTTTGTTTGGGTTTGGCGCGAGTGTTAGCTTGTATTGCCCGGGTTGCCACAGGATCAGATTTTCCTCGGCTTGGATCTCTGAGCCACAGCCTGGTTCGACCGTTTTTGCTGCGGCGGCCTGGATCTATTCACCCCCTTTGCCCGCCTCAGTTTCTATATTCACAGTTACCAGAGAAAGCCGCCCTGTTTAGGTTAATGAGGAAGGCGGAGCATTTCTTACTCCCTATTTCCTTCGGGGTTTGGTTATATATTTAGCCAATTTTTCACTCAATCATACCTTTGGGTGTATTGCGAAGAATCTGGAAGCTCCAAGTATAGGTTTTTCTGTTTCTGGTTGAAGATCTTGTTGAGTTTTGGGGGAGATTTATCGGTATCGCTTCCTACTCCGCCATTACTCTGACGTCATCCGTATATTTTCAATATATAAATGAAAATATATTTGGTGGTTTAATGATGTATTTTAAACTTAAAGAGGCATTAAAGTAGTTAGAATGATGAGAACCAAGCAGAATTAAGATTATGGGAAAAATAAAATTTGTTAAATTTTCATATAATACTTAAATTTGTTCTATTTTAAGCATTTGTTATTGTAGCATGTAAGCCATTCATATATAATTAATTTAGGTGTAATACAAATTAAACACAACACTCTAATTACGGAAAATGTAGCAAGTATGTCAAATAAATTATGCTTTGGAATTCTGACAAAACATTTCAACATCAATTTTGTGGTCTAAACTCTCTAGAATTACATAGTAAAGACAGTTCACCTGCCTACTTAACTTTTTTAGAAATAAATTGTTCAGTAACTGTAAAATGAATTTCAATTTTGCTTTTCATATATATATGTGTGTGTGTATATATATATATATATATATATATATATATATATATATATTGTTTTTTGTATTTTTCTGAAGCTGGAAATTGGGAGAGACAGTCAGCAGACTCCCACATGTGCCCAACCGGATCCACCAGGCAAGCCCACCAGGGGCGATGCTCTGGCCACCAGGGGGTGATGTTCTGTCCCTCTGGGGCGTCGCTCTGCTGCGACCAGAGCCATTCTAGCATCTGGGGCAGAGGCCAAGAAGCCATCCCTAGCACCAGGGCCATCTTTGCTCCAATGGAGCCTTGGCTGCGGGAGGGGAAGAGAGAGACAGAGAGGAAGGATGGGGGGTGGAGAAGCAAATGGGCGCTTCTCCTATGTGCCCTGGCCAGGAATCGAACCCGGGTCCCCCGCACACCAGGCCGATGCTCTACCGCTGAGCCAACCGGCCAGGGCCGCTTTTCATATATTAAAATATTTTTTGTTGCCTGACCTGTGGTGGCGCAGTGGATAAAGCGTTGACCTGGAAATGCTGAGGTCGCCGGTTCGAAACCCTGGGCTTGCCTGGTCAAGGCACATATGGGAGTTTATGCTTCCAGCTCCTCCCCCTGTCTCTCTCTCCTCTCTCTCCTCTCTCTCTCTCTCTCTCTCTCTCTCTCTCTCCCCCCTCCTCTCTAAAATGAATAAATAAAAAAATATTAAAAAAAAATTAAAAAAAAAATAAATAAAATATTTTTTGTTCTGTTTTGCTTCTTTTTGTTTTGTTTTTTTCTTTCTCTAGTTATCATGATTCTGTTCCTCTAACTATGCCTCTTTCCTACCCAACCAGTATTTATTGTCTATAAAAACATCACATAAATGACACTGGTACTATTGAAACCTGAAGAAAACTTTAATTCTCTGTATCTACTTTCATTGTGTTTCCCCATCAATTTACAAACTAACCAGAAGCTATAGTAGAAGTGGAATATGGAAGAATGGTAAAAGAAAAATAAAGAAATAAAGTTATCTTTTGTTCATGTTGCAAATGTGTGTCAGATTATTTTCCTAGAATATCTGGAGTAAATTTATCATGCTTCTATAAAATGACTCTGTTTTTTTCTTTTTCTTTTTTATTCTCTTTGAGAGGAGGGGAGATTGAGAGACAGACTGCTGTATGTTCCCCAACCAGGATCATCCTGGCAACCCCCATCTGAGGCTGATGCTGCCCATTTGGGGCCATGCTCACAATCAAGCTATTTTTAGCACCTGAGGTGGAGACTGAAGGGAGCCATCCTCAGCATTCAGGGCCAATGTGTATTAACTGATGGAGCCATGGCTGCAGGAGCAGAAGAAAGACAGAAAGAGAGAGAGAAGGGGAAGGGTTGTAGAAACATGTGGTTGCTTCTCCTGTGTGACCTGACCAAAACTGAACCTGGGACATCCACATGCCAGGCTGACACTCTACTACTGAGCTAACCAGCCAGGGCTGCAATGATTCTTTGTAGTCATATTTAGTAGATATGTTTCTATTATTGAACAAAGAGTTAAGCTTAACATTTTAAAGAAAAACATTTTAAAGATAATAGTATATTTCTAATTTATAAATGAAAGGATTGGAATCGAGTTGTGGAGATTCAGATTATTTTACCATAAATATTTAGATCCCAATAGAGTTGACTTTGTTATATGATATATTGGTTCAATGCTGAATTAAAGACATTTTTGAATATTTATTTTATTATATATAACCTCTGTGAGGACATGCATTTTTGCCTGTTTTGTTCATTGATACATTCTCAGTGCCTAGAACAGTGGCTAGAATATAACAATTACTTATTTTTCGTTGGATAAATGACTGAACTGTCATGATATGATTTACTAACTAGAGAGTAAATGTTCCTTTTGGGTTTGCAATATATATAATCTCTTTATTTAAGAAATGGCATTGTCTTTTTTTCCTGATTTTTAAAACCTGAAATCAATTTCCAATTATAAAACACAATTTAAAATGTTTTATTTGTTGATGTTAATAAAGGGAGAGTAGAACAGAATTAGAATGGATTGGGAAAGTGGGACTGCTTGCAATTAGGTCAGTTTTTTAATTCCTCCTTTTGTGTAGAGATATTGAAACATGTATGCAGTACTTTTAAAAATGATCTATAGTATTCTTCTGTGAGTTGTAATAATGTGTAATACCTAAGGGTAAGATAAGAATAGAGTGATAGTTTTAATGCTAGTTGCCAGTGTACCGTTTTTATTTTTGCTTATGTTTGCATAGTATTTATAAATTCACATACATAGACACTCAATTTTTAAATGTCCTAGATTCACAATGTATAATGCACATGTATGTATGCATATTAACACATAGTAAGTATAAATGGAGTGTTTTATTCTCCCATTTGTAAGGGAGTATAAGGCCAATAATTCACAAGAGAACGAATCTTGTGGTTTCTATACTATGTAATCCCGATGCTTATCATCTAGCAAATGGTGTTAAAAATGTCACAGACAAATGCATTTGTGTGCTGTTTACTAAGATAATGTCTGTAGCATTAACATTGCTGACTATTATACTTGACATGTTTTATAACATGGCATCAGTCACTCAACACAGGAAAGTGGTTGACTCATAATACATTTTTTTTTAATTCAGTCATAAGAAATAATACAGTAATACGTTTCAAGTTTATGTAGTTAATTTCTTGGTGCTCCTCGTGACCTGAACAACATTAATTGTTTCAACAAGTGAATTCATTTTTTACTGACCGCAAATTGAAAGGTTTTTTTTTTCTCCACTTTTGTCTCTTTTAAAATTTCATTTAGAAACTTAAATTTAACAGCATGTCACCTGACCAGGCAGTGACACTCTGAATAGAGTGTTGGACTGGGATGCAGAGTACCCAGGTTAGAAACCTCGAGATTGTAGGCTTGAGCACGAGCTCATCTGGCTTGAGCACAGACTCCCCAGCTTGAGCGTGGGGTTGCTGGCTTGAGCTCAAAGGTCCCTGGCTTGAAGCCCAAGGTTGCTGTCTTGAGGAAGGGATCATTTACTCTGCTGTAGCCCCCTGGACAAGGCACATATGCAAAAGCAATCAATGAACAACTAAGGTGCCTCAATGAAGAATTGATGCTTCTCATGTCTCCCCCTTCCTATGTGTCCGTACCTGTCTCTCTCTCTGTCTCTGTCACACACAAAAAAATTTTTTAACAGGGTGACATTGATAAATAAGAGTACATATGTTTCAAGCAAACATTTCTATATTATTTGACCTGTTTATTGTTGTATACCCATCACCCAAAGTCAAATCATTTTCTGTCACTTTATATTTGTTCCTCTTGACATCATTTCCCCAACTCCTTCCTCCACATCCCCCCCACAGTCCCTTCCCCCTGGCAACCACTTCACTTTTATCTATGTCCATGAATCTCACCTTTATATCCCACCTATGTGTGAAATAATACAATCCTTAGCTTTTTCTGATTTACTTATTTTACTCAGTGTAATGTTCTAAAGTTCCATCTACTTTGTAGAAAATGTCACTATGTCATCATTTCTTATTGCTGTGTACTATTCCATTCTGTGTATGTAACACATATTCTTTATCTAACCCCTTATCAAGGAACATTTTTGTTGTTTCCATGTCTTGGCCACTATGAACAATGCTGCAATGAACATGGGGTGCATGTGTTTTTACATACAAAGTTTTCAATATTTTAGGGGTAGATGCCCAGTGGAGGGATTGCTGTTCTTAGTTTGTTGAGGTACCACCATACTTTCTTCCATAATGGCTGTACTAATTTGCATTCCCACCAGTAGTGAATGAGGGTTCTTTTTTCTCCAAAGCCTCTCCAACATTTGTTATTACATGTCTTGTTGATAATAGCCAATCTAACAGGTATGAGGTGATATCTTACTGTATTTTTGATATGCATTTTTCGAACAGCTAGTAAAGATGAGCATCTTTTCATATATTGGTAGGCCATTTGTATGTCTTCTTGGAGAAGTGTCTTTTTAGATTCCCCTCCTCATTTTTTACTTGGATTGCTTGCTTATTTGTTGTTGAGCTTTGTGAGTTCTTTATATTTTGGATATTAATCCCTTATCAGAGCTGTTGTTTGCAAATATCATCTCCCTTTTAACTGGTGGCCTATTTGTTTTGTTGTCATTTCCTTTTGCTGTGCAAAGCTTTTTAGTTTGATGTAGTCCCATTCATTTATTTTTGCCTATATTTCCCTTGCCTTTGGGATCAAACTCATAAATTATTCTCTATGGGCAGGGTCCAAGAGATTAATACCTATGTTTCTTTATATATAATTTACTGTTCCAGATCTTATATTTAGGATTTTGGTCAATTTTTAAATATTTTTTGTTCAGGGGAACAAACTGTAGTCAAGTTTGATTCTTTTGCATATGGTTTTACAATTAATTGAAGAGGCTTTCTTTTCTCCATTGTGTGTTTTTAGGTCCTTTGTCAAAGATTATTTGTTCATATGTATGTGGGTTTTTTTCTGGGCTCTTGATTCTCTTCCATTGGTTTGTATGTCTATTTTTCTGCCAATGTCATACTATTTTGATTTATCTTGGCTCTGTAGTATAATTTGAAGTCAGGTAGTGTGATACCTCCAGCTTTATTCTTTTTCCTCATGATTGCTTTGGGTATTTGAGGTTTTTTATGGTTCCATACAAACCTGGTGATTTTTTGTTCTAGTTCTTTAAAAAAGGACATTGGGATTTTGATAAGGATTTCATTAAATTTGTATATTTTGGGGGTAATATGGCCATTTAAACTGTGTTGATTTTTTCAATATATGAACATGGAATATTTTTTCATTTCATTTTTGTCTCTTTCAATTTATTTCAATAATGTTCTGTAGTTTTCAGTACATAGGTCCTTCACATCCTTTGTTAAGTTTATTCCTAGGTATTTTGTTGTTATTGCAGTTGTAAAAAGAATTTTTTAGTTCATTTTCTGAAGTTTTTTCATTGATAAAGGGAAGCAATCTACTTTTGTATATTGATTTTGTATCCTGAAACTTTACTGTATCTGTTTCTTGTTTCTAATAGTTTTTTGGTGAAATCTTTGGTGTTTTATATTTACAGGATCATGTTATCTGCAAAAAGTGATACTTTTACTTCTTTCCTCATATGGATGCTTTTTATTTATCTTGCCTGATCACTCTATGCTCCCCTTTTCAACCCTTCCCTCATTTAGTTCATTTCATGTGTGGATATTTCAGGTGCACCTGCAAGCCCAGCTGGGGTTCCTTCATTTCATTATAGCTGTTCAATTTGTTGAAATTTCAAAGGCAGAGATCAAAAGTATCTCTCATGCCACCGTTATGCTGACATCGTCCTCATTCTTATCCCCCACTTTTGTATTTTGAATATTTTTTATGCAGGTGCACAACCAAAGAATGAGAAATCATTTAACAAAATACATTTTCTGATGTAATTACAGCATAATATCTATAGCAAGGTCTGTTTCATAAGACCACTTGATTTTAGAACAATTACTAAAAATTTGTTAATATTATTAATTACCAGTAAATATTGAGCACTCATTAGATACTTATGTGCATTGACTGCTGTAATGGATTTTGAAATCACCATCTGCATATATATATATATATATATATATATATATATACATACATACATATATATATAATTTTTATTCAAGTGAGAAGCAGAGAGACAGAGAGACAGACTCTTGCATGCACTCTGACTGGCATCAACCCAGCAGCCCCTGTCTGAGGCTGATGTTCAGCCTATCTGTGGCCACTGATCCATTGCTTGGCAACCAAGCTATTTTTTAGCACTTGAGGTAAGGTCATAAAGCCATCCTCAGTGCCCAGGGCCAACTTGCTCATTCGAGCCATGGCTGCAAGAAGGAAAGTGAGGGGAGTAGAAAAGCAGATGGTCGATTCTCCTGTGTTTCCTGACCAGGAATCTAACCCAGGAATTCCACAAGCCTGGCTGATACTCCACCACTGAGCCAACCAGCCAAAGCTTATCAGCTGATCTTTCAAAACTTTTTGAATGCATTGATAGTTGCATTAATCTCTTTTTAATCATAAAATATCATATCTGATAGTGTTTAATGAAATGTGATACAAATTTTGTGATTCTATAACATAGTAACTAAAAATAAAATATAGAACTATATTAAAAATTTTTAGTGACTGAAAATAGTAAGCAGGGGTGTATAAAGCAGCCAGAAAGATGGTTTGTTTTTTAACACACTGTTTTAACTCAGCAACTGTTTTCAAATAATTGTTTTTTAAAGCTTAAGTCAAGCTATTCTTTGTCATTTGGTAATTTTTATTTTAGTTTGTAAATGTAAAAATCCATTTCACATAAGCTACTAAATCCCTGTATAAACACTCAGAGTTGAGATGTCTTCTAGTCTAGTTCTTGCACTGAATATTTGGATATCATCTGTCAAATGATAAACATGTAGGGTTAATTTGATGATCCATCTTTTTCTATCAGTACCACCAAAGATATGGAATTTATTCTCTCCAAAAATTATTTTTTCCAAAATGTTTTAATAGGTAGTCGTTTGTGTTGATCCTAAAGTTGTTTCTCTGTAGTTTATCCCTGTTCTTATTTCTCTCATTTAAAGAAAAAGAAATATTACCCTTGTCACATGGTATTTCTTTTTATGTTTAGGTATTTGTCATATCATCCACTCTTTCTTTTTGTGGCAGAGACAGAAAGACTCAGAGAGAGGGACAGAAAGACAAGAAGGAAGAGAGATGAGAAACATCAATTCTTCCTTGCGGCTCCTTAGTTGTTCATTTATTGCTTTCTCATATGTGCCTCAACTGGGGGACTACAGCAGACCGAGTGACCCTTGGCTTGAGCCAGAAACCTTGGGCTAAACTGGTGAGCTTTGCTCAAACCAGATGAGCCCACGTTCAAGCTGGCAACATCGGGGTCTCGAACCTGGGTCCTCCACATCCCAGTCCAATGCTCTATCCACTGAGCCACCGCCTGGTCAGGTGTCATAACATCCACTCTTAAAGGACTTTTCTTTTATCCAGACTTCCCAAGTCTTTTATGTGTCATGATTCTTTATGCCTTTTTATTTATATCGATTTTACATTTTGATGCCCAGAACAGAACACTCAAACTAGTATATAAAACCTTCATTATCAATAAAAGACTAACATTTTAAATCCATCTTATAAGAAAGAGTAATGACTATATTTTTGTGATTGGTTATGCATTTTTTTACTTTTCCTTAACCATTTAAATAAGTATTTTAATTATATTTATTACTTTCAATTATAGTAGTATAGAATATATTATCTTTTATATATTTTACTTGTGGGGATCACTTTTATAAATTCTTGGGCCTCTTAATTACTGTAGGTATTTTGTTTCATTTACTTTTCTCTTAATGTAAAAATGCATAATTTGATTCAAAACAAATCTTTTAGTTTATTTAACTGTTGATTGTGCTAATATTTTTGAATAATATTAATGTAAAACTGAGCACTTACTTAACATATTTAATTGTTAGCTTTACTAATTTCTTTTTCCTCTTTCTCCTTTTTCCCTTCTTTTTTTCTCTCTTTTCTTTTGGACAGTACTGCGTGGGCTGACACAACGAACCACTGTCGGTGTGCCTGGTATGGACTTGTTCTCCGGGACGTATATATTTGCGGTCCTGTTAGCATGCGTCGTGTTCCAGTCTGGCGCCCAGGAGAAGAACTATACTCTTCGAGAAGAAATTCCAGAAAACGTCCTAATAGGAGACTTGTTGAAAGACCTCAACTTGTCCCTAATTCGAGACAAGTCCTTAACAACTCCCATGAAGTTCAAGCTAGTGTACAAGACTGGGGATGTGCCACTGATCCGAATTGAAGAAGGTACTGGTGAGATCTTCACTACTGGAGCCCGCATTGATCGTGAGAAATTATGTTCAGGTACCATTATGGATGCTGTTTGCTTTTACGAAGTGGAAGTTGCCGTCTTGCCAGATGAAATATTTAGACTGATTAAGATACGTTTCCAGATAGAAGATATAAATGATAATGCACCATTATTCCCAGCAACGGTTATCAACATATCCATTCCAGAGAACACAGCTATAAATACTCGATTTGCTCTCCCAGCGGCCAATGATCCAGACGTAGGAATAAACGGAGTTCAAAACTACCACCTAATTAAGGTATGCTTTAAAAACACTTTTCTAGAGATAGCTCTTTTCTAAAGACAAAAAAAATATTTTAGTGTACTTCAAAATTTGTGTAAGTCATCACCGCAATTTAAGTTTAAGCAAAGTATAGAAGAGAAGGGTTATCAATGAAATTTTTGCGATTGCATGTGGTTTATAAATTTGAATCTTCATTTTATGTATATTCATGTTCAAGTAGGTTTTTATCTTTCCCTAAGTCCACTAGAGTATCATACAAGGACTCAACATTGTTATTTACAAATCAAAAAACAACCCAATAGTTTACCTGTAATCTGTCTGGTCATGTCTGCCACAAACTTGACTTAAAGAAGTAAGTCAAAATGTTAAGAATGAATACACCATTCTGACCAGTTGGTTGCTCAGTGGATAGAGTGTGAAACTAGAACCCTGAGGACCCAGGTTGGAAACCCCAAGGTAACTGGCTTGAGCGTGGGCCCACCCAGTTGAGTGCAAGATTGCAGTCTTGAACATAGTCTCATAGACATGATCCCATATTTGCTGACTTGAGCAAAGAAAAGGCCAATATCTTGGCTGGAGCTCAACACCCACCCCCATAAAAGCACATATGAGAAAGCAATGAATGAACAACTAATGTGATACAACTATAATTTGATGCTTCTCATCTCTAACCTTTCTTGTCTGTCTGTCCTTCTCTGTTTCTCTTTCTTGCTAAAAAGAATTCAGAAAACTATGATTTTTTTTCTCAGTAATTATTTTATATAGAAAATTTATCTTACCATTTGAAAATATGTCAGATAAATTTTTTGAGAGGTGAGTACAATATTTTATTACTAGCATTTCAACATCTATATAGAATAATGATATTTTTAATAATGATTTTCAACTCACAGTAAGATCTTTAAGCATCTTGAGTCACCAAAATGAGAGTGAATTGCAGCCAATATGCTGTCAATGTTAAATATTTTCATTTTGTTCCAACTCTTTGAAAACACAGAGCATCCATTTGCTCTAGAGAGTAAGTAAGCCTTTTAGTAAAAAGCCTCAGTTAATCTAAATAACTTATTTTGGCATGAGATGGGTCTTGCAAAGGGGAAGATCAAATGGACTATTTGGTATTCTTCAAAATATTTTAATTACCTATATGGTATATAAAATAGTTGAATAAGATTTGGGGTTGTGAAATAGTACAATATATTTGAATGATCTTAGACAATGAGTAAAAGAACAAATGTGTAGATTTAATATTTGTATGGTCAACTTTCATAAATATTTTCCAAGAATTTATTGCCAGATTATGATTAACATAATAATCAATGTTCAAAATAGAAAAAAATGCATAAATAAGATATTTTAATGTATATTAATTGCATGTTTTGTAAAAAAGCATGTGAAAGATTGGAAAACTGCTCAGCTAATGCCTATATACTGAGGAGATATATTTATTTATAAATACATTTAAGTATTAAAAAGGCTAAATATCTTTTACATGAATTTGAGTGAAATACAGATTTGTATGTGAGTATAAAAAGAAAAAAAACAGAAAGAGAAGTAATAGATTATTTATAAATGAACATATTTTTACGTAACACCAATGCAATAGTATCTCCCTCTCTGATGAAATGGAAAAATACGTAGGAGTCTTAAAGCTGTAGATCAAAATTTTGCGTTTAGAAACTATATGTATCACCACCAGGTAAATGTTTTTGACGTTTAGTTTTTTCTATCATAATATGAAGATGATGGTATAAATGTCACAGGCACAGAATTGGAAATAATAAGTACTAACTCGAGAGTAGATATACCTGCACAGATGATTTTTGATAATTCTTTAAAACATTGGGATGTATATAAAAATGTGAGACTTAGTGTGCACTATCTTTAAAGCAACACTCTTCAATGAAATTTTCTGCAATGACTACATTTCTATAATCTGTGATATCTGATACAGTAGTTACTGGCCACATATGGCTATTGAATACATGTTTATGTTCTCATGGAACTGAATTTTAAATGTTATAAAATCTTAATTTTAATAGGCATATGTACTGGTGGTTACCATATGAGACAGCAGAGCCTAATCAAAATCAGTTTAAATGCAAAGTAAAAATTAGCAGATATCAAAGTCTTGCCAAATGAAAATTAAGTATTAATAATAAGGTCTTTTCACCTAGTCATCCTGAAAAATGTGTGATTTTGAAAGGCAGTACTTGACTCATGTAACAATTTTGTCATGTCTTACTCAAGGCAGCTTAATGAGCAGCAAAAATACTGATTTGTCTTGAAAGCTGTTTATCAAATTCAAATAAAACAAACATACTAGTATGATTTTAACTTTGTTAAAATCTGTTTCTGTTTAAATTTCTTTGAAGGATTGTTAAGAAATAATAAAAAGACAGACAAACTAAAAGTTCTTAGATGTTTCTTAGAAATAGACAATCTCTAGGCCCTGGCTGATTGGCTCAGTGGTAGAGTGTCGGCCTGGCGTGCGGAAGTCCCGGGTTCTATTCCCAGCCAGGGCACACAGGAGAGGCGCCCATCTGCTTCTCCACCCCTCCCCCTCTCCTTCCTCTCTGTCTCTCTCTTCCCCTCCCGCAGCCGAGGCTCCATTGGAGCAAAAGATAGCCGGGACGCTGGGGATGGCTCCGTGACCTCTGCCCCAGGCGCTAGAGTGGCTCTGGTTGCCACAGAGTGATGCCCTGGATGGGTGGAGCATCACCCCCTGGTGGGTATGTTGGATGGATCCCGGTTGAGCGCATGCAGGAGTCTGTCTGACTGCCTCCCCATTTCCAGCTTCAGAAAAATGAAAAAAAAAAAAAGAAATAGACATGCTCTAAATGTTTATTCTGCTATAGAATATGTGAACTATATGATGAGCTTAAAGTACTGGGATATTTCTATGGTTCCATGTACAAATACTATCCTGAATGTTTGTTAAAATTAATGAGTATAGAATACAAAGCATTGCCCTGGAAATACATAGGGCCATGGCATTGGTGATATTAACTGAGTACACTTTGACTTCCAAAAAGTTCCTGTCATGGAAATAGTTTCTATATTGGGGGTTAAGAGAGGTGAAATAAAAAGAAGGAAAGAAACTTGTTTTGACTCATCTATAGGCTTTAAAAGATATTATGTTTTGAAAGTAAATAGGCCAACCATAATAATCAATTTAAAAGACCCTTTCCCATTGAGAATAAAAATAATTTAATTAACACTAATTTGTTCATTTTATTTGAATAGACAAGACTAAAATAATAATAGTTTTTCTTAACTAGGAAAATACAAAATATGTATGAAAAGATCAGCTAACAAGCAGGAAGAACAAAAATCTGAGAGGATCCATAGAAGCATTTCTTCAACCAGGAACTTATGGCTGGACTCAGCCCGGAGAAAGGAAAACTCCGGATGGGGTTAGGTCTCTCTTCAGTCAGGAGGAGCAAAGAGATTTAGTAAGCATTCTTACAAGATGAGCAGTACTAGCTGTGGCTAAGTCCAGATACCTAAGCAAGGACATCACATGAAGATGCAGCATTGGTTGTTGGGCAGTCAGCATTTCAGACAGAGAAACAAAATAGTGGAACCTGGCTTCCACATAGGCTCCCAGAGCTTGCCTACCCATGGTGTACAGTTGTGGAGCACTTTATCTACAAACCTGAGACCTGGTACTACAAAATCACTTCTTTCCTTGAGCAAACTGTACATGCTGTGACTGGTGCTAGAATTGGGGCACAAAGGTGACCCTTGAAGGTCTAAGTTCACTGTTACCAAGATGGCAAAATAAGACAAATGGAGGTTGGATTTACCCAGACCACTTGAACCCCACACATCATGACTACATTGATAGCAGCATTTGATTGTGGAGAAGAGCACTAGTATTTTACAGAGCTAAAAATCTTGTGATATAGTACCACCTACTGAAAAAACAATAGAAAGACCTTTTTGTATTAATCTGCTAGACAAGTGTCACTCATACTTACATGACTAGACAGAGAAAGAATTTATTAAAACATCATGGATGTCCAAGGCAGTGAGGCAGCTCGGAAAGGAAATGAAAAATCTCCAGAAAACAAACTAAAGATATGTAAATATGTGATGTGAATGAGTGTTTTTCAACCACAGCTTTGCACACTGGTACTGGTCTTCCAGAAAATTTATGCAGATTATCTTCATACAACATCAAGATGATGAACTCTTTCACTGATCAACATGAAGTTTTTGGCAGCAAGCAGTCTATGGAGCAGTGGTTGAAAAACACTGGTAAAAATGACAGAGAATTCATGATTGCAGTTCAAGAAAACTCAACATGATACAAGTAAATAAAGACAGGAAACTTAATGAGTTCAAAAGAAATCAACAAACAGAACTAGTACTTTACCAAAGATATTAAACTATTAAAAAGAACTTAGCAGAAATTCTAAAGATGAATAACTCAATAAAAGAGATGAAGAATAAACTAGTGAACATAAGAAATAGACCAGACCAGATGGAGAAAAAGATTAGAAATACTGAAGATAGAAATGTAGAAATGACTCAGAAGGAAGGAGACATTTGAACATAAAAAAAAATGAAATAACTCTAAGAGAACACTCTGACACCATGAAAAAAAGCAATAAATGAATAATAAGTATACTAGCTGAAGATGAGATAGAGAAGGGAATGGAATGCTTATTCAAATGGATAGTTAATGAAAATTTCACAAATCTGTGGAAAGAGCTAGATCCTCAATTTCAAGACAAAATATCTAATTACCTGAATCCAAAAAGGCTTTTACAAGGCACATTGTATCAAAACTGTTAAAAATTAATGACAGAGAAGAATTCTCAATGCAGCCTAGGAAAAGAAGACAGTAACCCACTAAAGAAAACCCATTAAATAATAACAAGACCCCCTCAGTAGTATATCAACAGCTAGAAGAGAGTGGAACCAAATATTTTTACTACTGAAAGAGAGAAATTACCAGACTACTATATCTGCAAAATTATTTTTTTATATAAAGGAGTAATAAAGACTTTTTCAGACATAGAGAAGCTGAGATAATTTATCACCAGAAGAGCTCCATTGCAGGAAATTCTCAAGGGGATGATTCTACCTGAAAGAAAGAACAAGTTCACAAAACTATGAGTAAGATTACCAAGAAACTTACAACATTAACAAAGATAATTTGTGACAATAAAAACATATAAGGAGTGAAGTTAAAGGTCTAAATTTGAAAAGGAGGATGAAGAGCAGATGCATTTAAAAGAGAAAGGAATACTATATATTTGAAACTTTCTTTTTCAAACCTAGAATAGTAAACACATTCAAAAAGCTCAAAACTGAGACACATAGCTTGTTAAAAGAGGAAACAGGAAATAAGTATAAAACGCCAACAAAACAACAGGCAGAAAAACAAAGAAAAAAATGAAGGCACAAAACTACCAAAAGTTAAAGATAAAATGGTTACAATAAATTCTCATACTAAAACATACAACTTAAAAAAATGACTAGGTCAAAGAAGAAATAAAAATGTAATTAAATAAAATATAAAAAGACAAATGAGAATGATGATACAGCATATCAAAACTTCCAGGATGCAATAAAAATAGTAATAAGAGAGAAATTTACAACACTATAGGTTTATCTCAAGAAACAGACATTCCAGGTAACCAACCTGACATTACATATTAAAGAACTAGAAAAGGCAAAACAAGTGCAAACCAATGTCAGCAGAAGAAAAGAAATATTAAAAAGTGTAGCAGAATTTAATAAAGTAAAAAAAAACAAAAATTATACCCCAAAACTTACAATACAAATATCGTATTCTTTGAAAAAAATAATAAAATTGACAAAATCCTGGCTACATTTACTAAGGTAAAAAGGAAAATGTCATATAAACAGAATTAGAAATAAAAGAGGAGAATTACCACAAGCATCAGGTATATAAAGGATTGCACTAGAACACTATGAGAGGCTATAAGCCACCAAATTAAAAAAAACATAGAAAAATGCATAAGTTCTTAGAAATAAATTACCTTCCTAGACTGAATCATGAAGAATTGGAAATGTAAATAGAACCATAAATATCCATTCATGATTAAAACATTCAATAAAATAGGTATAGAAAATATAACAAGATAATAAAGGCAATATATTACAAACTTTCTGCCCATATTACACTCAATGGTGAAAAGTTGAAAGCTTTTCCTCTAAAATCATTAACAACACAAGATTGATCACTCTCTCTATTCTTATTCAAAAGAGTTCTAGCCTGACTAGGTGGTTGCGCAGTGGATGGATCCTCAGACTGATATGTGGAGGACCCAAGTTTGAAAACCTGAGGTCACTGCCTTGAGTGTAGGCTCATCTGGTATGAGCAAGGTTCATCAGCTTCAGCCCAAGTTCACTGGCTTGAGCAAGGGGTCACTCATTCTACTCTAGCCCCCTGTTCAAGGCACATATGAGAAAGCAATCAATGAACAACTAAGGCGCCACAATGAAGAATTGATGCTTCTCATCTCTCTCCTTTCCTGTCTGTCTGTCCCTGTCCCTCTCTCTGACTCTCTCTGTCTCTGTCAAAACAAAACAAAACAAAACAAAACAAAACAAAACAAAACGGCAACCAACCAAATTGGAGATGATGTTTGCAAATAACAGATCCAACCAAAGGGAAGTTAAAATCTTAAATATATAAAGAAATCATACAACTCAACACTAAACGAACAAGCAATCTAACTAAAAAATAGACAGAAGACCTCAGCAGACTCTTCTCCCAAGAAGACATAAAAATAGCCAACAAATCTATAAAAAATGTTCAACTTCACTAGTTATTATTGCGATACAAATCAAAACTACATTGGGTGATCACCTCACACGTTTGAGGATGAATATTATCAACATGACACGTATGGTATTAAAAAGTATTGGAGAAGATGTGGGGAAAAATGAACCTTTATTCTCTACTGGTGGGAATGTAAACTGGCATAGCCACAATGGAAAACAGTATGGCTGTTCTTCAAAAAATTAAGAATAAAGTTGCCATAAGATCCATCAGACTCCCTTTTGGGTATCTACCCGAAAAACTAGAACACATTTGTTGATAATGATATATTTACTTCTATGTTCATTGCAACATTATTCATGGTGGCCAAAACATGGAGACAACTAAAGTGTCCTTTGATAGAGGACTGGATAAAGAAGATGTGATATATATATATACTGGAATACTACTCAGCCATTAGAAAAAGTGGAATACTGCTATTTGCAACAATACTAATGGACCTTGAAAATATTATGCTAAGCAAAATTAGAAAAAGCTAAGAACTTTCATTTATATGTGGGGTATAAAACTGAAACTCATGAACACAGAAAACATTATGGTGGTTACCAGAGAGAAGGGAATATGGAGGTAGGTAGTAAAGGGTAAAAAGGACTAAATATAAGGTGGTGAAAGATGATCTGATTTGGGTGGTGGGGACCCAATGTAATATGCAGATCATGTATCATTGAAATGTACACTTAAAACCTAATTGCCCTGTTAACAAATGTCACCCCAAAACATTTCATTTTTAAAAATAAAAATAATTAAAAAATAAATAAAAGCAGTAGTAGAAAAGATTTATTAAATGTATTTGAAATGTGTATAAATAAAGCAGCATAAGACTTAAAACAAATTATATTAAAATTTAATATCTAAGTATTTTAAATTAATTTATGCATTTTGTTGTATTATTTATGCTTTGACATAATGTTTTGAAAAGCATTATCATTCCACTGTATAAATATTTGCAAAGTGCATTTCAGAGTAATAATTTATTTTTCTTTTGACTAGTATATAGTTAGGAATCAGAATAAGGTCTCCTGACACTTAGATTTGATTGATAGATAATTTTAGGGGCAGGAGGGATCATAGCAGATTCATGGCATAAGATGATGAAAGGGAGAGGGGCTGGGATCACAGAAAGTGAAGGGATTAACCAAGGGTAGCAATAACAAAAGGAAAGGGGGTGGAGAAAGGGAAGAGGGCACTGGGGGGGAAAATGGGAATGGAAAGTCTTTGCGTGGAGCATTGGGTGCACGATGTGGTGTGGGTGTTAAAAATGAGTGAGGCACTTGAAACTAAGTCAACAAGATAAATTAAAAATAAAAATTAAGAATAAAATGGAAAAAGTGAGTATTGAAAGAATAGTCATTACCAAATGATTTTGCTTAGCACAAAGAATATTATCGTAAAATGAAACCTGTCTATGTGATCTTGGTAAGGTTATTTTTCTACTTTTTAAGATCCATTTATCAAAAATTTATGATTTGTGATGTTGTTTGTCACTTAAAATATCCAGAAGTGAAATCTCTTCTCTATTTTTTAACTAAGTAATGTTATAATAAGAACTACCCATAATAGTTTTATACAATTTCCATTAATTTAGACTACCTATGGTAAGATGTATAATTTTATATATTTATATATATGCACATATACCTGTGTGTATATATATTTATATCTAAACATAAATATGTATCAATATATATACATATTTATACCTAAACATAAATATGTATATATATAGTATTATCTGCATCTAATAATTATGTACATATTTATAATTGAGCAATATTTGACATAGCAGTTAACCAGGAGATGAAAATTTTAAAATCTTTATCACGGTTATTTTATTATTCTAATAACCTGTTAGTTTTAAAAAATTTTTGCATATTTTAAGTCTTGTAGACAAGAAAGCCAATATGTTCACAAGTCAAAATATATTTCAGTCACCTCAAACTGACTCAGGATATATACTGCTCACAAAAATTAGGGGATACTTTAAAATGAATATGAAGCTATAAAATATCCCTAATTTTGTGAGCATTATAGATATAAACCACAAGGACCTACTTCTTCCCATGGCTGGAACACAGGGGAAACTAGTTTGTTACATATGTCTTCATTATCTACTTCATATTTTCATCTTTCTTCATATATATTCACAGCAGTATTTCTATACATGTTCAGTGATAGTGTGTTGGTTGGTTCCCTTTTAACGGGAATGATGATGTTTTAAAGCCTGACAGCTTATGCAGACAGAGCATGAAGATCAAGTGTTGCTCAGATTGGTGATCCTACTCAAAATCCTCATCTATTTTTGCTCGTCCCATAAAGCAGCCCCATCTTTTTCATCAGGTTCAAAATAACTTTTTATCTTGAATAGAGGTTTGTTTTTTCACATAATCAAGCTTTGGGGTTCTTGTTTCTATTTTTTTAATTTTAAAAAAATATTCTTTCTTCATTTTTAAAACTAAATGGCTGCAAAACATCTTTCTTGTTGATCAAGAATTTGGACTTACAAAACTAACATTAGAGCTAGATTAGTTTTGAAATACTGGATTATAAAATACAGATTTTAAAAATACAGTATATAGCAAAAAGAGGTTTACAGTTGTGAGTACATGATATGAAACACAGTTCATTCTTGTATTATTATTTATTAATTATTGTATTATATTCCATATGAACAAGTGTAAGCCTACTTTTGCTCCACCATGTATTGTCTACCATTACATTTGTTTATCTTGAATTGAATTGCCAAGAATGAGGCACTGAATAATATGTTGTGGAATATAAGGAAAATATTACTTTATCTCAAGGAGTTAATATTTCTTTATTTTATGTAGCCATGGCTCAAAGTGTGTGTAGTATCTAGAGGAGAGAGTAAAGATTCATTAATGCCCTTGCAGGCAGATTATGCTATAACAAGGTATTCAATCATTTTGGATAGCATAGTTGCCTATAAAAGCCTAACAAGAGATTAAACTTAGTGATTTCCTCACTTTTCAAGTATAAAATAAAATTTTACTTAGGAGTTCAACCTTTCAGGTTTAGGATAACTTGATTTTATGTTCTCTGAATTCTATGATATACTCATTGACATTTTTATCTGTGCTAAAAGGCAAAAGGAGATGATGATCAAATGATAATGACTATCACGTCCTTGAAAACTGGGGAATATTATCAAAGTGCATCTCCAGTGGGGCAGGGGATGACAACATAAAGCTCTTTCTCTTCACAAATGGAGCTTTATTAGCATTCTGAAAGTCTTATTAAAATTAGAGTGTGACACTAACAGGATTAAGTAACTTTTGACTCCATTGCTATTTTCAGAGTTCTGGTTGATATTCATAGTTCACTTATGCCTTTCATAAAATACACCTGTTGTTAATAGTCCCCTATGGAACACATATGTGTAGGACATTTTAGATAGCTTAATTTCAGAATTGATAAACTGAAACTCTGAAGAACAAATGTGTTTCCAAGACTCACTATTTATTCACATCCTGCCCTTTAGCCTGATAATACCAACTAACTATATAAATGTTACTAAATCTTATGCTGATTATCATTAGATACAGACCCATTTATCTGTTCTTCCATTGTTTCCTGTGTCCAAATAAAAACCAATATGATGCTTAATTTTGTATCCGCAAGTAGTATTACTTAAAACCCAATAAAAATATATTTATACAAAACAAAATAATTGGATATAGATCTCCTTAGTGAAGGCAAGAGGTTTTGGTATACAAATCTACTTGGCTTCCATAGTTCTGATCAGTGCAATTGTGCAACATGGATAGTTTGTTTTGTATAATTTATTATTATTTTTTGTCAACAGTACTTTATGTTGACTATATTATAGCAATACTTTGTGCTCTGGTGGCACTGTCATAATGAATAAAAGTATGAGTGTTCATTTCATCTTAGGCCAAAATAAATTGATGGATGAAAATGATTTTATATCAGAAGTGATGACTTCTTGTTCAGAAATGATGAGAGAAGCAATAGTGTCATTTGGGGGGGAAATTATTTATTTTGTTTTAATTTGATTTATGATATAGTTCATATAGCTTTATGCTTTTAAGCATGATACATTATGCTTTTATGTGATTTTGGACCAGTTTTTAAAGAAATTACTTAGGAAAAAATATAAAATACATTTGATAAGTTCTCTCTTCAAAATAAAATACCGAAGAAATTAATATTCTCTCTTTGCAGTTATTAATTTATAGTCTTCATAAATAAATTAAAAGTGGTAATAATGAAATAATATAATAACATAAGAGATTAAATAAATTGTTTTAACCACAAATTAAATTTTAGTACATATTTGTTGAAGTTATTTTTTAGTTTCTGAATGTGGGTAGAAGTTATCAGAGGAAGAATATTATGTTCAATTTAATTATAAAACAAAAGTAAATTTTCTTAACTGTTTCTGAAATTTTCTTTATGCATTGGTTTTTTTTGTTTACAAAAATATTAATTTTTTATAAATGTGATAATATGTTTCATTCATAAACCATTAATTTTTTATTACTAGAGAGCTCAGGGCATCTAAAGAGAATATCCATGTGCATGCAGAAGCATATTTGTGTATTTTAGAAACGAAAACAATAAAACTATAGCTGTCCATATGTTTTTCATTGGCTGTAAAATAAAAGAGGTAACTCTAGATATCAGTCATAAGAAACCTATTGCATTTTTTATAGGCTGAAATAATGTTTAGTGGTATTATATTTTAGTTGCTACATGTAGACATCTCTCTGAAGCTAAATTAAAAAGAAAGTAGTACAAAGTTATGTAAAAGGAAGCACAAATATAAATAAAAAACTTTTGAAAAAGTAATTTTGAATTTTTTTTAGTAAAAAAAAAACAAGAAGTTTTAAAAGTTGAATATTATAAAATGAAGCTTTGGATTATTTAATCTAAATTACATTTATCATTGAGATTTCATTTATCCAGGAATTTTATACTGTGGAGGAAATTTTCTTGAAATATTCCCTTCCTCTTTCTTATTTTGAATATAGAAATTCATTATTTAAGCTTTTCCAATAGAAGAAAGTAAAATTCTAAAGAATGGAATGCTGCTTTACCAAATAGTGTCTTAGTTGTAATAATAACTGATTATTAATATGTTAGTCTAAATACAGTCATCTAAACTTCATATATACATAATGAATGCCCAATACACAAAGTCGTGAGTGATAAAAATATGTCTGAAAAATAGTTACTGTCTCCAAGGTGCTTAATATTAGGCATTATTCAAGGTACATTTTTATATGGATTATAGTAAAGAGAAAAAATGTTTATTATATTAAAATTTTTTTTCTTGCCTTGGTCATTCTGAATTTAAAAATATGGAATTATTTTAAGTCTCTTTAGTTTCAGAAAATTAAGATTTCCAAGTTTAGTTTATTTTTATCAAGCTATTTCATTATTTTTTATTAATTTACATATTATTTTTACTTGGTCTGAAGTTATGACAATAATTTTTTGCCAACACTGATCTTTAAAACTTTTTTGAGACCAGAAATAAAATTTTTCAATAAAAATGGTAATTCCTGTGCTAGTGGTGGTAATTACATGAGTCTTTCTATTATCTTAATTTCAATTATTCCAATTCTTTTCCAGTATAATGGAAAAAATTAATATTATACTTTTCTGTCAGCAAGTATATTATAAAATACATAAAATAAAAAAAAACATAAGATTTGCTGAATGCCTTAAAGAAAAGTATTCTATAAATACTAGTTACTGGTTTAACTCTATAGTTTGGGGTTAATTATAGTGATCCCCAATTTCTCTAAAATTATGCTTCATCAGACGAGATTGGGCACATTCAGGGTGGTATGGCTGTAGACGCCTAAACCCTTAGTAAAGTGGGAATACATGGAACATACCTCAACGTGATAAAGGCCATCTATGACAAACCCACAGCCAACATTATAATTAATGGACAAAATTTAAAAGCAATTCCCCTAAAATCAGGAACAAGGCAGAGGTGCCCCCTTTCACCACTCTTATTCAACATAGTACTGGAAGTCCTAGCTACAGCAATCAGACATGAAGAAGAAATAAAAGGCATCCAAATTGGAAAAGAAGAAGTAAAATTATCATTATTTGAAGATGATATGATACTCTATATATTAATAGAAAAACCTAAAGTTTCAGTAAAAAAACTACTGGACCAAATAAATGAATTCAGCAAGGTGGCAGGATATAAAATTAATACACAGAAGTCAGAGACAATTTTATACATGAAAAATGAACTGTCAGAAAGAGAAATTAAGGAAACAATTCCCTTCACTATTGCAACAACAAAAAAAAAGTACCTATGAGTAAATTTAACCAAGTAGGTTAAAGACTTGTACTCAGAAAATTATAAAACATTGATAAAAGAAATCAAGGAAGACACAAAAAAGTGGAGGCATATACCGTGGTCATAGTTAGGAAGAATAAACATAATTAAAATGCCTATATTACCCAAAGCAGTTGATAAATTCAATGCAATACCAATTAAAATACCAATGACATACTTCAAAGATATAGAACACATATTCCAAAAATTTATATAGAACCAAAAAAGAACACGAATAGCCTCAGCAATCTTGAAAAAGAAGAATAAAGTGGGAGATATCACACTTCCTGATATCAAGTTATACTACAAGGGCATTGTACTCAAAACAATTTGGTACTGGCATTAGAACAGACATATAGATCAATGGAACAGAACAGAGAACCCAGAAATAAACCCACATCTTTATGACAACTGATATTTGACAAAGGAGGTAAGAGCATACAGTGGAGTAGACAGTCTTTTTAACAAATGGTGTTGGGAAGACTGGACAGCTACCTGCAAAAAAATGAAACTAGACAACCAACTTACACCATGCACAAAAATAAACTCAAAATGGATAAAGGACTGAAATGTAAATCGTGAAACCATAAGTATCCTAGAAGAAAACTTAGTAAGCTCACGGACATGTATCGCAGGAATATCTTTGCTGAATTATCTCCATAGGGAAATAAAATAAAAGACAAGATAAACAAATGGGACTATATCAAACTAAAAAGCTTTTGCACAGCTAAAGACAATAAGAACAGAATAAAAAGACAAACCACATAATGGGAGAACATATTCGACAGTACATCTGCTAAGAGATTCATAATCAAAATTTATAAAGAACTTGTAAAACTCAATACCAGGAAGACAAACAATCCAATCAAAAAATGGGCACAAGAAATGACTAGACACTTCTCCAAAGAGGACATACAGATGGCCAATAGACAAAAGAAAAAATGCTCAACATCACTAATCATTAGAGAAATGCAAATTAAAACCACAATGAGATACCACCTCACACCAGTCAGAATGGCGCTCATTTACAAAACAACACAAGATAGGTGCTGGTAAGGATGTGGAGAAAAGGGAACCCTCCTGCACTGCTGGTGGGAATGTAGACTGGTGCAGCCACTGTCAAAAACAGTATGGAGATTTCTCAGAAAATTAGAAATGGAACTGCCTTTTGACCCAACCATTCCACTTGTAGGAATATATCCCAAGGACACCATATCACCAATTGAAAAAAAGAAATGCACCCCCATGTTTATGGCAGCATTGTTCACAATAGCGAAGATCTGGAAACAGCCCAAGTGTCCGTCAGTGGATGAGTAGATTAAAAAGCTTTGGTACATATATACAACTGAATACTATGCGGCTATGAAAAAGAAGGAAATATTACCTTTTGCAACAATATGGAGGGAACTGGAAACTATTATGTTGAGTGAAATAAGCCAGGCAGAGAAAGAAAAATATCATATGGCCTCACTCCTTTGAGGAATCCAAGGAATAACAAGTACTGATGAATGGAATTGAGACATAGGAGGGATCAAAGGGACCAGAGGAAAAGAGGACAGAGCAAAAGGGGATGATAGGATGGGATAAACCTGAAGGGAAGTGGGGAGGGCGCTGTAGGGAGTGGGGCAAGTGAGATGTTGAGGGGAATAGGGGGTAGGGGGAGGCATTTGGGGAGATCCTAGAATCTATGTAAACACAATTAATTAAATAAAAAAATAAGCCAAAAAATAAAAAGAAAATTATGCTTCAAACCTTTCAAAAGCAATTTAAATCTCTTTTTATGCATATTTTATATATGTATACGAAGAAATTCTGACAGCGAAATTTCTCAATCAATGCTACTGGCTCCACATTTATTCTTGGACCAAGGCCAATTTCATAACAAACAAATAAACTTCCATTCATTTTCTTTAGCTATCTCTTGAATCAAAGGTCTCTTTCTTTTCATTTGTCTTTGTCTTCTCCTGGCACACTGCTAATGTGAATACTATTTCATATGCAACTTCTACTGTCTGGAATTGTTTTGTTTACATCTCAAGCCTATTGCATTAAAAATAAAATTTTCCCTCTTGTCTTTTCTTTTTATGCTGAAATCCCATTTTACTATTTCCATATTTTTTTCTTGTATGTGAATCATGATTGTCTTTTCATAAGATTGGTACACACTAATAAATTTATATATTTAAAATTTTTAATCATTCTAATTAATGAGTTTTAAATATAATTTTTTAAGCAGGAGATGTGCTAAGACAAGCCATTCATGGATGCTAGTATATTTTCTTGGTTTATGAGAGGACCAAGTTTTCCTTTGAAGGCAAGAGTTTATTTGCAAGCATCCATTATGCCTGACCAGACAGTGGTGCAGTAGACAGAGCATAGGCCTGGGATGCTGAGCACCCAGGTACAAAACCCCAAGGTCACTGGTTTGAACATGGGCTCATGCTGCTTAACTGGGGGCTCAACAGCTTGAGCAGAAGGTTGCTAGCTTGAGCATTGGATCATAAACACGACCCTGTGGTCGTTGGCTTGAACCCAAAAGGCACTAGCTTGAAGCCTAAAGTCTTTGGCTTGAGCCTAAGATTGCTGGCTTGAGCAAGGGGTCACTGGCTTGGCTGGAGCTCCCTCCTCTCAATCAAGGCACATATGAGAAGCAATCAGTGAACAACTCAGGTGCCGCAACTATGAGTTGATGCTTGTCATCTCTCTCCCTTCCTGTCTGTTGTCTCTGTCTGTCTGTCTCTTGCTAAAAATAAAAATAAAGTAAAAAATAATATTAATGACTTGGTCAGGGACAGAGAGAGCTTTGCTGTTAGTAATAAAATTAAAATGAGGTAAATGGTTAACCAAAGAACAGAGTGATACTCTGAATAATCCAGGGATGTATAAATTTAAAAAATAATAATAATGGATTATAAATAAAAGGATAGAACTTTATAGCTTACTTTTAATTGAACATGCAACTTTAAGTCACAGAATGAGCAAACGGATGAACACAAGAATGCATACAGCTATCAAAAAGCTGGAAAAATACAATTATGTTACTTACAAACTGAGAACTATTCAATTAGCTCCCTGATGTTTAACTGCTTTTGATAATTAAATAAAAAATGATGTTTGAATTATGCAAACTGATTATTAGATTCCAATGTTGATTATTATATTCTGTATTTTATTTAGTGGTAACACACTGCTTTTTCTCTGAAGACTTAAACACAGTAATACCACTTTTCCCACAGTTTCACTTTCTGTGATTTCAGTTACCCATGGTCAACCTCAGTCTGACAATATTAAATAAAAATTCCTTAAATAAACAATTCATAAATTTTAAATTGCATGTCATTCACAGTACTTCTGTTCAAGTAACTTTTATTGCACTTAGTAATGGCCCCAAAGCATAAGAGTAGTGATGCAGGTAATTCAGATATGCCAAAGAGAAGCTGTAAAGTGCTTCCTTTAAGTGTATAGGTGAAAATTCTGAACTTAAAGATAAAAAGTATATACTAAGTTTGCTAAGATCCACACTAAAAATTAATCTTTTACCCACACAATTGTGAAGAAGAAAAAAACAATTTACAATAGTTTGTTGAGAGAGACCACATTTATATATCTTTTATTACAGTATATTGTCATACTTGTTCTAATTTATTATTAATAATTATTGTTAATTTCTTATTGTGTCTAATTTATTTAAAAAATTTACATGACAGGAGGGGAGATAGTGAGATAGACTTCTGCAAGGACCTCAACCGGGTTGTATCCAGCAACCCCGTCTGGGGCCAATGCTCACAACTGAGCTATTTTTAGCACATAAGAATGATGCACAGAGTAACAGAGCTATGCTCAGTGCCTGGGGCTAATGCTTGAACCAATGGAGCCACTGGCTGTGGGAGGAGAAGAGGGAGAGAAGGGGGAGAGGGAGGAGACAAGAAGCAGACAATCAGGAATTGAACCTGGGATGGCCATATATTGGGCCCATGCTCTATCCACTGAGTCAGTCAACCAAGGCTATAAATTAAACTTTATAAAAGATATGAAGATGTAAGAAAATACATATAGATAGGGTTCAGTACTTTTCATAGTTTCAGGTACCCACAGTGGATCTTGGAACATATCCACTGAAGATAAAGGGGAACTACTGTATTTAACAAGTTTATTATGTTGTAGGGGGCATGTACATCTTTTAATTTTACTGTGAAGAAATTGATCCCTAAATGATCAGCTACAGATAACCATACCATACCTCTTCAAATACATCATTCTAGATTCCAAATGCAGTATAGAACTTTATAAGCAGAAGAAATAGCAATGAACATCCTGTCATTTTAAAGCCTTTCTAAACCACTGTAATATGTGGGAATGCACGTTAAATAGAAGTACTAATAGGATAGGAAAATTAAAACTTTCCTCTTGAATGACAAGATAACCTGGACATGTTTTCTTTGAATATATGTACCCTGATTTACTGATGTCACCCTATTAACTTTAATAAAAATTTATTTATTAAAAAAAACTTTCCTCATTGGGGATAGTGAATATGATACTTAGTTGGAATATTGTTGGATGGTTTCTATATAGGCTGAACTAGTGTATCCATCTACAGCTTTTAGAATTATAGACATTTCCCTGAAATTTTATTTTTTTTTCCAGAAATCCTTCCGTGAATTTTCAGGCATATTTAGATGTCTGGATATTTTGCCTATGCTTTCAAATGATCCTTTAGGATCCAAAACCTGACCGGTATAATAAAATTACTTTACTAAGCTAGAGGTCTCATATAGAAAACTAGTTTATGTACTATATATGTAAAACTGAAGTTTTAATTTCTTTAAATTGTATAGATCTGAATCTTAATTTTTGTTATTTATCTAGTAGACATAACTTACTGAGCTATATTTGGCTATAAAAATATAATCATACCATAGTAAATTTAAGTAATTTAAATAAATTTAATTTTTTCTCCACTTAGTTTATAAATTCTAATTTTATTTTATCTATGCCTGTTCCTCTCTAATGTAGACTGTTACATTGATTCCTACCTTAGATACTATGTTCTACGTACCCCACAAAATAGTGTCCAGACTTATTTAGGTATTAATGAGTGTAAAAATAACGTTTTAACAGATAACTGATACTTCCACACAACTGTGGAATTTGGTTAAACAATTAGTTTTGTATTATTATTTTCTTTTCACGTAAAGGCAAATGGATGAATTACACTAGCTACAACTATAAGTCAATATATACTATTGTTTTATATAACCTCAAGAGTTATTCTGAAATATCTCCATGCTTTGCTACAAAGCTTGACAATTGTTAAGGTTTCTAAAACTCACAACTACTTTAATGTGTTAGTGATAGTAGATTGACTATATTTGCAGTGCATTGCCACAATGAGTTATTGATACTTCTTTTTCTGACAAAAGCTTTTGTGTTTTGTGTTAGTATGATATTGAAAGATTATTTTCATTGTTGCCTTCTCCTTTCAAGTAACTGACTATATAATTCTACTTTCACACATGGTTAATGAGTTGTTCACAAATAACTGGATTCGTTCTTCTAGTTGCAGTTATCAGTAGTTGCATTAAAAGATAACTGCTTATTTTGCTGACTTCATGGGCAACATTTGTAGATATTTTAAGTATTCCTTTCTCAAATTATTTCCAAAGGTAGTAAATGGTTTTACCTGTAGAGTTTAGATTCAATTTGTAGAATAAAGAAGATTTATCTTTGTGTCTGATATATATATATATCTTTCTGTATATTTTTTACTTCTATTTTATTCACATCTGGTTTTCAGTCATATATTTGCATTGTATGAGGGTGACCATAAAAGTTATTATCCACATAAAGATAATTTTGAATGTGAAAGTGCCCCTCTTAATAATTAAACAGGGACAACCAGAATATATATTCATAATAACTAAAACCTAAAAATATCTAGACTAGTTTCTTTGACATTTTATGTTCTTCTTCCTGAAATCCTTGATTTACCTAAGCCAGAGAACTGACACTTCCTACATAAATCAGTGAAATCAACTATTCCTTGCACAAACTCAAACTGCATTCTCTGTTTATTTTAGCTGCAAAACTCTCAAGCTGACTTAGCTCAACTGGTAAAGCATTAGCTTGTAAAAATTACCTGACTGCAGACATGCTGTAATCAAACTTACATAGGGTGAAGCTTTTTCTTAGCTGGCATTATTCATTGAACGTAGTATTCACTAAAGCTGAATAAGCAAGAGAGGGTATGAAAAACAAGTATAATTTCCTTTTCTTGTGGAAATAGGAATTCTTTAGTCATTATTGAAATGTATGAGGATATCAATCCTTTGCTTCCATGTATTTACTGAAAACAAGTGGAAAGGATTAGACATTTAACCAATGTTGTGAACAATTAAGGTTAAGAAGCCAAATATGCTACCCAGTTTCTTCATTTTTACAGTTTTCCTAAATAGCTGTTCATCTGAAGGCCATTTAGTTATAAACTATAATAGGATAAGCTAGAGAACCTTTTGTGCTTGTAAGAATTTCGTTGCAGATCAAGAGCCTTGAGTAGTTTCTGTAGAAGAAAAGTGATTTTATATGCATGAATGTACTCTTTATAAATACTTTTAGTTAGTTTAAATTTGTCCTTCATTACACTGGTTTGAGCATAATTGATCTCATCCACACAGTATCAGATTTGTACTATGTTGATGTTTCTCCATCCACCAACATTAGAAAACATGTCACCAATAATCATTTCCTTGGTTTTTTGCATCATATGTTTTAGTTTTGTTCATGGATTTGACAAAAAAATTTTCACTCTCAAGATACATGATGCTCATATCATGCTTATATCTTATTCTAGAAGAGCTAATAATTTTTTAAAAAAATAAAAACTTTTTTCTAAAACTATTCTACATGGATTGACTCATTGAACAGACATGATGCAGTATTGTATTTTAAAAGTCAACTGTGTATATAAAAGTAATTGGTCATTTATTTATATGACATTCATGAAAAATGAATGGATTAAGTTAATTAGTAAATACATTTAAGATATATTTATTTTGGAACTAGCCTTTAATTATTAGAGATAGCTTGAACATTTTAGCACAGTATCTAATAAAAATAATTGAATTACACTCAACTATCTAGTTAATAGAGTTAATAACAATTGCTACAAACCTAAATAATTCTGGTGATAATAAAATTCAATTTAAATACAAAATGTGGTATAGAATTAACTTAGCTTAATAATCCAATGTTTTATAGTATACATTAGAGTAATGATGTCATAAAATGCAAATTTCTTATTATTAAGTTCCTTAACTTTATATTAGGTGGTTTTCTTCCAACTCTTGGAAGTTTGATAAATCACCATTGATTTTTGACCAGAGAAAATGTATTTTTCAGAAGATAAATACATTTTCTAAATGTTTATCAGTAAACTATCATTAGAAAGGCTTTACTATATTTTAAAAATCTCAGTATTGTGAATATTAAAAATTGTGATTTCATTAAATTAGAATTTGGTAATAAAAAATAATTGCAAAGTCTGTTATCTAAGCACCACTTTAATATACAACCCTCTTTGTACATGCTATTTTGTGCCTGATAACTCTCTTGTTTTTCCCACATTACTCAATTATCATCCTTTAATTACAGTAACTTACTAATATTATACAATTTTTTTGTGGCCATTATAGTTTGGAACTCATGACTGAGAACATTTTATTTAACAAAACTTATGAAGACACATGACTTGAAATGTAACATATTTTCCTATTATTTTTAATCCTGTACTTCTTTCCATCCCCATCTTTAAATTAAGACTAGTAAATGCATACAACCTAAAAATAAGTTTGATTATATATTACCTCTTTTTCGCTTAGTGAGTCTAGCCAGCAGCTTGCTAATTTTGTTGATATTTACAAAGAATCAGCTCTTTGTTGTATTACTTTCTCTATTTCATTTGATTCTGCTCTAATTTTTACTATTTTCTTTCTTCTGCTGACTTAGGGTTGCCTTTGATCTTTTTCTAGTTCTTGAAGATGAGCTATCAGTTTGAGTACTTGGGATCTTTGTTGCTTCTTGAGATAAGCCTGTAATGATAAAAAGTTTCCTCTTATTTCTGCTTTCACTGTATCCCAGAAATTTTGATACGTCATGTTTTCACTCTCGTTTATCTGTTTATATTTTTTACCACTGCTTATATTTCTTCTTTGTCCCAGTCTTTTCTTAGAAGTTGTTTAATTTCCACATTTTTGGAAGTTTCTTCTTTATTGCAGTTGAATTCTAATTTCAAATAGTTATGTTCATAGAATATGCTTGGTATAATTTAAATCTTCTTGAATATGTTTAGTTTAGTTTTGTGGCCCAACGTATAGTCTATCCTTGAGATTGTTTCATACACACTGGAATATATATATATATAATCTGATATTCTGAGACAAAATGATGAGTAAATGTCTATCATATCCATTTGGTCTAATGTGTCATTTAAGACCAATGTTTATTAATTTTCTGTTTGGATGATCTATCTAAAACCATCAATAGTGTGTTCAGAACTTTGAGTATGATTGTATTCTTATCTGTTTCTATTTTCAAATCAGTTAGTAGATGTCTTATATATTTTAGTGGTCTCTGGTTCTGTGCATCTATATTAAAAAGTATTTTATCTTCTTATAGTGTCTTATCATTATGAAATGTCCATCTTTGTCTCTTGTTAATTCTGTTGTCTTGAAGTCAGCATTGTCAGATATTTGTATAGCTACAACTGCTTTTCTTTGGGTATTATTTGCTTGGAGAATCATTTTCCAACCTTTCACTCTGAATCTGCTTTTGTCCTTGCAGCTTAGATGTATCTCTTGAAAGCAGCATATAGTTGGGTTTTGCTTTTTTATCCAATCTGCTAATCTGCCTATTTATTGCTGAGTTTAGTTCATTTACTTTTAGGGTAATTGTTCTGTTTTCTTGTAGCTCTGTGTCTTCTTTGGTTCTTCTCTTTTGTGTTTCTGTCAATTTTTTTTGATAGGTGGTAATTCATACTCTTTCCTTTGTTTTTTTTAATTTTTATTATTAAGTTATGTGTTTCAGTATTGGCTTTTTCATAGGTAGTTACCATTAAGTTATTAAGAGAAAAATTTTCATATGTATAAGTATCCTTTATATCATGAGTGCTTCTGCACTTTATTTTCTTTTGCTACTGCAGATCTTTATCCTCTCCCCTTTTATGTTATTGTTGTCACAGATTATTCTTGTTTTTATTGTGATGTTTTGGGAACTTTTACATGTAGTTTTGTTGTTTGTATCCAGTAGAATAACCCTCTTGAGTATTTCCTGGAGTGGTGGTTTTCTTGTGATAAATTTTCTCAGATTTTGTATGTATAGTGAAGTTTTTATTTCTCATTAATATTTGAAGGATAACTTTGATGAATGTATTATTCTTGGCTGGTAATTTTTCTCTTTCAGGACATTGAATGTTTGAGTCCATGCTCTTCTAGCTGTAGAGCTTTTACTGAGAAGTCTAATGATAACATAGTGGGCCTTCCTTTATATGTTATGTGTTTTTTTTTCTTCTAGCTGCCTTGAGGATTCTTTCTTTGTCATTGATTTTTGACAATTTTATTATGAGTGGCTTGCAGAAGGTCTGTTTAGTTTGAGACAACTTGATATTTTGTTTGCTTCCTGGATTCAAGTATCTAACTGTATCCATAAGCATGGGAAGTTCTCATCAATTATTTGTTTTAATAGACTCCCATTTTCCTTCTCCATCTCTTCTTCTTCTGATATATCCATTATACTTACTTTGCTTTTTCCAATGGAGAAAATTCTTGTAAAGCTCTATCACTTTTTAAAATTTGTGAGCCTTCTTTTCTCTCTGTAGCATCTCCAGTTGCCTGTCTTCAGTGTCACTGATTCTTACCTCTATTTGGCCTCTTTTATTAGCTAAACTTTCTCCTTCATTTTTAATTCATGTATTGAGCTCTTTATTTCTGTTTATTTTTTTAAGTTACAATCTCCTTGGTAAAGTACTCATTGTATTGACTGATTTGTTTGTTGAGCACATTAAATTTCCTATCAGTGTTTTCCTGCATCTTTTTGAGTTTGAAATCTCTATCATTTAACTCCAAGATTTCCATGGGTTGAAATTGCTTTCTCGAGATTTTTTGTTGTCTTTCTGAAATACATCTCTTGTTTAGATATGGTATTTATTTTCTTCTTTTTTGATGGCACTTGAGAGTGGCATTGTTAAGAAATCTTATAAAAGACAAATAAAAATAAAAACAAAAAACAAAATGAAAAATAAAAAAATAATTGAAATATAATAAAAACCACAAAAAATCAAAGCAAATACTAAAAGATGAACAAACAAAATACTCCTCAAAATAAGAATAAAATATAAAAATTAATATATATATTTAAAAGAAAAAAAGAGATTTTAGTTTTTTGTTGTTTTTTTTTTTTTTTCTTTATCATTTTTCTGAAGCTGGAAACGGGGAGAGACAGTCAGACAGACTCCCGCATGCGTCCGACCGGGATCCACCCGGCACGCCCACCAGGGGCGATGCTCTGCCCACCAGGGGGCGATGCTCTGCCCCTCCGGGGCGTCGCCATGTTGCGACCAGAGCCACTCCAGCGTCTGGGGCAGAGGCCACAGAGCCATCCCCAGCGCCCGGGCCATCTTTGCTCCAATGGAGCCTTGGCTGCGGGAGGGGAAGAGAGAGACAGAGAGGAAAGCGCGGCGGAGGGGTGGAGAAGCAAATGGGCGCTTCTCCTATGTGCCCTGGCCAGGAATCGAACCCGGGTCCTCCGCACGCTAGGCCGACGCTCTACCGCTGAGCCAACCGGCCAGGGCCGAGATTTTAGTTTTGAGAGTTTATTTCTCTTTTCTTCAAGTGGTTGGTGCTTTATCAAAAGTTTTAGTTCTAGAAAAAAAAGATGGCAGCGGAGTAGGCGGATGCACAAATGCCCAGCTCTCACCACCAAACTGGAATACAAATCAATTTAGGAAAAATCAGCATGAAAAACCAACTCTGAACTGTAAGAACAGCTCTCAAAAACCAAGGAGCAAAGAAAAAGCCACAACAATCCTGGTAGAGAGCGCCTGAACCTCTTCTGCTTACAGGAACGGGGGGGGGGGTGAGGCTGAGAGCCCAGAGAAGATCTCACAGAGGGAAAAGAGCAGAAACTACTGCTCACAGCCACTTGCCTGGTGACCAGGGAGCGAGGTGTGTTGAAAAGACCAGCTTATCTCCCAAGTGGAAAGGACAGGGAGAGGGACAGACTGTGAGGGGCTAAGGAATGCAGGAACCGAACTAAAAAAGCTGACTCATCCGTGCTGGAGGCGGTCATAGCTGGGAGAGGGACTGAACCTTTCACAAAACAGAGCTGAAGTGCTTCTGGATCAGAGATCTCCGGCCATCTATCTAGCTCCAATCAGCGCAACAAGACACAGCTGAAAACAAGAAATGGGGGGGAGGGGCAGTAACTCAGGTCTCCGTGGAGATCTGAGATACACCTCCCCCTACTGAAGCTGAGAAAACACCCTGCACCCAGTGAGTCTAGCTGGCTAAAGAGACCTTCAGAGTCTCAGGTTACACCCACTGCATTCCTGGATACAGTTTCAAGGAAGCCCCCTGCTGAGATCAGTAAACAAGACTATCACCTGTTAAGAAAACAAACAAATCAAGACTTCAAACCCACAGTTCTATGGACATCTGATATTTGACAAAGGAGGTAAGGAAATACAATGGTGTAAAGACAGCCTCTTTAACAAATGGTGTTGGGAAAATTGGACAGCTACTTGTAAAAAAATGAAACTAGATCACCAGCTTACACCACTCACAAAAATAAACTCAAATGGATAAAAGACTTAAATGTAGGCTGTGAAACCATAAGCATCTTAGAAGAAAACATTGGCAGTAAGCTCTCAGACATCTCTCGGAGCAATATATTTGCTGATTTATCTCCACGGGGAAGTGAAATAAAAGACAGGATAAACAAATGGGACTATATCAAACTAAAAAGCTTTTGCACAGCTAAGGACAATAAGAACAGAATAAAAAGACAAACTACACAATGGGAGAACATATTTGACAATACGTCTGATAAGGGGTTAATAACCAAAATTTATAAAGAACTTGTAAATCTCAACACCAGGAAGACAAACAATCCAATCCAAAAATGGGCAAAAGAGATGAATAGACACTTCTCCAAAGAGGACATACAGATGGCCAATAGGCATATGAAAAAATGCTCAACATCACTAATCATTAGAGAAATGCAAATTAAAACCACAATGAGATGTCACCTCACACCAGTCAGAATGGCGCTCATCAACAAAACAACACAGAATAAGTGCTGGCGAGGATGTGGAGAAAAGGGAACCCTCCTGCACTGCTGGTGGGAATGCAGACTGGTGCAGCCACTGTGGAAAACAGTATGGAGATTCCTCAAAAAACTGAAAATCGAACTGCCTTTTGACCCAGCTATCCCACTTTTAGGAATATACTCCAAGGACACCATAGAACAGCTCCAAAAGGAGAAGTGCACTCCCATGTTTGTGGCAGCATTGTTCACAATAGCGAAGATCTGGAAACAGCCCAAGTGTCCGACAGAGGACGAGTGGATTAAAAAGCTTTGGTACATATATACTATGGAATACTACTCAGCCATAAGAAATGATGACATCGGATAATTTACAATAACATGGATGAACCTTGATAACATTATACGAAGTGAAATAAGTAAATCAGCAAAAAAACCTAAGAATTATATGAATCCATACATAGAAGGGACATAAAAATGAGACTCAGAGACATGAACAAGAATGTGATGGTAACAGGGGTGGAGGGTGGGGGGAGGGGGCGAAGAAGGAGTGAGGGGTTGGGGGAGGGGAGGGGCACAAAGAAAATCAGAAGGTGACAGAAGACAATTTAACTTTAGGGGAGTGGTATACAGCACAATCAAATGTCAAAATAATCTAGAGATGTTTTCTCTCAACATATGTACCCTGATTTATCAATGTCACTGCATTAAATTTAATAAATAAATTTTTTAAAAAAGTTTTAGTTCTGTAACAGATTGGAGGACCAGACACAGAGCCCCTTTGTTCTTCAGGAGATGGAGAAGCTCTGCAGAGCTAGCTATGGAGTAAGGCTCTGCCACTCCCCATACCTGATGAGGTGGGGGAGGTGGGATCTGGAGGCTAAAGATCTTACTTTGTTTTTCTGCATTTGTGTGGACTGCAGGCTGTGGGCAAACCCTGGGAACACTGGTTATGACCCCTCATTCTATTGCTACTTTGGTTTAGAATCTCTCCACTGCCCTTTAATCTCAGTGCTCCTGGGAAAAAGACCCAGTGATTACAGGTTTCTCCACTTTCCAGAGGCCCAGTGGACAAAAACATAGTGCACATTTCTCTACTCTCCAAAGCCCAACAGTGAGTGTGTCTTATCTTCCACCCTCCCTTCTCAAACATTCTCACCTTTAGTTGATTACATGCATGGATCTTTTCAAATAAGCCTATAAGCCCAGGTAAAGTTCTATTTCTGTAGTATAGCTGTTCAGTTTGTTGAAGTATCAGGGCAGAGATCAAGGGTGTCTCTCATGGTACCATTATTTTGACATCATCTCTCAAAATCTTAGCTTACTGCCTGACGAGGCAGTGGCACAGTGGATAGAGTGTTGGATTGGGATGTGGAGGACCCAGGTTCGAGACCCCAGGGTCACCAGCTTGAGCGCAAGCTCATCTGGCATGAGCAAAAAAGTTCACGAGCTTGGATCCAAGATCACTGGCTGGAGCAAGGGGTTACTCGGTCTGCTGAAGGCCCATGGTCAAGGCACATATGAGAAAACAATCAATAAACAACTAAGGTGTCGCAACGAAAAACTGATGAGTGATGTTTCTCATCTCTCTCCATTCCTGTCTGTCTGTCCCTATCTATCCCTCTCTCTGACTCTCTCTCTGTCCCTGTAAAAAAAAAATCTTAACTTACTGAAATTAATCTACTTCATGAATTGAGTATTTATATTAATCAAATCTTTGTAGCCTTTGTCAAATTAATTTCCAGTGTTAGAATAAAAAATTAGAAGAAAAAATTGATATGAATGAGGATATTTCTTTATAAAAGTATTGTAAATATTAGGAACTGGCTAGTAAAGAAAGGCTTTTACTTTTTTTCCTGAAATGAGAAGCGTGGAAGCAGAGAGACAGACTCCTGCATGCGCCCGACCAGGATCAACCCAGCAAGCCCACTAGGGGGTGAAGCTCTGCCCATCTGGGGCATTGCTCCATTGCAACCGGAGTCATTCTAATGCCTGAGACAGAGGCATTGGAGCCTTGGCTGTGGGAGGGGAAGAGAGAGATAAAGGAGGTGGGGAAAGGTGAAGAAGTAGATGGGCGCTTCTCCTGTGTTCCCTGGCCAGGAATCAAACCTGGGACATCTACACGCTGGGCCAATGCTCTAGCACTGAACCAACTGGAAAGGGCAGGCTTATTTTTTCATTAGCAAAATAAACTTTCTATTTTGATTTCATAGTTATATAAGAATTATTCATAATGTTGGTATAACAAATTTTAAAAAATATTTACTATTTTTAATAAGAATAAAAATAATAAAAATTAACACCTAGAATTATACAAATTAAGGATCAGTTAGATGTACTGTACTGCTAATAAGACTATCTTGTTAAAAAGAGCATTTATAAACTAATATTTTTTTATTGTTTATTTATTTATTCTTGGTTCTTAAGTTTTATAATTTTTTTTCTTAAGTATAGTGGGGTAAGATATATATTTTTGACCTTATAGATATAATCATTTTTATCTAAAATTTTATTGTTTACTGGAAATGACAGTGCTTTGTCCAGCAAAACTGAGATGAGTTTGGTCAAGCTTGTCACTGGCTGGGTCTGTGAAGAACTGATTAATTAAATAAGACTGGAAGTTTTAGGTATTTGATTGATTTATATAGTTATTTGATGTTGAAACTTTAAATATTAGTTTTACCTTTAAAAACATTTAAAAATGTATTCATTTATTGTAGAGAGGAGAGAAAGAGAGAGAGAGAACAAAATGATGGAGGAGCTGGAAGCATCAAACCCATATATGCCTTGACTGGGAAAGCCCAGGGTTTTGAACTTGGACCCAAATATTGCAGGTTGACATTTTATCCACTTGCCACTACTGGTCAGGCATGTTTTGGCCATTTAAGGCAACATCTTACTTAATTTTGGAGAACTTTAATGAACATTACTATTCTCTGGATCAGGCGTCCCCAAACTACGGCCCGCAGGCCGCATGCGGCCCCCTGAGGCCATTTATCCGGCCCCCCTCCGCACTTCTGGAAGGAGCACCTCTTTCATTGGTGGTCAATGAGAGGAGCACTGTATGTGGCGGCCCTCCAACGGTCTGAGTGACAGTGAACTGGCCCCCTGTGTAAAAAGTTTGGGGAACCCTGCCTGGATGGTAGTCAGATATTATATTGTATTGATATACAGATTAAAAAGTGTAATTCAGTGTACCTGAAAAGAAAAAAAAATACTAGTAGTGTAAAAATATCATTGTCTCCCTTAATTCGAACTCATTCCAAACATAATTTAAATCAGTTCTAGAATCAGTGTGATGGAGCATAATGTATGTTGATATTAAATATTTTCATGCCTCACCAGGCGGTGGCACAGTGAAGAGAGCATTGTTCTGGGATGTAGAAGAGCCAGGCTTGAAACCCCAAGATCAACAACTTGAGCTTGGGCTCATCCAGCATGACCATGGTGGGCTCATTGGCTTGAGCATGGGCTCATCAGTTTAAGTGCAAGATCATTAGTTTGAGCACATGGTCCCTGGCTTGAGTGTGGGATCATAGACATGAACCCATGGTTGCTAGAATGAGCACAAAGGTCACTGGCTTGAAGCCAAATGTCTTTGGCTTGAGCCCAAGGTTGCTGGCTTGAGCAAGGAGTCCCTCACTCTGCTGTAGCCCCCCCCCATCAAGGCACATATGAGAATGCAATCACTAAAAAACTAAGAAGCTGTAATGAAGAATTGAAGTTTCCCATCTCTCTCCCATTCTGTGTCTCTGTCCCTACCTGTCCTTCTATCTGTCTCTGTCACACACAAAATGTTTATATATATATATATATATATATATATATATCCAATATATTTAAATAAGTTAAGATTCCTCACATACATAAACGTTGTTACACTCATAGAACACTATGCCTTTATTTTTTTTTTCTTATCAAGGTACAGCTTTAAGAAGAATACATTGACTGACCTGTGGTGGCTCAGTGGATAAAGCGTTAAACTGGAACGCTGAGGTTTTCAGTTCAAAACCTTGGGCTTGTCTGGTCAAGGCACATATAGGAGTTGATGCTTCCTACTCTTCCTCCATTCCCTATCTCTCCTTCTCTCTCTCTCACACTCATTCTCTCTCCTCTCTAAAATGAATAAATAAAAAAAGAAATACAATATTTTATTCAGAAGGTAGTAATAATATTTTATTTACATAACAATAATTCATTTAGACATCAACGGCTTGTGTAGTTTAATATTCAAAAGTGAATATTTAAATTCATTTTGACTTTGTTGGTTTCTTGTGTTTATGTAAAGGATACTTGACTTGGCCTGGGGAACTGGTACAGAGTGTTATGTCTATCCAGAAGAGGTAGTGCTTTTAGAAGAGAAAAAAAATTACTGCAACAATCGTGATGATAATGAGTATGATGAGGATAGTATCAATGATGATGATGATACTGTTGTTGATGAAGATAATGACTTTTAAAATAATAATCCTGTATTTCATGAGTTTTGAAAATTATCCTCATGAATTGCTTAACATCAATGAGGTTTGGTCCTCACCTTTCCAAATTGCTGAAAACATAGGCAATAATGAAGAATCAGAAATAATTTCAGAAGTCATGATGCTTTCTTCTAAAAAACAATCAGAAAACATTTGGGCAACTAGTGATGAGTTCTTCTTACCCTTAAATTAAAACAGAAAAGAGTGGGGCAGAATCCTTTTACCACCTTGAAGTCATGGGGTCAATTCCAACTGAGTAGTCTTTGGATTATGATAATAACTCTGATTATAAATGGCCTCCTCTGGAGTTCCTCTGATTCAGTGGGTAAGATACTCCCCTCTGGCCTGACCTAATATTGTCTGTTCTGAATTTTTTTCTCTTTAATTATCCCTTATTCCAGATACATGTTTCAACTATTCTATGACCCTCATTTCTTACTTCTGACAAAGAAGAACATGCATTTGAGTTCAAGTCTAGATTGTATAAAGCTGTGTCTAATATTCCTAATCCTTCATTTCTATTGGGGAAAGAAATTATATTTTGGCTCATTAGAAATGTGCAGGGGGAAATAAAGTCCCCAGGTTTGCTGTTGTTCCATGTTGTCAGCCAATAACCCCTCTCCATTCGATGGAGATCTGTTGGGCTACCAGCTACTTCATAAAAACCAAATCACTGATAAATCTAAACAGTAGTACAGTGACAAACAATAAAAAATATGTATATATCATCCACAGGGTTTGACTATTCACCCATAATAGCAGAAATGACTTCCAATTTTTCAGCAATCCATCAATTAAAATGAGCCATCTCTGATTATCTATTGCCTGCATAAAACACCATCTGCCCCAAAGAGCAAAAGATTTGAGTTATTGTCATGATTACCAATTTTCTAGAGAATGTGGTTCATAAACAAATTTCTTATTGACTTAACTTTTCTCAAGATAAGTTGCCATCATTTTTTTTTTGTATTTTTCTGAAGCTGGAAACAGGGAGAGACAGTCAGACAGACTCCCGCATGTGCCCGACCGGGATCCACCGGGCACGCCCACCAGGGGCGATGCTCTGCCCACCAGGGGGCGATGCTCTGCCCCTCCGGGGCGTCGCTCTTTTGCGACCAGAGCCACTCTAGTGCCTGGGGCAGAGGCCAAGGAGCCATCCCCAGCACCCGGGCCATCTTTGCTCCAATGGAGCCTTGGCTGCGGGAGGGGAAGAGAGAGACAGAGAGGAAGGAGGGGGTGGGGTGGAGAAGCAAATGGGCGCTTCTCCTATGTTCCCTGGCCGGGAATCGAACCCAGGTCCCCTGCACGCCGGGCCGATGCTCTACCGCTGAGCCAACCGGCCAGGGACAAGTTGCCATCATTTTACCGTGACATCAATGTAACCAATATTCAGAGGTCCTGACATACAGAAAATATGGCCTTCCCATATGATATAGAAACTGAAATACTTTTTCAGAAAAAAACAAAATTTCTGGGCTTTGAGGATTAAGTCCAACAGAAATTGAGAACTTTTAACAATCGTGAGGGTAGAACCAATCAGTGAAAACCACTCAGGAAATCTGAGTCTTAAAAGACAAAATACTTTCATAAGACCGTAGATTTTGTAATATCATCCCTTCTCAATTATCTTACTTTTTGACATACTAGATGAAAGACACCTTAAATTTTTATCCTCGTGATTAACAAGCAATCAGTTAGTTTTGTAAGAGTGTCTATTAATGAAAGATCATATTTTCCATTTTTGATGATTAATTTTCCAATATAGTTTGACTTAATCGTGAATTTTAATTAAATGTATAAATGGTGTTTACTTAGTTGTGTACTTGAAACCTATGTAATTTTATTAACTGTCATTACAACTAATTTAATAAAATTTTAAAATTAACTATTACCTTACATTTTTAAACACTAGTTCAGATAAAGTGTGCAGTTGCAAAAAGTGCTTTTGAATGTTTCCTAGAAAGATTTTCAAGAATATATGTTTAAAGAAAATGTTAAGAAAAATCTTCCAGGGCCTGACCTGTGGTGGTGCAGTGGATAAAGCGTCAACCTGGAAACACTGAGGTTGCTGGTTCAAAACCCTGGCTTGCCTGGTCAAGGCACATATGGGAATTGATGCTTCCTGCTCCTCCCCTTCTTTCTCTCTCTCTCTCTCTCTCCCCCCCCCCAATGAATAAATAAAAATTATAAAAAAATCTTCCATAAAATATAAAATATTTTTTACTATTGCAAAAGAGTGATGGTATATTCCCTTTCGAGAATTTGGCTCACCCTAATTTCTACATAAAAATAATGGCACTCTTTATATTTTAAATTATTTTTTTTCTTTATTCACTAAATATTACTCCTTAGGATAGTAGAGTAGATTTGAAGGAAACAGAAAAGCAACCATTTTGTCAGTGACTCAATGTTTATCAAGAAACATGGATTTGTGTTCTGTTTTTGCTTTTTTGAGATAATGATTTCCTGATAATTATCTCATGCCCAAGAGGCTTTCCATGGTTCAAGAGTTCTTGCTAGCATCAATAAGGCTTCTCTTTTGAGAAGTAACCATAGTTAAAACTATTGAACTAAAGGTCAAGAGACTTGGCTTTCAAACGTGCTGCAAATAAACTAGCTGTGTGATCATGAGTAAGTCACCTAACCTCACTGAGTCTCAGTGTTCTTTTCATGAAAGGAGAATGAAGGCAAGTCCCCTTCCAATACTAATATTCAGTAATTCAGTATACTGCATTATTGTTTTCTTATGAATTCAGCTCATCTAATTTGAGCACAAGGGAGCAGCTGCTAAAAAGATCTGATTAACAACAATTAAGAGTGACATTTCATTTGTTTTGCATGCCTTTTCAATTAAAAGCAGTTAGTCATTAAATTGCATGCTTGAAAATATATTCATCAAATGAAAATATTTTCAGTTAAAATGTAAAACACTAAAATCTCTGGGATCAAGTCCAATTTGTATTTTAAACATTAGTCTAGTATTAAAGAGTATGTCTATGCTATAAGGCATGTTTAGTCTTTGCAAGTCTTAATAGACTGCAGAGAGAGACACACCGAGAGGAGAGAGCAAGTAAGCAGCAACAGCAAATGAAACAAGTGAGAAAGAGAATACCCAAGTATTATACACACTAATAAAAATAATTGGTTTCTTCTTAGGAAGTTAGAATTTATCAGATTATCTCATTTCATTTATATATGTCCTATTCAGTCATTTGTTCAAGTTTTTCTACTTTTTATCTGAATGTAGAAATCTGGCTTTTCAAAACAAAGAGAAGAACAGACTGAAAAAATGGAAGCCTAATGAATGGATGTGTTTCAGTATCTATCTGTTCCCATGAATATGACCACTCTGATATCTTCAGTTAAATCCTTTTTTGTTCCATCTCATAACACTACGAATTTAGGTTAAACTTTAAGACATTTAAATCTGAGTACTTATTGCAAATAATAAAATCATGTGTTTTGATTATTTTCCCAGATAGAGAATATAGAATAGTGTTCATGACACATGCCTTCAAAAAAGTAATAGATTAAGTTGCATTTTTGTTTTACAAGCTTTCTTTGGTTGTGCAGAAAATTTTGAGTTTAATGTAATCCTATTTGTTTATTTTTTTGTTTCCCTTGCTTGAGGAAGTGTGATCAAATTGTTATTAATAAGACTAATTCAGAGTATACTTCCTATGTTTTCTTCTAGGAGTTTTATTGTTTCAGGCCTTACATTTAAATCTTCAACCTAACTTAAGATATTTTTATTTGTACATGGTATAAGGGAGTGCTATAGTATTTACTTATTTTCTGTCTTTCTTTTTCTTTCTTCTTTTTTCTTTCTTTTTTTGGGGAGGGGGTCATGAATCTATCCTGTTTTCCCAACACCACATGTTGAAGAGATTGTCTTTATTCTAGTGTACATTTTTACCTACTTTATCATAGATTAGTTGACCATATTAAGTGAAAATGTATTTCTGGGCTATCTCTTCTGTTCCATTGATTTATGTATCTGTTTTTGTGCAAATACCATATTATTTTGATTATTAT